>NC_058373.1:6914166-7255000 GCF_018350175.1 Felis catus | reverse complement strand
ACAGAGGGCCTCCCTCAGGTCCTCACTGTTTCCCTTTCGCAGAGCAAAGAAGAGAATGGGGAAAAGAGTGACCACATAATAATAATAATGGCAAAGCAGCTGTAATTTGCTTAACTCTTACCACAAGTCAGCACAGGCCCAGGTTACACGGACTGTCGCTGTCAATGTTCATGACATTCTGAGGCAGTGGGCAGGGAGAATAATGGCCCCCAAAGAGATTCCTGATCCCCAGAATCTCTGTATGCTCCGTTACATGCAAGGAGGAATTAAGGGTGCAGATGGAACGAGGGCTGCTAATTAGCTGACCTTGAAATAAAGAAATTATCTGGGTGCCCCAATGTAGTCATGAGGGTCCTCAAATGGGGCAGAGGGAGAAGAATGAGTGTCAGAGTGATGTCACGTGAGAGACTCAACTGGCTATTGCCGACTTTGAGGACAGAAGGGGCCACGAGACAAGGGATGGGGGTAAGGAAAAGGCAAAGAAACAGATTCTGCCCTGGAGCCTTCCGATGGGAGCCCAGCCCTGCCGACACCTGAATTTTAATCTAGTAAGACCTGTTTTGGACTTCTGACCTCTAAAAATGTAGAATGAGAAACTTGTATTGTTTTCACCCACGCAGTTTAGGGTAATCCATTGCAGCCCGTGGGTACTCTTATCAGATGGGAAAACTGAGGGTGGGCTTCTTCCAACTGTGGGCCCAAAGACTTCCCCCCTTTCAACTCCTGTATCCAAGCCTTCTCCTCCTCTTTCAGACTCTGAGCTTCTCTCCCTAATTCAAGACCAAAGACTGTGTTGGCAAAGGGGAAGATGCCACCTCGTGGGAGAGAAAGAGGAGAAGCGAGGGGGGGGCCGGCCAGCACAGGTGTACGAAAGGAAAAAGGAACATCTCCCCAGGGCTCTGCAGGCTGTCTCTGAGCAGATGATGCAGAGTGTGTGAGGGAGGCTGCTGCCGCCCCCCAGCCCATCACCATTCTCCCTTCTGCCTCCCTGCCCCCTCCCCGCCTCCTACTCAGAACCAGTGACTAATTGCATTGCATTTCTCTTTGACTTGCGTCACCCAGCAGAGAGTGTGTGGTTGTTTTTACAGCTTATTCTTTCAGGGATTCTAAGTGACATTTTTAAGTGCCCTTCCCCTGTCTTGGAGCCGTACACCCTCCTCTGCTCTCTCCCCCTCGCTCCTTCCTTCTTCCGGGGGCTGCAGGTGAGAAGAGGCCTGCCCCCAGGCCTACAAAAGCAGCAGAGGGGCTTTCCTGCTCCCTGATCATTGGGAGACCCTGGCAAGGGTGAGCCCCTCAGGAGGCACACCCCACCCTGCAAAAGAAGGCCCACACCACATAGCTGCCTGAAAGCCACACCTGGGTTCCTTCTGTCCTTCTTCCCCTCTTTTCTTTTTCCCTCCCTCCCTCCTTCTTTCCTTCCACGAATATTTTCTGAGCACCAGCTAATTGCCAGCCCCAAGTACAGAGTGGCAAGCAAAACAAACATAATTTCTGCCCTTGAGGTGATAGGCGGAGGGGGAGGTCCTCTGCTATCCATCAGGAAACTGGCTATTCTAACACAGTGGGTATATATATGCTTCAATCTGGAAGGCTATAGGGGCCATTGCATTGCATTGAGTAGGGACCAGACCAAACCAAACCCAGGAGAGGAAGGATGATCAGGGGAGGCTTCTAGGGGGTGATGTTACAAAATGAGGGTGAGAGGGGCGCCTGGGTGGCTCAGTCGGTTGAGCATCCGACTTCGGCTCAGGTCGTGATCTCGCGGTGTGTGGGTTCGAGCCCCGCGTCGGGCTCTGTGCTGACAGCTCGGGGCCTGGAGCCTGCTTCGGATTCTGTGTCTCCCTCTCTCTCTGCAGCCTCCCCCCCACTCACACGCTATCTCTCTCTCCTTCAAAAATAAAATAAACATTAAAAAATTTAAAAAACAAAACAAAACAAAATGAGGATGAGATGTTGGAGGAAAAGGGGAGGGAATGAACAGAAATAAAACCCCCAAAACTATCATCATGGTTAGAATACGATAGAAAAAGCAAAGGAGTGAGATGAACAGTTCAGTGTGAGCCATCGAGCAGCCATCTGTGGTCCTCAAGTTTCCTGCCCCACAATGTAAAGAATTTAGGCCAGATAACCTCTAAAATCCCCTCTAGCACTAAACTCTGGTAGTCAGGACGTTCTGCCATTTAAAAAAAAAAAAAGGCAAATACAGCAAATGACAGAGAGCTGTAGAGTGAAAGGCAGTGGGTGGGCTTTGTTTCTGAGGACCTGTATTTAAGTCCAAGGCACTTGCCACCTGTAAAACTTGGGCAAGATCGATATGCTACTTGAGCCTCAGTTTCCTCATTTGTAAAATGGGATGAGAATGTTACCTGTTTCACAGGATTATCAGTAGAATTATCCTGTGAAGTGATAATGAGAGACTGTTTACAAGTGTGTATTGAGTGCCCAGTGACTAAGTTCTTAGTACCCGGTGACTAAGTTCTCAGCACCCAGTGACTAAGTTCTGAGCTACCACTGCCAGGGGTGTGCCTACTGGCCCACACAGAACGTTAAGGACGCAGGGATCTTTTTTTTGTTCGAGTTTCAAGCAGAGACTCTTCACATCAAAAGAAGGGAGGTGCTTAAAACCCCAAATTCCAGTCAGAGAGCCCAGGAGTACAGTCAACAAAACATTGCTGATCCCAAAGGACTTTTTTAATTCCTGCCAGAGAAGCCACTGACGGGGCAGGGAACTGTAACATCACAGGACCCTCCACAGATTAGATGACCAAAGACCTCCCACTCCTAGGGCCTAACGAGCAGGCATCCCAGCACAGAGCAGACCATAGGGACAAGAATACAGAGGGGCACTCAGACCAAAACCCACTGCCAGTCTCGAATCTGCTAAGCCTTACCTGCTCCTTAGTGAGGAAGATGCAGAGACGAACATCGGGACCTGCGTATGGGGATCACTGGTCAACCGTCACAAGAGTAAGCCCTTCCCAGGAAATAGTTTGCACAGTATCCAAAAGTCCCCAGTGGAAGACGAGCTCTTGTTCCACATGCATACCTGAGCGTGCCAGGAGGGAGTAAATCCAGGTAGGCCACTCCCTTCCAGAACTCTGTCTGGGGGTGTGCCGCTCTGACAAAATATCCAGCATAGCACTCGGCATGCAGTAGCACACAAATGTTACCTGAACAACATCTCGGCATGCAGTAGCACACAAATGTTACCTGAACAACATCTCACTTGTGTCTGTTATTTGCAAAGTGACTTTATATCCATTACCCCCTTTAATCCCTACAGTAACCCTATGGGGAAGTTGCTATTACAATACTCTTGTAGGAGCCAGTAGTGCTGTTCACCAAATGCTTCCGTATCTCCCCCTTTCTGGGCACATGTTAAGACCGTACTTCTCTGCATCCTTGGAGTTAGAGGCGGCCATGTGACTTGCTCTGATCAATGAAACATGAACAGAAATGACTTGTGTTACCTCCAGATGGAAGTGGTGTGAACCACTGTGCCATTATTTGCCCCCGTTCTCTTTGTCCAAGAGTCACAAAAATTGGAAACATTTCTGATGATAATTTTTTTTTATCAATCTGAGTCCTAGAATGAAGGCAACATGTAGCAAAGCCATACATAAGTCCAAGATGGACATGAAAAGTGAATAAGAAATAAATCTTTGTTGCTCAATGTCATTCATCATCAGGGAAATACAAATCAAAACCACATTGAGATACCACCTCACACCTGTCAGAGTGGCTAAAATTAACAACTCAGGAAATGACAGATGTTGGCAAGGATGTGGAGAAATGGGAACCCTCTTGCACTGTTGGTGGGAATGCAAACTGGTGCAGCCACTCTGGAAAAGAGTGTGGAAGTTCCTCAAAATATTAAGAATAGAACTACCCTATGACCCAGCAATAGCACTGCTAGGAATTTATCCAAAGAATACAGGAGTGCTGATTCATAGGGGCACGTATATCCCAATGTTTACAGCAGTGCTTTCAGCGATAGCCAAATTATGGAAAGAAACTAAATGTCCGTCAAATGATGAATGGATAAAGAAGATGTGGTTTATATATACAATGGAATACTACTTGGCAAAGAGAAAGAATGAAATCCTGCCATTTGCGGCAACATGGATGGAACTGGAGGGTATTATGCTAAGCGAAATAAGTCAGAGAAAGACAGATATCATATATTTTCATTCATATGTGGAACTTTAGAAACTTAACAGAAGACCATGGGGGAAGGGAAGGGGAAAAAATAGTTACAAACAGAAGGGGGAAGGCAAACCATAAGAGACTCTTAAATACAGAGAACAAACTGAGGGTTGATGGGGGGGCAGGGGAGAGGGGAAAATCGGTGATGGGCACTGAGGAGGGCACTTGTTAGGATGAGCACTGGCTGTTGTATGTAAGTGATGAATCACAGGAATCTACCCCAAAACCAAGAGCACACTGTATCCACTGTATGTTAACCAATTTGACAATAAATTCTAGGAAGAAAGAAAGAAAGAAAGAAAGAAAGAAAGAAAGAAAGAAAGGAAGGAAGGAAGGAAGGAAGGAAGGAAGGAAGGAAGGAAGGAAGGAAGAAAGAAAGAAAGAAAGAAAGAAAGAAAGAAAGAAAGAAAGAAAGAAAGAAAGAAAGAAAAGGAAAAGAGAAAAAAATCTTTGCTATGTTAAGCAATTGAGATTTGGGATTATTTGTTACTGCAGCATGAGCCTACACTGACCGATACACCCATGTCACAGATAAGAAAACCAAGGCTGAGTTAGGTTAAGTGAACTAACTTGCCTTAAGTAACACAGCAAGATAGGAGCAAACCCAGAATTTAGAGGGTGTTCTTGCTGATCTTAAGTCCAATATTGCAAAACTGTTTTGAATCTTGAACTTTGTCCCTTTGGAACTAGAACTACAGGACTTCTTTATCCTTGTCATCAGTCCCTAGGATCTTGGCTTCTGGTGAAAAAGAACACATGAAACAAGTCAGTTCATGACTACCTTTTCTGGGTTGAAATTTCCAAGAGATTTGGAACCTCCCAATTATAGTCAAAGCTCATGCCAACAGTAAGCTGACAAGGATATGCCTCAGTTTCTCTATTAATGACAGAGAAGATGGCTTAGGTCACCAGCCCTTTCCTATCTAGAGCTATGAGAGGAGATAAGTATAGGCATATGGGAAGAACCAAGTAATGACTTAAGCAGGGAAGGCCAAAAGTCCCACCCACAAAGAATAACATTCACCTGAGCCCCAGGCCAGACCACCAGACAACTCTGGAGAAGACTACCAGGTCGAGGATGGCTGGGGGATAACTGTCAGTGGAGCTCAGTCACCGGTGACAAAAGTGGACTAGGGTCTCAGATGTACAGCTGCATCCAGCATGGATTATTCTTCTAAGAAGAGAAATAGATACAGCTCTATACTTGGAGTTAAAAATATCCCAGTCACTGCTCTTGGCTTAGGCTGCTAGCCCAAGACTTTTAATGGAGGACCTTGGTACACCGCATAGCCAGCCTCACCCTGGCCCAGGCCTGCATAACGACCTCCCAGGCAGCCTGTCGGACCTATAGTCCCTTATAATGTCCTTTATAGGTGCTCTGGGTTCACTCAGCCTTATCCAGCAGTTCTAACATACTAGGGTAGCAGGATGGCCATCCAGGAGTGGCCAGACAGGAAGGGTCTGGTGTAAATCGAGCATTTACCAGGCGTCAGGCACCGCCCTGGACATTTTACTTACTTAAATCATCTATACTTCACAGGCTCTCTGTTGAACTGATGCTGTTTTGTTCATTTTGTGATGAGGAAACTGAGGCTCAGAAGACAAGTAACTTAGCACAGTGGCCTCCAAGAATGAAGTATTCACATAAACATTCATTCTTATTATTGTTACTGTCATCATCCTTGTTTTCATCATTTGGAAGATCCAGACTTCAAAGAATTCCATGGTGTCTCAAACTCCCTCTTTTAGACATCAGTAAACTCTTTAGATCAAAGTTTCTCAAACTTGGATGCAAATCAGAACTATTTCAGAAGTTCTAAAAAATTGCATATTCATGGGTTCTACCTCAGTCCAACTAAATAAAGATCTACAGGTTTGGGTCACAGGCCATGGCATTTTATCTTACCTTCCCGATAACTGTAATATCCCTCCTAGATTGGAGAACCACTGACCCGGTGGAAGAAGTTTTACAGCTATCTGGCTACTCACCCACACCTCTACTATCTCACTCTCCAATGCAATGGGGTGGGGTCTCTAAAGTCTGATTTCTTCTGCCTGAAATCTTAGAAGCCTAATCTCTGATCATTAGAGATTGGTCCTTCGGTGGGGAAGTGGTGTGTGTGATTGCTGAAGTAAGCAGTCTCTAAAATGGCCCCCAAATTTGATTCCCTCCCCCCACCGCCCCATTCCCAATAGTCACACCCTTTGCAACCCCCCTCTCCATGAGTGGATTTATTCATTCATTTCTAACAAAGAGAACATGGCAGAAGTGATGGGATGTCATTTCCAGTATTGGCTTATAAAAAGATGGGGGCTTCCATTCTGGGGGCCCTCTTTTGTTCTCACACTCCCTCACTAGGAAGGAATTCAGCTGCCCTTAGAAAGCAACTCATCCACTCCCCCCACCAAGCCTTGAGATGACTACAGCTCCAGTTGACCTTAATTATAGCCCTGTGAGAGACCCCACACCAGGAGTAACTGAATTTCTTACCAACGGAAACTGTGAAACAGCAAATGTTTCTTGTTTCAACCATGAAATTTAGAGGTAATTTGTTAAGAAGCAATAGATAACTAATACAATTACCCTTAGGGTGACAGTAACATCGTAGGCAGAATAACAGCCCCCAAATGGCACCCACATCCTACTCCCTGGAACCTGTGAATATGTTACTTTACATAGCAAAAGGGATTTTGTAGATGTGATGAGTTAAGGACCTTGAGATGGGGAGATTTCCCTGGATTATCCTGGTAGGCTCAGTATAATCACAAATGTCCTTAAATGGGGAAGAGAAGGACAGAAGAGTCAGAATCAGAGATGTGCATGGCACAGTAAGAAAGGCTCGACTGGCCATTGCTTGCTCTGAAGACGGAGGAAGAGACCACAGGCCAAGGAATTTAGGTGCCTCTAGGCAAAGAAACAGATTCTCCCCAGAGCCTCCAGAAGGAATGTGACCTTGACAATGCCTTGATTTCAATTCAGTGAGATCCAATTCAGACCTGTGACCTCCAGAACTATAAGATGATACAACTGTGATTTTTTTTAAGCCACCAGGTGTGGTAATGTATTACAGGAGCCAGAGCTGTAATACAAGCATGTAATAGAAACTAACGCAGGCATGAACAGCACTGGGAAGTGTTTTTCTACCCAAAAATGTTAGTCTTGACATCCCTGTAGGAAGCCAGGCTTCGGCTAGCAAGGGTACTGGGATGAAGCTATGGGGCACATGAAGATAAGGATGAAGTAACTAGTCTGCCCTCTTAGGGGGAGACCAACTAGGCACTGGCCTGACACACACCAGCTATTACTCAAAAGCATGCCCCAGATGAAACCTTTGAGAGACTTACTAAGAGGGTAGGACTCATTCAGGATAGCGTCTGTGCCTTTCAAGGTGTCTACACCACCATCTCCAGGTACCAGCAAGGCACAGAGCTGCCCATGAAATTCTCAGCCCAGTTCCCTACTGGTACCACTCACTCCCATCTCGACTTCCAGAAAATGGAGGTCAAGAGTAATGGGGCAGTATTGGGGACCCCCTAAACCTCAAGTCCACTGAGATTTTCACAGCCATATCTGACTTTTGTTTACTCAGATAAGAAATCTCCCCACCACCACCACCCCCCCCCCCCAGATGGCCAGGGAGTCTGCCCAGTGGATTGCTGTTATTGTAAGATCTCTCACTTTACTGATCTGATCTAATTTTGTCTCCAATCAATGAAGTAAGTCGCAAAACTAAGGCTCAGAGAGGTTAATGGATTTCAGAGCCAAGACTAGAATCCAGATTTCCTGATTCTGGCCCTATGTTCTGTCTAACAGACCACACTTTTGCCCACTTGTAGCAAAAGAACTCGAATTAAAATCTAATCTATAGGGCTGTAAGACAGACCACTAAGTTCCAAGCCTGGCTCAGTCACAGAAGTACTGTCTGTCACTTCCCTGTGCCTCAACTTCTTTGTCTATAAAATAAAGATCTACGGGGCACATGAGTGGCTCAGTCAGGTAAGTGTCTGACTTCCGCTTAGGTCATGATCTCGTGGATTGTGAGATCAAACCCTGCATTGGGCTTGCTGCTGTCACACAGAGCCCACTTTGGGTCCTCTGTCCCTCTCTCTCTCTGCCCCTCCCCTGTCTATCCTCTCTCTCTGAAAATAAATAAATAAACTTAAAAAAATAATAATAAGGGGCGCCTGGGTGGCGCAGTCGGTTAAGCGCCCGACTTCAGCCAGGTCACGATCTCGCGGTCCGTGAGTTCGAGCCCCGCGTCAGGCTCTGGGCTGATGGCTCAGAGCCTGGAGCCTGTTTCCGATTCTGTGTCTCCCTCTCTCTCTGCCCCTCCCCCATTCATGCTCTGTCTCTCTCTGTCCCAAAAATAAATAGAAAACGTTGAAAAAAAATTTTTAAAAATAATAATAATAAAATAAAATGAAGATCTATGGGCCCCTGGGTGGCTTAGTCGGTTGAGCATCAACTCTTGATTTTGGCTCAGGTCATGATTCCAGGGTCATGGGATGGAGCCCCGCATCAGGTTCCATGCTGAGTGTGGAGCCTGCTTAAGATATTCTCTCTCTCTCTCTCTTTCTCTCTCTCTCTCTCTCTCTCTCTCTCTCTCTCTCTCTCTCTCTCCCCCTCTGCCTCTCCTGCCACTGTGGTTTCTCTCTCTCTCTTTTTCAAAAGTAAAATAAAAATAAATAAATAAAATAAAATAAAATAAAATAAAATAAAATAAAATAAAATAAAATAAAATAAAAAAGATGTAACAGGAAATATGAAACAGAGTTTGTGGTGATGTCAGGGAGCTGAGGAGGAATACAGAAATACCCAAAAAGTCAGTAGTCACCCCACTCAATTTTCCAGACCCAAAGCTAGAAACCATGAGAAAAAAAAAAAACTCTCCAAAGTTTTTTTAGAGCAAACTTTGAAAACTAAAATGTGGGTGTGAGCACTACTTTAAGGGTTTATGAAGTGACACGTGGATCACCTGTCAGGGAGCCAGGATTAGAATGCTGGGTTTAATTACACCGAATATTCCGCTTTCTTATGCAGAGGCATAATCAATTATCTTATTTAAAGGCATTACGATAATGTGTGTGTAAAATGGAGCCATTCCCTGTATTGCATTAGATTCTACTAATTATAGGAGAATGTTTGGAGCTAAAATGTCAGCTTGTCATCCGGATGGCTTGTAATTCAGGATTTGCATTCACAGATGAGAAGGGAACTCTGACAAAAATTGCATTCAGCCCGAGTCTGGCCTCCGCCCTCACTGGCTCTAGCAGTGTGGGGAGCACTGGTCTTTGCTCTGCCCCCACCCCGCCTTCCAGGTGTGGGGAGGGGGGGCTCCACCCCCTTTCCTTCCCCCAAAGGGCAAGACAGTGAGGAAGGCGTAAGGGCAGGACCAGAGCACAGCAAACCACACCAGCCACAAAAATGGAAGAGCAAAATCCCCCTCAACCCCCTTCTCTCCTATTTTGTTTTTTTTTCCTAGTAACCGAAATTCCAAAAGTGGTGGGTGCTTAAGGAGATTCGGGTTCCAAAGAATTTATGATCTTTGGCTTTCTTGGGACTAGCAATCTGATTCAATTTAATTCAATGCAACAGGTATTTCATGAGCACCTACGACGTGCAGCACACCAGGAATTTGGCTCAGGCGGCACTGGCTAATAGTGCAGGCTCTGGAGCAGGCTACTGCTGCCACATCGGCCTCTAGAACTTCCTGGACATGAACTGTGAGCCAAGTTAGCTCTCATTCATCTGAGTCCCTGTCTGTAAAGTGAGGATGGTGGGGTCACTGTTGAGGTTGAGATAGATGATCTCTGTGGAATGCTTAGAAGGAGGCTGACGTCAATTAAGCAGTCAGCAAAGCTTAGCTGTTACTGCATCCGTACATGACGTACATGACCACAACAGTCCAGGAGGACAAACGGGCACTCAGCAAGGGAGGGCTCCCTGCCCTCGTAGGGCTAATCACACTAGTACTCACTTTCTCATAACCATCTGCTTTATAGCGAATTATTTCAATGCCTGTTTCTCACTTTATCCTCCCAAAACTCAAATGATTACTCCTCCTCCCCCCAGAATAAAATGGACCTTTCTGAGCAGTGAAATAAGTGGATTTTCCTTTGGAGAGAACCCCTCTGCCAAGGGGGAGCAGGATAACAGCCCATCTGGACAGAAGCGGGTTTCCATTCAAAGTCTCCTTCCCGTGGTTGGATTCTCGCACATCTAGCCCCAACCTATCTGGAGGGTGGAGAACCAGGGCTGGGCCATACCAGGAGTCCTGCCCCCAATGGCAAGCAGAGGACGGAAACAGCCTGCCCCAGCTGGCTGACGTCAGGGGGCCAGGGGGCCCTCGAGAGGGGATGTCAAGCTTCAGTGTCCCTCTCCACAGTGGGCACTGCTCCTGGACCCACTCCTGGTCAGTGGGCTATTGATTCCTGCTCAACAGGCCCTTCTCACCTCCCCACTCCTGCCCACGACCTCGGGCCAGCTTCCTTGGCACCCATCCCCCTCTCAGGACTCTGAGCAAAGCTTCAGACTTTCACCTGACTGCCACATGAGACGTCATGCCTCCATGCCTGCCCACAGGACTCAGGGACTTGGTCGACTCAGTTGACTTCCATTCTCTTGATTGAAAAGCCCAGCCCCGGGGCGCCTGGGTGGCGCAGTCGGTTAAGCGTCCGACTTCAGCCAGGTCACGATCTCGCAGTCCATGAGTTTGAGCCCCGCGTCAGGGTCTGGGCTGATGGCTCAGAGCCTGGAGCCTGTTTCCGATTCTGTGTCTCCCTCTCTCTCTGCCCCTCCCCCATTCATGCTATGTCTCTCTCTGTCCCAAAAAAAATAAATAAACGTTGAAAAAAAAAATTAAAAAAAAAAAAAAAGAAAGAAAAGAAAAGAAAAGAAAAGCCCAGCCCCATGGATTGGTCACTTGGACATGATCTGCTGCTGCCTAAGAACTCCCAAAATGGTCAGGCTGACTACGACCAACTCAAAACTATGTACCTGGGGTGCCTGGGTGGCTCAGTCGGTTAAGCATCCGACTCTGGTTTCAGCTCAGGTTCGATGGGATTGAGCCCCACGTCGGGCTCTGCACTGACACCGTGGAGCCTGCCAGGGACTCTCTCTCTCTCCCTCTCTCTCTCTCTCTCTACTCACGTGCGTTCGTGCCCTGTCTCTCTTAAAATAAATAAATAAACATTAAAAAAAAAAAAAAGTTAAGTGCCTAAAACACCAGCTTGGCCAAAAAGCCAATCAAGATCAGGTTACTTTACCCACCCTTTCCCAGATGCTGTCACTGTCATTCCTCAGCTGCCCTTAGACTTTCAGAAGACCCATCTGAGTCTTTGGGCTCCAAGGAGAGAGACCACGCTTCCCCCATTCTGTCTTCCCTGGGCTTCACTCTTTCATAGGGTCCTGGTGTTTGGAAGCAGAACCATATCTGGGGCACCCCTTCCCCTCAAAACAAAACTCTTAATCTCTGGTCTTAAACCTTCTTCTTTTGATTTGTTTCTATAATTACTTTTTGTTCTTTAAAAACTATCGTATGCCAAGAAAAATATTAAATGCTCGCTGTAGAAAATTTGGAAGGTCCAAAAAAGCAGAAAAAAGAGGGGGGAAAGTCACCATCAATCTTTGGCCAGGAGGCCACTACAGTTAGCATCTCCTTGTTGAGTTTTATAGATGGGCTTACTAAAATTAAATCAGATCACAGACTGAGGTTGGAAATTAGCTGCACTCAGATCACTGTGGAAGTGTGGGATCCACTCCCCTGTGAGGACCACTTGATAGTTTGCATTTCTTCCCCAAACAAAGAATTTCCCGTGGTCTGATCGCCTGTAACAAATCTTTAGGGATGGCTAGCCAGGCTGCTCTTGAGCTATACTTTATTTTTGTCCCTGGAGAAACCTGGTGCCTGTGTCCCTAACCTAGCCCTCTTGAGTCATCGCTATGGTCCCAATGTTTGTGGCCTGGCTTCAAAATTCATATGCTGAAAGGCAATAGTATTAGAAGCTGGGACCACTGGGAGGCAATCAGGCCATGAGGGTGGGGCCCTTGTGGATGCCCTCAGTGCCCTTCTGCCACGTGTGGACACAATGAGAAGATGGCAGGTGATGATCCAGGAAGCAGGTGCCCACCAGACACACAACCTGACTGTCCTGGCACCCTGATCCCTGACTTCCAGACTCCAAAACTGTGAGAAATAAATTTCTGCTGTTCCCAAGCCAGCAAGGCTATGGTGCGTCGTGATGGCGGCCAGAACGGACGAAGACGGCCACCCTCCAGGTTCCAGGGGGCCCTGCTCCCCTGAGTCCCACGCCCTCAGCCCTGGCCCAGGTCCCTCCCCTGAGCCCAGATCCATGTGTCCGAGTGCACCCCAGTGTCTCCTTGTCACACCCAGCTGCGCAAAGCCCAACTCGCTCATCTCACCCTGAGACCTGCCCCCCCCCCCCCCCGCCTTCCTCGGCAGCATTGTTTACTCGCTTAGCGCAGCTGGCAACCTCCAAGGCATCTCTGACTCATCCTTCTTGCTCGTACCAGTCACTCATCAAGTCCCAGTGTTTTGTCTCGGAAATGTCTTGCACGTCACTCCTGTCTCCTCCTACCGCCACCACTGCTGTCACCTCTCCTGTGGCAGTCAAGGCCCTTTCTCAGCAGCCTCAGTCTCCCTTCCCAGTCTCATTGACAGTACATCTCCCCAGACAGACTTCGGACATTCCAGGTACAGTCCCAAGCGCCTGTCATTGACGTCCCCTGCCCTGTGACAAGGTGCTCCTCATCGGGCCCGTGCTACATCTGAGAATCCAAGGGTCAGAGGAATCAAACGTCTCGGTTATCTATGAGTCAGTGACAACAGATCCTCAAACTCAGTGCCTTGAAACGTCGATGATTTTTCTTCATTTCCCACAATCCGGGCTTACAATCTGGGGGGTCTTTCTGCAGGTCTCACCCGGGGTCACTCAGCTGCTGGCTCCCCCGGAGCTGGAAGGGTGCCTCACTCGTGAGTCTGGCAGCTGGCGCCGGCTAGGAGCATGATGTCTGGTTCTCTTCCACATGGGCCCTCA
Source organism: Felis catus (assembly GCF_018350175.1). Taxonomy (NCBI): domain Eukaryota; kingdom Metazoa; phylum Chordata; class Mammalia; order Carnivora; family Felidae; genus Felis; species Felis catus. The sequence continues at coordinate 7,241,737 of NC_058373.1, read as the reverse complement.
CCCCCCACCAAGCTAGACAGGCTTCCTTTCATGGTGGTCTCGGGGCAGCGTTCCAAGACAGTGGAAAGCAAAATCTACAAGGTCTCCTGAGGCCCAGGCTCCAGGACTCACCTAAAGACTCATCTACCATATTCCAGTGGTCAAAGTGATGAGCCACGGGCCAACCCAGTGAGAGGGAGATGGAGAAGTGAACTCTTCTCTCGGAGGGAGGAGTGGTGACATCTCAGTGCAGAAGGGACACAGGGAGGCCTGTTTGTTTGGCCTGTCCAGGACCATTTTTAGAATAAGCTACCATACCAAAGAACCTGTCCACAGTCGCTCACTCAACCCAAAAGCCCCAGTATATGAGCCAGGGCTTTCTGATGCCTATGTGCTCCCATTTTCACATCTACCGCCAAACCTGCTTTCTACCAAGAGGAGGCCATCAGGGGACGGGTCACCCAGAGGAATCACAGCGGTGACACCGCCTGCTTTGCCACCCTGGATGAGAGTGGCTGTCCAGTGGGCCGGCACCGCCTCACCTTCCAGTGGCACTGGCTATGACAGCAGCTGCCCATCCCGCCTTCCCACCACCGCATCCAGCTTGGCTCCAGCAAGCAGCATAATGCGGGGCCTGAGATCTCCCCCAGGTCCCCAGACTCCATTAAGGAGCTGATTAAAGTTTGATGCTCCCATTTAACACCTATTAGCAAACCCAGTGCCCTCCTGCTTGGAGAGAGGACTTGGAAGAGGGGGCCTCCCCAGCTCCCAGCGGCACCCTTCCTGCCAAGGTGGCAAACCATTAGATGGAAGAAAGCAGAAGCAGAGCTGGGGGGCGGGGGAGGACCAGCCCTTCCTGAGCCCCAAAGAGGGACTGAGAGCTTAAGTCCTCAAGTGCAAGTGTCCCACAGTGGATGGTGGGACTGGGCAGAGATGAGACATTGGCATCCGAGAAAGTGAAGCATAAGGGATAGTGAGAGGCCCCCTTCTCTCCCCTGCCTTCCCACAAGGAAAAGATCTAAATTGTCCAAGATCATGAAAAGATGCGTCATGGGAATGAATGTCATCAGGATACAAATGCTCCAGCAGAAAGAAGTGGATCTCTGTTCCCAAGGTCAGGTATGGGAACTCCTTGCAAAAACTTCCAAACGGAAGGGGATCTGAGAGAAAATGACAGCATCCCGTCCCTCCCTCCTAAGCAGAATGACTTAAGGTCAGCGCATGTTGAATCGGGGCTAGGAGGGAAGAGATAATCAGCCTGGGTTGACTGAGCACCTCATCTGTTAGTCCCTGGCACGAAGGGGGGCTTGCACAAAGCAGAAAGCAATCTCTACCCTCAAGGAGTGTATAATTTCACAAGGCTACAGGTGCACACACACCTGCAGTTAAGTACCACTACAAGGTGTTGAAAGCAACAGAGAACCGGGATTTGACACCCAAGCTTTTCACTTACTAGTTGTGTGAAAAGCTTCTAAAAAGCTAATTCAAGCACTTCTGGTTAGCACTTAGCAAACACAGTGCCCTGATGCTCTGAAAGGGAACTCAAAAGGGGGCTTCCCCAGTGACCTTCAAGGCCACAGTGCCAGCCATTAGGAGAAGCCTAGCAACTCACACTTCACCTCAAACCTCAGCATCCTCATCTGTAAAATGGGCATGAAAATACCCATTGAATAGGGTGATTAGGATGATGGGATGATATAATGCACACGAAAGCACCTTGTGAATGTTCGAGGGCAATTCAAGGTCATTGAACAACACTTATGGTTGTTATGACAAGTGCTTGGAGAAGAACCCTTCTCCTTCAGGTTGTGGACCTTCCTGGGGTCACTGTAATAACATGGAAATTGAGATGTGTTAAGGTTTATCCAGTTAACTTTATTCCCTATGAGGCCCTCTCCCTGAGATATGAGACCTTTCCAGTCCTACCCAAGAACTGTGGCCTTGGCTATATGCCATAATAGGTGTTTTCACAGCAGAGCCTGGAGGAACCCTGTGATGACCCTTGTCCATAATATGGATGTGCCCCCAACACACCCACCTCCCTCCCCTGCAAAATCCTGTGGTTGACCGATGGCTCCCGTTATCTCTGCTTCCTCTTTTGGCCTTTTCCTCTATCCAGGGCTCTTTTGCTCTGAGACTCAATGCCCTTGGCCTCCCTTTTACCTTGGCCAGCCCTCAGCACCACTTCCTGGGCGGACTTCACATCACTATGGCATCAGGGGAGGGCTGGCTGGCCAGGGAAGATCCGGAGAGAGGCGAGGGCCCAGTGTACCTTGAGGAACACATCTCCCTGAGTTTGGAGGGATGGGGTGGCCTCAGCAGAAGGGCCGCTGTGCCTCTCTGGGGGGCCAGGACAGCAGAGGTTCTGTCGGGGATGGTATCAAAAGGACTTGAAAGAGAAGCCCAGGGCCCTGTGGTGGTCGGACCTTCCCTGCCAGGCTGGAGAGCTACGTGTGCTCTGTAGATAGTGGCGACACGGGGTGCCCGGGTGGCTCAGTCGGTTAAGATAGTGGCAACACACTGCAAATCGGGCACGTCTGAGCAGTAGAGGGATGGAATGGAATCACAGCAGTCCCCCTCAACCGCAAAGAAAACGTCCCAAGACCCCCAACAAAGCCTTCCCTGTACTCCCAGTGGACTCTACTGGTTTTCCCTCTATGCCAGGGGTCTGCAAACTACAGCCCAGATCCCGCGGACCACACGCTTTTCTCTGGAGCATGAGCTGAGAATGGTTTTTACGTTTGTAAGCGTCCGAAAAACATCAGAAGAATCGTATCAGGATACAAGAAAATGGTGCCGAGGTCAACTTTCAGTATCCATAAACAGTGTCATCAGAGTCCAGGCACGCACACTCGTTCACATGTTCTCAGGCTGCTTTTGTGCAACTGGGGGAGAATTGAGTAGCAGTGAGAGACCCCATGGCCCACAAAGTCAGAAACATCTACTCTCTGACCCACCCCCACCCCCACTCTGTGCTGCTATGGTTTTCATTCCTAACAGCTCCGGTCCTAGGAACCAGCCATCTTTTCCGTGGACCGGGAACAACTTGAGGAAGAATCCGGTTCAACTCTATCCCTGGGGCCTGTCCCAGTCCCTGGCAACAACAGACACTCAATGTTCTGTTCCCACCAAAAATACTTCTTCAACGGCCCCGGCCCCTGCAGGCAGGCCCGTGTGCCTGGGGTCTGGCGTTGCCCCTTGCCTTTGGCCCTCCAGCCCCGGCAGTGGCGAGGTCTGCTGAAGACCCTTACGGAAGCAGACCGCAGAAAGCGTTCCGCTCACCGGGACACGGAAACCGCAGCCTGACGGAGCGAGCCGGCTTTCCTAAGATCACGCAGGTAGAAGTGCCAGAGCAGAGATGCGAGTCCAGACCGTTCCCCCGCAAACCTTGTCCGAACACGGCCTGGGGCCGCGCGGAGGGACCCGGAGAGCCCTTCAGCTCTGGGGAGCGGGGATTCCCTCGGCAGCAGAGTCCCGGGACCAGAAGCGAACGCCGCGGGAGTGTTTGTTGCGTGGGGTTTATAAGTAGCATTTGTCTAATAAAGTAATTTCTGAACATCTCACATCCCCTAATTACTTGTCACAATAATGTGAGGCATCTCCCGGCATGCTTGTTTTTCCCGTTGCTGGCACAGAGCGGGAGCTCCTGGGCCCAGGAGGCGGAGATAAATATAGCCACTCATTTACCCACCAGTTGGGTTGCCGGAGCGCACAACCATCCACGTGGCCACCCCACACACGCCAAGCCCGTGCGCGCATGCACCGGGAGTGACGCTGCTCGCGACGCGTGACGTCACTGTCGCTTCCTGGACCAGCCCTAATGTGGAAAGGGGCGCAGACTTGTCTGCCCAGCATGGCACCGACTGGCCACAACTGGGACCATTTTGGGGGAGTTACTGAGGGCAGTGATTTAAGAAGGAATCTCTCTCGTGATAGGAGACACTTAGTGATGCCCAACCAAGGGCATTTGTCACTAGGCAAGGACGAGTTACCTTCTAAGGTTCTCAGAGTTCCCAAGCCCAAGTCCTCCCACAACGTTTACCCAACCCGTGACTTTCTTTAGGGTCTGCTGAGGATCCTGTCACTAGCTCTGCCTCTTGGGAGGATCAAGAGCAGGGCCATGAGGTGGTGATGCACGTGGCCTCAGTTCTTTCCTTTCTGGGTCCACACTCCCATCCTCCCTCAGCGACCCCTTTCTGGCGTGCCCAGTGTCCCCACAGCTCTTGAACTCCCAGCAGCCCCTCCCCAGAGTCTTGACCGGAGCCTTTATTTCCCCACATCATGGTCTGGAGGCCCCAGATAAAGTGCTTCAGAAAGAACGTATGTGTTCCCCCTCTTTCCACGCATGTGCATGAACAGAGCTGACCCCAAATTGTCTAGAAAACAGCCCCAATCTAGAAAGGCAGAAAACTGCTTCCTGCGGGCAAATTCTCATTTCTCTCAAATGGTCTTGCTCAAAGGGTCCTTCTTGCTTGCAAGGCTCCAGGTGGATACAGAACTGAAATACCTTGTTGCGTGGTATTTGTCCAGCTCCTCCCAATGTAGGGATCATTCCCGGGGTGGGGGGAGGTCACAGGATTCCCCTGCTCTCTGGTGTCATTCTGTGAAACTCCAGGACTTGTGTGTGTTCAAAGCACCCTGTGAGCCCAGTCATGTCAGGCAAAATACAATGGCATTTGCCAAACATTAAGACTGGCTGGAAGAGGCTTTGGGCAAAACAGACAGGTAGTGCCACTTGGAACAGATTAAAGAGGCCAGGTGTCTTCAGTGTAGATGTGTCCCGTAGACAACCGTGATTCCCAACACTTCTGCCCAACCACCTGAGGTCCATCTGAGGTTTACCCAGTCAGTGGCTTTTTTCTCACTGGTTACTCCAGAAGACCAGATTTTTTTTTTCTCATCATTCCCTACCCTGTTCCCTTCTACTCCCTGAACAAGCTGAAGTTTCCTGCAGTCCCCTGTCAAGCCTGAGAATCAAGGCAGAATGAAGAGTGAGCCCAATGTGGATTGACATTGTATCTCTGCTAAATCTTAGCTGTGTTAACCTGTTACAAGCCACTTAATCTCTTTTAGGCTCAATTTCTTCATCTATAATATGGGGGTTGCAATATCTATCTCTAATACACAACTACCATTTTTGCCTATCCAAAAACCATTCTCCCATCTTCTGGTGTCAACCCCATTGTTTTCTTTTGAGGAAACCACATCTTTCTCACTCTAAATCCATGTATTTTAGACGGGGCAGGCGCCCCCATCACCGTAAGAGGACAGATTGCCCTGGGTTGGCAGTGAGAGTACAGCCAACAGCCTGGCCATAGTGATTGGCTCAGGAAAGGCCATGTGACCAGGCCAAGCCAATGAGAGTCAGCCCTGGGATTTTTGCTGAGGACATTGCTACAAAGACAGAATGGAAATGTAGAGCCGGCAGTGGTCACCTTTGCCACCATGTGAGGCACGCCTGCCGGAGAATGAAACCAATACAGAAAAAAGCAGAACCGGGAAATACAGAAAGAAATTCCTCAGGACACTATTTAAAGAGCTAGACCTAGCCATATCTGAAGCTCATCCCTAAGCCTCCCAGTGATGTGAGCCAATTTCCTCTATGCTAGTTTAAGTTGGGTTTCTTTCACCGGCAACTAAAAGTCCTGACTGATAGTCTACCTCCGGGCTTTTGTCAGAAACAAATGAAACAGCATACGCAATCACCTCGCAGACTGCTGGCACATAATAAGAACTCATTAAATATTAGTCACCTTCCCAACAAGAGGAGGAAGGGAAAAGTGCCAGTGGACACAAGACTGAGAAGACAAGAAAGATATATAATCAACAGAACAAGAGCCCAGAAGAGCCAAGAAGGGATGAGATCAATGCACGGGTGGAAGGCTTAGCCTAAGCAGGGACAGAGCAGGGAAAGGGACACTCCTTTTGGGCGGTGATGTGAAGAAAGTCCAGGGAATTCAGAAAGACTGAGGCAGGGAGCAAACCAGGCAGCCTGGTTTGTTCAAGTTTGGGTTTGGGGTCCTCTGCTGAGTGGCCACATGGGTGGCCTCAGAGGCTGGAGGACAGTGGGGACAGGCTGGATTGGCTGCTATAGCAAGAGAAAAATGGCGGATTGCTGCAGAGCAAGAAGCCTGCTGCCCGTGGCTGCTGCCGACCTGATCCACACGGTCTTGTGCCTTTTTTCCTATAACGTTTCTTTGGTTCTCATCCTGTCTCCCTCTTGATTCTGAAAAGAAGAAACTGCGCCTTGCTTCCCAGGAGACGAGCTCTAGGACCCACGACCAGGAATTCCCTGCCCCCAAAACACGCAGCCCTTGTTGGCGGGAGGGCCCTCCTCTGGTTCTGCTCCTCTGGGAAAGAGAGAAGTTGGTTCTTGGTGGAGGTCGCTCCTCCACTCAAGCTGTCTCTGCTCGCGCTCTCTTTCACTTGCCTACAGTAACCACCCTCCACTAGAATCCAACACATCTAAGACCTACGGCCTCCTTATCCTCAGCCCCTCACCCAAGGTCGCCCATGGGAATCCTACTCAGCACTCAAGGCCAGGCGCACAGCAAATCCTTCTGAGTTCCCAGGGCAACCTCTTTTCCTCCAAATCAGAGGTTGGCAAATTTTTCCTGTAAAGGTCCACATAGTAAATACTTTAGGCTTTCTGGGCCAAATGGCCTCTGTCACAAGCAACTACTCAACTCTGCAGTTGTGGAGCAAAAGCAGCATAGACAACACATAAACAAATGGGCATGGCTGTGTTCCAATAAAACTTTATTTATGGACACTGAAATTTGAATTTCACACATAATTTTCACGTGTCATGAAATATTACTCTCCTTTTGATTTTTTTTTTCTGAACCATTTAAAAATGTAAAAATCAGGGGCATCTGGATGGCTCAGTCCGTTAAGCATCCGACTTTGGCTCAGGTCATGATCTTGTGGTTCGTGAGTTCGAGCCCCACGTTGGGCTCTATGCTAACAGCTCAGAGCCTGGAGCCTTCTTCAGATTCCCTCTCTCTCTCTCTCAATCTCTCTCTCTCTCTCCCCCCCTCTCCCCCTCCCCTGCTCACGCTCTGTCTCTCTCTCAAAAATAAATAAACGTTAAAAAAATAATAAAAATGTAAAACTCATTCTTAGCCTTTGGGCTGTACAAACCTGTCAGTAGAATGGTAACAATTTGCCAACTCCTGCTCTCAAAAATGAATGCCAATGGCTGCCATTCATTAAATTCCTGCTCCGCACAACATCTACTTATATTTCCTTATTTAATCATGGCCCCAGCCTTATTAGATGAATGGGATTATCCCTATTTTACAGTTGAGAACATCTGAGTTTCAGAGAGCTTCTGTGACTTGCCTCACAGTATCCAATCCAGCCCACGGGTGGCGAAGCTGGGGTTACAAACCAGGTCTGCTGTCCCCAAAGCCTGCTCCTTCATCAAGCTCTTTCCAAAGCCCCTCGCATCTTTCTGAACCCTCCTCCCTGCGTGGTCCCATTGGTCTGATTTATAGCTGTTTGTTATCTTGACTTAATTCCCCTGCAGAGGTATACACTGCCATAGGGCAGGGACACGACTAATTTACACACACATCCCCAGGCATTACTGCTGAGCCCTTGGCCAACCCTTCTTAGTCACTCAACGAAGCAAACCACGTGGTGAGGCTGGTGTTCCTCTAAATTCAAGACCACAAAGCATCCTCAGCGCTGCCCAGCAATCCTAGCATGTTTCTCTAGAAACTTCTTTCTCACTCTCTGAACTGATCATTGAATACCTCTTCTTCTCTCCACATCCCTCCATCCCCTGCTCCCTAAGTCCCCCTCACCCTCAGCAGCTGATCTCACCTGGTGTTTCCTGCTTAGTTCAGAAACAAAAGCCACACTTGGGTACCCTCTTAGCTGCCATCACCAAATCCACAACCGTCCCTCTATCCAAACCCAGAATCTCTTCCACGAGCCCCTTTAGGATCTGGCACTGGCTCCCTCGCTAACCCCATTTCCCCACCTCTCCCCACACTCATGCTCTTCCTTGAACAGATGGTGCACATTCCACTGGGGCAGGGCGGGGGGGGGGGGGGGGGGGGGGGGGGGGGGAGGGGAGGGGAGGGGAGGGTCTTGGCCTCTCTGCCCTTCCCCCACCACCTGCCTCGTTCACTCCTTCACTCCCTCCAGTCTTGGGGCAAATGTCACTTGCTCGAAAGTCTTCCTGGGCCTAAAACCAACCTCCCTTGTCTCTCTATCTCTTAATTTGGCTTCATTTTTCCTCTTGCAGGTCCTACTCCCTGACAACATACCACATATACACCTGCACACGTGCTTCTTTTGTGTCCCCAAGGCAGAGTGTGAGCTCTGCAAGGGCAGGGAAGGCCATGCTCCATTTTGCTCAGTGGTGGACCTCCACCATCTAGAGCAAACACCCACAGCAGGTGCTCAGTAAATATTTCTGAATGCACAAGAAAACTCAGAATGCTGGAAAAACTTCTGCCAAATCCCCTTTCCTAAAACTTCCCATCTCTTTGGGGCGCCTGGGTGGCTCAGTCAGTTGAGCGTCCAACTTCGGCTCAGGTCATGATCTCGCGGTCTGTGAGTTTGAACCCCGCATTGGGCTCTGCTGACAGCTCGGAGCCTGGAGCCTGCTTCAGATTCTGTGTCTCCCTCTCTCTGCCCCTCCCCTGTTCACACTCTGTCTCTGTCTCAAAAATAAATAAACATTTAAAAAAAAATTTTTTTAATTAAAAAAAAACTTCCCATCTCTAGAATTCTCCTTCTGGTGCCCCAGAGGCCTCCCTTCCTGGTCCCAGGGGTGCTGACAGGGATGGGAGACTCCCAGAGATCCTTCAGGAAACACTCTCCTCCCTCCGCCGCCCTGGTCCACATCTCCAGAGCCTGATGCCATCGGAGCTATTTCCGGGGCCTTGTAAACTTTCTTTAACTTGGGAAGCCCAGGGTGGTGCTAGAAACCAACAGAGCAATTAGAGGGCTTTTAAACTGCTGGGCTCCTCTGTGCTCCCTTCCCCAGGGGCCTCTCCGAGGCCAGGACCGGGTTAGGCCAAGAGGGAGGAGGAGAGCATGCTCATCTCCCCCAGGGCAGAGCATGTCTTCAGCTAATGCAGCAGCTGCCTGCTCAGGGCCTCAGAGGATGGGCACCCAGGGAACGGCTGGGGCCGTACAGTGGATCCAGGCTCCCAAACCCCCAAATCAGCACCCGGAACTGGCTGTGGTGGGAGGGTCTCCACCAGACCAGGGATAGTTGGGGGCGGGGGGAGGCACTGACCTCAAAGTTAAGCCCGTGTCCTTGGCAGAAAAGCCAGAACTGGCTCTGCCTACCTCTCCAGCTGCATCCCTGGGGGGCCATCTGGCCCACCAGGCACAGGTCTGTCCATCAGATGGCCAATGACACCGAAAAGCTCTTCCTGGCTTACGAGTCTGCCTGCTTCCTCTGCAGCCCCCTTGATGCTCATGGGCTGTGAATTTTTGTCCCCAGAGTGGGTGCTTAGTCAATATTTGCTGAATAAAGAAATGGCCCAGGAGAAGCAGGTGGGGTAGGAAAGGGGTGCCGAACAAGTCCACCTCATATACGGCCTGGTATATCACAGGCCGTGAACTGCTCTGCAGCTCACCAGTCTTCAAGTGGGGTCGGGAAGGTGGGGAATTTGATACGGAGCCAGCTAGAGCCCATTCTTGTCTCGAGCCCAGTCGCCTCCTGGAATGCAGGATTAGATGTGGCCCCCGGAACAATAGCCCCTCAGCTCCACCGCTCCGGCCTACCCTCCAGGACAGGCTTATCTGTGCCACTAAGAGCTCAGCCACCCCAGGACACAGCTGAGTGCCACTTCTCCTGAAAGCACAGAGTGTCAGAGCTGGAGGGGCCCTCAGGACTCCTCGAGGCCAACTTCCTCAATCAGAAATGCTGGACGTGGGGATGCCTGGGTGGCTCAGCCAGTTCAACATCCGACTTCGGCTCAGGTCGTGATCTCACGGTTCATGAGTTCGAGCCCCACATCAGGCTCTTTGCCGACAGCACAGGGCCCACTTTGGCTCCTCTGTCCCCTTCTCTCTCTCTACCCCTCCCCTACTGGTTCTCTTTCTCTCTCTCTCTCTCTCTTACTCTCTCCCTCTCTCAATAAACAAACTTAAAAGCAAATTGTAAAAAAGATAAAAGGAAAGAAATGCTGGAAGTGAATCCCCAGAGCTCCTGGTACCCTAGCAGGACCACCGGGAATGGGGTGGCCTCACAGAGACCATGGTGCCGGGGGAAGAGGCTTTCATCCCTCGGGGCTTGAGCAGTTCTGACCCTGGGGGTCTGGGGCGGGCCCCAGAATCTGTAGTTAACAAGCCCCTCAGAAGAGGCTGAGGCAGCCCGATCCACCTCTGTTGGGGGATGTGTGCCACTGGGCTCACTCTCCTGTGAAGACTGATAAACCGCCTAGAGACACCGAGCGATGCCATGCTAGGAGCCTCGCCCCTCCTCAGCCCCTCTCCTGGGAACCACGTGGATGGCTCCCGAGGTGTGAGTAGGGGCACAGAGGAACTTCCCCAGGCTCTCTCTGGCTGAGAAGACAATGTCCTTTGGAGGGATGGGGCAGGAGCCTCTCTGAAGCTGCCATCCTCTGGGGTGACCGAGTGGCCCAGTCTCTACGCTTGGGGACGATGTCCCACTGGGACTCACACCTTCACACAAGGAGGAGGGCCTTATCCAACTCAAAGCTCTGTGCTGGGCGGGGGTGGGGGAGGGGGAAGAACAGAGGAAGCCCTTACTAGGCCCCTCTGAACCAGCTCTCAGTGAATAGTCACAACCACCCGGGGGAAAGGCTGTTACTGCCCCCATTTTACAGGTGGGCAAACTGAGGTTCTGAGAGATGCAGTGGCTTCCCCCATGCCATCCACCTGGCATGCGGCAATGGCCAGAGCCCAGAGCTTCTGGCCCAAGGCTGGTGCGCTCAGCCTCCCCACTCAAGGCCTGATGGAGATCACCATTCTGACTGCGGATGAGGCTGCTTCCCCCTCAAAGGGCTGAGAGACAGCCGAGACTGGGTAAAAGCTGTGGGTTCTGACCCCAGTGGAGCCTCTAGGGCAGTATCTAGATCACCGCCTCCGGCCACACCCCTGCCACCAAGCGAAGAGGGAGATTTTGCTGGTGCGGCGCATCTCCCCACGTCCGGCTGTGAATCAGGGAAACAGATAGAGCTCACGAGCCGAAAGTGCAGGCTGAAAGCCCATTAACAACCCTCCTGGCAAAGCCTGACCTAGGCTGCACAGGGGGGTGCCATTCATAAGCCTCTGGCTTGGGCTCCAGCTTCTGCACCACAGCCTGTAGGGAAGGGATGATCTGGCGTGAGCAGCCTCCAGAAGCGACTGGGAGAGGAGCCAGGGGTGTGCTGAGCCCCCGGAGGGGGACCTGAGAGCCTCTTGTCCCCCACACCCTTCTCCCCAGACTCCACAGCAGCGGGAACCAGGAGGGACGCCTGACCATTGTTTTCCAGGCTATCCAGGGAAGCTGCACGCTTCACGGTCGAGGATGACCTCCAGCCTGGAGCTCTGGGACCACAGGCAGGCACTGAGCTGATCTCGTCCAGGACTGGTGACAGCTAAGACTCTTCCCTTCCAACTCTGCCATCCTCGGTGCTTACACAAACCTAACTGTGAAACTCGGTTTCCCTCTTGGAGGGTAAGGAACTAACATTTCCAGAATAACCACTGAGATCTAGGCACCCTGCGTGCTCTACTTCAGGGAGTCTCCCCAATAACCCGATGAGGCAAGTGCTCTTGTGATCCCTCATTTTGCAGAGGTGAAAACCGAGGCTCACGAAGTAAAAAGAACTTCCGCGGAATCACGGATCTATCAACGGACAGACTTAGCCACTCAGATCCTTTCGGAATGTGACAGAGAATCAAAGAGAAAACAAAAACTCACACGGAGGTAGAATTCAAACCCGGGCTGCTAGGCCTGCTAGCCCCTGTGCCTCCCCAGAGCTTCTTCCTCCTCACCAGTGGTCCTCGGCAGAGACATGGGGCAATGTAGGGAGATGTTTTTGATTTTCACAGCTCAAGAGATGTGGTGTACAACTGGCATCTAACGAGAAGCCAGGGATGCTGCCCCAAATCCTCCGGTAAACAAGACAGTTCCTGTAATAAGACCACCAAAACCGAAAAGTACATAGTACCACAGTGGAGAGACCCAGACCTAGAGCCCCTGAAGACAGGACAGAACTGTGCTCTGTCTGGGCTTCCACTGCACAGATGCTCTGAGACAGGGCCAGGGAGCCCCGACCGACGGTTTCCAGAGTATCCTGTGGGGTGCGCTGGGTGTAAATGGGAACGCCTATTGTTGGCAGGTTCTTGTTCGCGCAATTTTAGGAAACAGAGGGCTCACCAAAGTGAGAGTGACTTTGGTGTGGGACTTCTCAGTGTGTTTATTTGTGTGGTCAGTTTTTATACGTCACCATGCCTGGACAGAAGCCCTGGTTATTCAATCGAGCATTGATCTAAGTGTTCCTGTGTAGGTATTTTGTAGATGAGATTAAAATCCATGATCTGTTGCCTTCAAGTAAGAGACATCATCCTTGGCCATCTGGGTGGGCCTGAGCCAACCAGTCCAAAGGCCTCAGGGGCAAAACTGAGTCTTTCACGAAGAACAAATCCTGCCCGACTGAAGCTGCACCCAGTGCTCGAGGGTTCCAGCCTGCCCTTCCTGCCCTTCCTTGCCCTGCAGCCTTTAGACTTGCCTGGGCACCCCTAAATTGTGCAAGCCGATTTCTTGCAATAAATCTCTGTCTGTCTGTCTGTCTGTCTGTCTATCCCATCTATCCATCCTCCTGGTCCTATTTCTCTGGTTGAACTCTGCCTCAGCCAATTTTTATCATGATTTATAACCTCCAAGAGTAGAACATAGTTTTACGACAATTCTGAAACAGATTTAGCAAGTGGGGCCCTGAGCTGGGGAGTATCTCATGGGATTCATGCTGGGCAGATGTCTCTCTCTCTCTCTCTCTCTCTCTCTCTCTCTCTCTCTCTCTCTGGCAAACTCTGGTTTAGGCAAGCTGGACGAGCAGACCACAAGGGAACGCCAGCTCCCCATGACAGCTGGCATGATGGTGTTGCCCCCACAGTGGGCAGGGTGTCCTCACCGCTGTCATGTCAGTCTCCAGTCAGGGTCCCGGCGGCTAACAAAGCACATCCTCCACATCAAGTCAGGTGGGACTCCCTGGGACACCACTGGGGCCCAGATGTTTCTCTCAGTCAAGGACCTTGTCTATAAAGCAGAGCTAACAGCCTCCAGCCCTTCGTGGAGGGCACAGAGACAAAATGAGACCGTGCATGCAAAGGACCTGGCACACAGAGGGTGGTGGGTGCCAATCCCTCCTCCCTCCTCCCCCTGACAACGCACTGTGCTAAAACAGGCCTCCTACTATATAAGGTATGAGCAATGTTTCAAAACCACTCAAAATGTTCAGCAGTTGCCAAAAGATGCTACGGAGCTCTCCCAGGCCCGTGGCCCACCCTAAATTTAACAGGCCCGTGTTTACAAACCCAAATGCATGCATCTCCGAGGCTCCCACACACAGCCCAGCTGCACTTCTCAAGAACTCCATTTGGAGAGTCTGTGACAGCGTCACCGCCAGCTGGTGCCTCTCAGAGTGTTCCTGACACTCAGCCTGGGCTCCAGGAAGCCACTCACGGGTGGGAGAGAGTGGGAACCAGGAGACACTTCTGCTGTCTAAGGACCACTGGGACCCCACGCTGGAGCTCTGAAACCAGGACACGGGGTAAACCCTAGCAGCTAAGCGCAGGGAGCGGAGCAGGAGACCCACATCTCTCTGAGCCCTGGTTTTTTCTCTTTCTACCCTTCCTTCCTCCCTCTGCATGCACACGGGCACAGGCGCACAGACTCCACCCTAGGACTCAGCCACCCTGCAACAATCCAATCACACTGCACAAGAGCTGGGACCCAGGGAGAAGCCCCTTGCTTAGACAGAACACAGATTAAAGTGCCCGCAAGTCTGCACACAGCAGAGCACCTCAGCCCTCGCTGGACCCTATTTATCCTTCCTCACAGCACTGGTCCTCCGCCGGCAGGGACAGCTGCACCACCAGGACAGCTTGTTAAATACAGCTCCTGGCCCCACCCACAGAGTTTCTGACTCAGCAGGTTTGGGAGGGAGCCCGAGAATTTGCATTTCTAACAAGTTCCTAAGTGAAGCCCAGCTGCTGGACCAGGGGCCTGGCTCTGAGGATCATCCCTTTCCAGTTTAGAGAAAACAAGTCCACTGACTCCCCAGCACTCCTGGCCCAAAACACCAGCAGCTAGAAAATGGAGCACAAAACTAAGATGAAAAAACCGTGCTTTCCATAGTTGATCAGTTTACCTGTAAATAGAGGGCATTAATGAGAATCAGCCTGAGCTACTGGTTGGCAGGAACCGCCTCTGGGCTGGCAGGGGAAGTGGAGAACTGCTCCCTCCTGGCACAAGGGGCTACAGTAGCCAAGCAAGACGCGAGGACATGGGGAGGCTCCCCGCCAGGCTCCCCAGGCTGAGGACCCATCTTCTTCTCCCCAGCTCCATCACAGCCTCGAATCCATTTCTTGAGAACTCTACAGAACTCCTCAACTTGCCAAGAAGCCCAGCAATGTGGACATGCAAGTGTGCTATAACCTAGCAGCTGCCTCACCCACGAAGACAGTTTTCCTCACTTCTCCTCGGGCGAGATTCAGATGGGTTCTGATTCTCCCAAAACTTCTCTCAAGGTTTTTCCATGGGAGGGTAAAACTTTTTAAGGCGGTAGTTTTCCCTATTTACCACCAGTCCGAATGGCACGTTTCTCAGACAGACTTCCTTCTCTCACATAGAGCCAGGGTGTACTACATTATGCGCTGGTAACAAACTCCCTAAAATCTCCTTGACTCTCGATCACAAGATTATTTCCCACCCCTGCAGCATGTCTGTCCCAGGTCAGTTATGGTTCTGCCCCAGGAACCAGGCTGAAGGAGCAGTCACTCCTGAAGGCTGACAATCACCAGGGAAGAAGGAAAGTGAACTTGGCAGAAGCACCTGCTGGCTTCTAGAGCTTCTTGATTGGCTAGAGCCAGTCCCATGGCCATGTTGAGGTTCAAAAAGATAGGGATATATAATCCTTCCCCAGCGAAGAGTGCTAAAGAGAAGGACACCAAACAGGAGTTACATAGTTATACAACCTACCACACCCTTGACTTGCCAGGTTGCCATCGTCCTTATAATAATTTACAACCCATCACAAGCACACAAACACCACCCACACCATCATCACTCTCCACCCCCACCACCACACTCACCCCCCTCATCACACCCACATCAACACCCTCCTCAACAACGTGCTATTGTTATTACTATCTGTCTTCACCCAGGGCTCCTGGAGAAGAGATCCTGCCTGGGAGGAAAGCTTACCTACTAACATTTGGTTGGAGAGTGCAATACCAGGGAAAAGGAGCCTGAGGCAGGGAAAGAGGGGGAGCAAATAAAAGAGGATATTTAAGAAGCACACCACATTTCACAGCAGACGCAAATGATTACTGATAGGTCAGCCTGGTTTTTTTTTATGTTTATTTTTGAGAGAGAGAGAGAGAGAGAGAGAGAGAGAGAGAGAGTGAGAGTGGGGGGAGGGACAGAAAGAGAGGGTGACAGAGGATCCAAAGTGGGCTCTGCACTGACAGCAGTGAGCTGGATATAGGGCTCGAACTCACGAATTGTGAGATCATGACCTGAGCCAAAATTGGATGCTCAATTGACTGAGCCACCCAGGCGCCCCCTGATATTTTAGTCTTTCAGGTCATCTTCAGATCTTTTTTGTTTTTTAATTCAAGATAGTTAACGTACAGTATACTCTTGGCTTCAGGAATAGAACCAGGCGATTCATCTCTTACATGTGACACCCAGTGCTCATCCTGAAAAGTGCCCTCCTTAATGTTCATCATCCATTTAACCGCCCCCCACACACACACTCACCTCCCCTTCCAGCAATCCTCAGTTTGTTCTCTGTATTTAAGAGTCTCTGATGGTTTGCCTCCCTGTTTTAAATTATTTTTCCTTCCCTTCCCCATGTTCATCTGCTGAGTTTCTCAAATTCCACATGAGTAAAATCATATGATATCTGTCTTTCTCCGACTGACTTATTTCACTTAGCGTAATATCCTCCAGTTCCATCCATGTTGTTGCAAATGGCAGGATCTCATTCTTTTTGATCGCCGAGTAGTATTCCATTGTATATATACCACATTTTCTTTATCCGTTCATCAGTTGTTGGACATTTGGGCTCTTTCCACAATTTGGCTATTGTTGATAGCACTGCTATAAACATTGGGGTGCATATGCCCCTTTGAATCAGCATTTTTTTATCCTTTGGATAAATTCCTAGTAGTGCAGTTGCTGGGTCGTAGAGCAGTTCTATTTTTAATGTTTTGAGGAACCTCCATACTGTTCTCCAGAGTGGCTGCACCAGTTTGCATTCGCAGCAACAGTGCAAGAGGGTTCCCCTTTCTCCTTTCTCCACAACCTCGCCAACATCTGCTGTTTCCTGAGTTGTTAATTTTAGACATTCTGACCTGTGTGAGGTGGTATCTCATTGTGGTTTTGATTTGTATTTCCCTGATGGTCACCTTCAGATCTTAACAGTTGCTCTGCCACACCTCTTCCTGGTTCATTTGTGGAGAGGAATGGAAAATAATGTATCTATTGACTCCCTCCTGGCCCCCATATCCCATTGGTCAAAGTCAACTCTGTGAAGCATTTATCCACTTGCTCTTCTAAGATGTGTGACCTGATCTCCCCAGGAAACCTCTAGAGAAGCTTCTGGGGGTCTGGGGCACAGCAGTCAATATCATTATGCAGTCTTGTCTTCAAGGATCCTCCATCCATAGTGGTAGTGATGACACAGACAGCCAGAGAACTGGCTTCACTGTTGTGGTAACAACATGCGAGGCTCTTGCTGACTCTGCTTGACTGGAGAACAAGGCAAGTTACCAAGGCCCAGGAAGAGGGAAGCTGTGGCCACATGGGCCTGGGGTGGCATACAACCAGAGTCCAGTACAATCCACCCCTTGTGCCTTTTGGATCTACTCATTCCAATTTATAACAGGTATCTCATATCAGAAAAAGATACCTTCAACTCATCCCAAGAAGTGAGATGAAATCCAGTTCTTCAAGGTGACAGCAGTTTTCAATCTCCAAAAAAGACTTAAAGGGCCAAACTTGCTACATCTGCATTATGGCAGCTGCTCCTGAGCTGTTATAACTGATACTTATCATCACTTCATTCAGCATCCATTTCTGCTTGCCTGGTGCAGTGACCTAGACCTTCTACCCCCAAGGAGTCTGAATCCTTAGTTGCCCCAACCTTGTAGAGCCACCATTGCTAGGGTTTCCCACAAGCACAGTGGCACCAAAATATGCCCCCAGTGAATCATCTAAATTCCTGAAATACTCTTCCCTGTCCCCATTATGTAAGAGCAAACCTGGCCCCCGTGACAATCAGAGTCAATTACTCCCCCTACCCAGTGACTTCTTGCTTTTCCTATTGATTTCATTGGACCTGTGATGCTTATTGCTAAAAAATACTAACCATTATCTGAGCTTTAGGTGAGTTATAACCACTGATCACAGAATACCATAACAAATACAATAAAGCAAAAGTTCAAAATATTTCAAGAATCACCAAAATATGAAAGAGACACAAAGTGAGCAGCTGCTGGTGGAAAAATGACACCAACAGAAGCTCAGTGCAGGGTTGACACTAATCTTCATCTTGAAATTAAAAAAAAAAAAAACCACAATATCTGTGAAGCACAATAAAGCAAAGCACAATAAAATGAGGCATGCCTATATTTGTCCTTGCGATTCACTGATCTTGAATCTGTCCATTTATGTCTCACAAAACGGAAATTTTCAGCCATTTGTATCTTCAAACATTTCCTTTTCTGCCCCATGTTCTCCTTCTGGGACTCCAATTCTACAGATGTTGGACATTTTGATGTTGTCCCTTGGGTACCTGATGCTCTAGTCTATGTTTTATTCAGTCGTTTTTCTCTCTCTGCTTCAGATTATACAATTTCTACTCATCTGTCTTCAAGTTCACTAACTCTTCTGTTACCTCCATTTTCTTGGACTCTTTTTACTTCATTGATTTCTACAATTATGTTTATTATTTCCTTTACACTATTTACTTTAGATTTAATTTGCTTTCTTTTTTCTAGTTTCTTAAGGTGGAAGCCAGATAATTGATTTTAAGCCTTTTCTTAATATGAGCCTTTCAAGCTATCATTCTTTATTTTTATCCCACAAATTTTTACATGTTCTGTTTTCATTATCATTCAATACAAAGTACTTTAAAATTTCCCTTGTGATGACTTCCATGACCTATGGCTTTCTTAAAAATACAGTTTAATTTCCAAATATTTGGGGATTTTCCAAATATTTTATTGTTACTGATTTCTTTTTTTTAAGTTATTCATTTATTTTGAGAGAGACAGAGACAGCACAAGTGGGGGCAGAGAGAGACGGAGAGAGAGAATCCCAAGCAGGCTTGGTGCTGCCAGGGCAGAGCCTGACATGGGGCTTGAACTCACAAAACTGTGAGCCAAACCTGAGCCAAAACCAAGAGTCAGAGGCTGAACGGACTGAGTCACCCAGGTGCCCCAGTTGTTACTGATTTCTAATTTAATTTCACTGTGATCAGAGAACACATTCTGTATTATTTCATTGTTTTTTTTATTTAAATCCAAGTTAGTTAACATATAGAGTAATAATGGTTTCAGGAGTAGAATTTAGTGATTCATCACTTACATGTAACACCCAGTGCTCATCCCAACAAATGCCCTCCTTAGTGCCCATCACCCATTTAGCCCATCCTCCCGTCCAATGCCCCTCCAGCAACCCTCAGTTTTTTCTCTGTATTTAAGAGTCTCTTACGGTTTGCGGTTTGCCTTCTTCTCTGTTTTTATTTTTCCCTTCCCTTCCCCTATGTTCATCTGTTTTGTTTCTTAAATTCCACATGAGTAAAATCAGATGATATTTGTCTTTCTCTGACTGACTTATTTCGCTTAGCATAAAACATTCTAGTTACCTCCATATTGTTGTAAATGGCAAGATTTCATTCTTTTTGATTGCCAAGTAATACTCCATTTTGTGTGTGTGTGTGTGTGTGCGCTTGTGTGTGTGTGTGTGTGTGTGTGTGTGTGTGTGTGTGTGTGTGTGTATACATACCACATATTCTTTATCTATTTGTCAGTTGATGAACATTTGGGTTTTTCCCACAATTTGGCTATTGTTGATAGTGCTGCTGCTTTTTGAAATTCATTAAGACTAGTTTTATGGCCCAGTATATGTTCTGTATAGTGCACATTCCATATGCACTGGAAAAGAATGATTGTACATTCTACAGATGTTGGATGCGCTGTTCTACAATTATCAGTTAGATCAAGTTAGTTCATAGTGTTTAAATTTTCTATACACTTACTTATGTTTTAGTTATGGTTCTCGAATTACAGTGCAGTGATATTAAATATCCAACTACGAATATTCATCTCTTTTTCCCCCCTTTATTTCCATCAATATTTGCTTCATGTGTTTTTCCAGCTTCTTATTAGGTGGGTACACATTTAAGATTATTAGATCTTCTTGATGAACTAGACCTTTTATTATTATTAAATGATACTCTTATATCTGTAATATTCTTTAGCTTGTCTGATCTTGATATACTAACAGAGCATCTTTTAATGCTGAGTGTCTACAATTTATATACTTTTCCATTTTTTACTTTCAATCTGTCTTTAGATTGAATGTGGTTTTCTCATAAACAGCATATAGTTGGGTCTTACTTTTTTTATCACTCTGATTATCTCTTTTAGTTGGAGTGTTTAGGATTAGTCCATGTACATTTGACAAATGTATTGATATGGTCGATTTAGTTCTATCATCTTACTATTTTTTGCAATTGTCCCTGTGTTTTTCATTTCTCTGTTTTTCCCTTTCCTACTGTCTTTTGAGCTAATCAAATTTTTTAGTATTCCATTCTGTCTCTTCCACCTCTTTGCATTACTTTTAAGCCATACCTCTTTGCATTACTTTTTGGTTCTCACAGAATTACAATATGCATACTTAATTTATCACAGTGTACCTTGAATTAATGTTATGCTACTTCACATATAAAAATTTATAACAGTAAAGTTCCATTTACTTTCCCCCCCTTTGTTGTCATATATTTCCTTTCTACATAGTACATGGTTGTTATTTTTATGCTAAAGAATTATCTTTTGGGGAGCCTGGCTGGCTCAGTCAAGCATCCAACTTTGCTCAGGTTGCGATCTCACGGTTCATGAGTTCAAGCCCCACATCAGGCTCGCTGTTGTCAGTGCAGAACCCACTTCAGATCTTCTGTCCCCCTCTCTCTGCCCTCCCCCACTTGTGCTCTCTCAAAAATAAAAACATTAAAAAAGAATTCACTTTTAAAGTAATTTAAGAAAACAATCTTTTCCCATATATTTATCATTTCAGCATGTAAATAGATTCAGATTTCTACCTGATATCATTTATCTGATAATACCTTTATTTTTTGCCTTCATTTTTTCTCATTTATTTTGTCTTCATTTTCAAAAGATTTTTATACTAGACATGGAATCCTAAGTTGATAGATTTTAATATGTCATTACATTCTCTTCTTGAATGACTTTTATGAGAAGTCAGCTGTTATTCTTATCATCATTCCCCTGTATGCTGCCTCTCTAGACTTTTTACCTGGTTGCCTTTAAGACTTTTTACTTATCTATTGCTTTCATCATTTTGATCATGTGTGATTTTCTTTATATTTACCTCCTTTGGGGTTGGCTCTCCTTTTTAGATCTGTAAATTGCTGTCTTTGATCAAACTGGGAATTTTGGGTCAATATCTGTTCAAATATTTTTCCTGCCTTATGCTTTTGGGCTCTTGGTTTTGTTGCCTCCCCCACCCCTAACCCCATCCCCACCCTGCCACCTCAGGACTCCAAGTACATGTATTCTAAACTCCTTAATATTCCTTTCAAAGGTTATTGAGACCTTATTATTTTATTTTCAGTTTTTCCCCTCTTCGTTTCAGTTCAGATCATTTCTATTGGCCTGTCTTGAAGTTCACTCATCTTCTTTTCTATTCTGTCCCATCTGCTTTTAATCTCATCCAATAGATTTTAATATTTTATTTTTGTAGCGTTAGCATTTCTATTTGGTTTTGTTTTATAGTTTTCAAATATCTTTTGAAATTCTCCTTCTTAGGGAGCCTGGGTGGCTCAGTAGGTTGAGCATTCGACTTTGGCTCAGGTCATGATCTCACAGTATGTGGTTGGAGCCCCGCCTCGGGCTCTGTGCTGACAGCATGGAGCCTGGAGCCTGCTTCGGATTCTGTGTCTCCCTCTCTCTCTCTCTCTGACCCTCATGTTCTGTCTCTCTGTCTCTCAAGAATGAATAAACATTAAAAAAAATTTTTTTAATTCTCCTTCTCATCACCATTATATCATCTTTTACTATAGATTCTAACACTAATTACAATTATTTTGAAGTATTATTTACTAAAGCTGACATTTAGAGCAACTCTTGGTCTGTTTCTATTGACTTTTTTCTCTTCACTATGTGTCCCATTCTCCTATTTCTTCTCATGTCTAATTTTTGTTTAGCAAGCATTTAAACTACTGGCGGATAACCTTGGTCTTTTGGAGGCCTTATTTTAAGCTTTGTTAGGATAGGTCTTTTCAGTTTTTCATTTTTCCCAAGGAGCAACCCATAGTCCTTGTACATGGCCCTTATGCCTAGAGTTTTACCCTTTGACATTTTAATAGAAAAGCTGAGGTATTTGTCAAACTCTTTTAACTTGGCAGAACTTGAACTCTAAACTGTGTATCCACAGAACTGGGGAATTGCTGTAATATCTCTTATAGGAAGTTCCCTAGAATTTTCTTATAGGGTTCCTTAGAGTCTTGCCCTGTGTCTTCACAGTTCAGGGGTCAACCAAGAATTTGAGAGCAGACTGTATGCAGATTTAGGGGTTTACTCTCACATAACTCTTTTCCTCAATATCACCCTTCAATTTTCAGCCATTCTAGCAGCCCTGACCTCCAACCTCTTTCTCCTCAGTCCATTTGGAATTCTATATGAGCTCTTGTACATTAAGCAGACTGGGGAATGCTCTCAAGTAAAAACAAAAACAAAAACAAAAAAACCACATCTCACCTAGGATGTTTCCCTTTTTCCATGGGTTGTAGCCCCTCCAGTTTCTACCTGCTTTTGGTCACTCTATGGTGCCTTCAAACAATTATTTTTTGTATTTTCCAAGAATTTTAAGTTATTGTCACTGGGAAAGTTGGTCTGATATAACGTCCTCTACCATTTGAAGTCAGAAATCTCTTGAAATATTTTTATTATACAAACTGAGAAACATTCTAGTCAGTTGTCCATATATCTTACTACTTGAAACCCAGCCTTTAGATTATCTGTCATTTATTTGGGCAGCATGTCAATATCCTTGCAGATAAATCCATTTTGGTTTGAATTAGCCAGAGTAAATTCTATTATTTACAATCAAGGGCTGGGACTAATACCTCAGGTTTATATTGACTGGATGTTGCTCAAATCTTGCCTACATATGTGGCTTCAAAAGACCTCTCCACAACCACTGGCCATCATGACTCTTTGAAGATATTATCCCAGATCACTGCTGCCTTTAATTTTTTCAATTTTTCATTTTCTTAATTAACAGTTCGACTTAAAATATTTTATTTTATAATAATTATATTTCTGCATATGACTAAATTTATTTCTCCCTGATACTATGAAATCATTTTACCCCCTGGTGTGCATAGTGCTTCACTAGCCCCTTCAACCTGTACCATATTGGTCAGAATTCCCCTCTTTTACATGAGTTCTAAGGGCCTATAACACCCTCATTTAACCATCTGCGTTGCTCTCCACTCATGCATACGCATGCACGTGCCCACACACAGACACATATGTCAGATGCGTATGTAAAGGCAGATGTTCCAAATTTTCACACCCTCTCCTCCCAGTGACAGGCAGAGAAGACTTCCAGACAATTAGTAAAAGAGAAAAAGAGATGTATATTTGGAACATGGTGTATGACATCAAAGGCAGAAGTCAGGAGTGAGAAAGAATACTGTGAGTGCAAGAAAGCTGA
Source organism: Felis catus (assembly GCF_018350175.1). Lineage (NCBI taxonomy): Eukaryota > Metazoa > Chordata > Mammalia > Carnivora > Felidae > Felis > Felis catus. Next base: position 7,218,588 of record NC_058373.1, on the reverse strand, counting down.
TCTAGGGAATTTCAAGAAGTCCTCATGAGCTCATTTGGTTGTGCACTGTCCAATCATTTTCAGAATTCCAAACAAAGTGCTGCACTTGTTAATGAGTATGTTAATGACCCTTCAATTTACTCAGTGAAGACCAATTTATAAAATATTCATGCTCCATTATGCAGGGTTTCCTTTGTATCTCTGAAGTGAATCTTTCTCTCCTGAGAGAGACCAAGAATGGGAATGGGCAAAGTCTTTTAAAAACTGGGTTCCTGGATCACTCTTCCCGCTAAAGTCAAGAATGGATGAAGAAGAGGAGAACAAATGTTGGTAGTACCAGGCCTAAAGTTAAGTCTCCACTCAGCTTCTTACTAATTTTGTGGCCTTGGGAAAGTCAATTATGAATAATAATAATAATAATAATAATAATAATAATAGCTAACATATGCAGAATATTGAGAGCTGTATGTTATTCAAATACTCTAAAAGCTTTTCTTTCACTTAATCCTATAACTATTGAGGTAGTTACCATTACTATTCCTATTTCGCAGATGAGAAAACAACATCATAATAACATGTTATCTGAGCCCTGCCAGAGCGGACAGCTTTTATTCACAGTGTTTGATCCTTGGTTTCATAAATGCTGTGCATCAGATGAAAGCAGCAGCAGGATTGCAGCTATAACGGTTTCATCGTATGGTTGGACATACCTCCCGGTTGTGTCAATTCTGGCTTTGTAGCTTTCAAGCTTGGATCTTGGACCTTCTAAAATTCTGTAAGCGTGCTAGTAAAATGCATTGGTTTTCCATTGCTATGAATACACTGTCGCAAACTTAGTGGCTTAATACAGCCACTAACATTAAAACATTAATTATTTCATAATTTCCATATATCAAGAGTCCACCATATTTTACCTAGGCCCTCCGCTCAGGACTTCATAGAAATCAAGGTGCTGGCCAGCTATATCCTCTTCAGGAGGCTTGACTAGGGAAAGATCAACTTTCACTCTCTCAGGTTATTGGCAGAATTAATTTCCCTATGGCCATGTGATATGGTCTCTATTTTCTTAACTGTCAGCTGGGACCATGACCAGCTCCCAGAGACTGCTTTTGGGTCCTTGCCACATGGCCATCTCTACAATATGGCAGTTTGCTTCCTCAAGGCTGACAGGAGGGCATCTGTTATTTCTTCTCATATCTTTCAAGGGATTGGGGAATTGAGTGAACTGTTTTGGTTTGGTTTGGTTTTTTTAATAGTCTTTTTTAAAAATAAACTATTTATTTTGAGAGAGAGAGAGTGCGAGCACATGGGGGAGGGGCAGAAAGAAGGGGAGGCAGAGAATCCCAAGCAGGCTCCACACTGTCAGCACAGAGCCTGATGTGGGGCTTGAACTCATGAATTGTGAGATCATGACCTCAGCCAAAATCAAGAGTTGGGCACTTAACCAATTGAACCACCCAGATGCCCCTGGTTTGGTTTAAATGAAATGTTTTAAAACTCAATGGATGACCCACAGCAGAATTGGAAGATAATAATATAAAGGTATTAATTCTCATCAAGTTGATCTACAGGTCCATTTAAAATCCTAGCAGAAATTTTCATAGATACAATCAAGTTAATTCTAAGGTTTATATGGAAGGCAAAGGAATTAGAATAGCCAAAACAATTTTGGAAAAGAAGAATAAAGTTGTAGGAATCACACTACCCAACTTGGAGACCTACTGTAAAGCTTTGGTAATCAAGGCAGTGGAATAATGGTAAAAGGATAGGCAAATAGGTCAGTGGAACAGAACAGGGAGATGAGAAATCAACACACATATAGGGACAATTGATTTTTTTTAAACATTTAAAAAAATTTTTTTACATTTATTTATTTTTGAGAAACAGAGTGAGACAAAGCGTGAGCAGGGGAGAGGCAGAGAGAGAAGGAGACACAGAATCTGAAGCAGGCTCCAGGCTCTGAGCAAGTGGTCAGCACAGAGCCTGATGTGGGGCTCGAACCCATGAACAGTGAGATCATGACCTGAGCCAAAGTTGGACACTCAACCGACTGAGCCACCCAGGCACCCTGGGACAACTGATTTTTAATAAGGATGTAAAACCAATTCAACAAAGAAAGTATCTCATTCAACAAATTTTGTTAGAACAACTGGAAATTCATGCTCAAAAAAAATTTTTAACCTCATTCTAAACCTCACAACATACCAAAAAAAATTTTTTTCAGTGGAATAGAGATCTCAATTTAAAACTTAATACTATAAAACTTTAGAGGAAAACATAAGAGAAAACCTGGGTTTGACCAAGATTTCTTATATCTGACACCAAAAGCATGATCCGTAAAGAACAATTTACTTCATCTAAATCACAAACTTGTGCTCTTTGAAAGGCATTGTTGGGAGAGTGAAAATACAAGCTACAGACTAGAAGAAAATATGTGAAATCATGTATCTGACAAAGGACTTCTTTCCAGAATACAGATATCTTTAAAAGCTCAACAGTAAGAAACCAGACAACTCAATTTTAAAATGGGCAAAACACAGGGCGCCTGGGTGGCTCAGTTGGTTAAGCGTCCAACACTTGATCTCAGCTCAGGTCTTGATCTCAGGGTCATGAGTTCAAGCTCTGCATTGAGCTCCACGCTGGGCATGAAGCCTACTTTAAAAAAAATAATAAAACAAAATGGGCAAAACATTTGGACAAAGGAAATGTATGGACGACTAATAGGCACACAAAAAAAGATGTATATCATTGACCATTAAGGAAACACAAATTAGAACACACCTATTAGAGAGGCGGGCATAAAATAAAAACCTGACAGTATCAAGCAAGTTGGGAAGAGTGGGGAGGAAGTAAAATTTTCATACGTTGTGAGCAGAAATGCAAAATAATGTATTCACTCCAGAAAACACTTGAACAGTTTTTTAATAAAGTTAAACATACACCTACCATATGACCCAGCAATCCCACTCCTCAGGTATTTACCCTAAAGAAATGAAAATTTATGTTCACACAGAAACTCTCACATGAATGTTTAGAGGAGCTCTAGTCATAATTGCCAAAATCTATAAGCAACCAGAATGTCCTTCAGAGCTGAGTGGGTGAACAAACTGGCACATCCACACAATGGAAAATTCATCAATAAAAAGGAGCAGAGTACTGATACACACCAACAACGTGGATGAATCTCAAGTGTGTTAAGCTAAAGAACCCAGTCTGCAAAAACTACATACTATGTGATTCCACTTATATGACATCATCAGAAGACAAAACTACAATGATGGAGAGCAGACCCATGGTTTCCAAGAGTTAGGCGTGGGGGAAGCGTTAAGACTGCACAGGGGTAGTACAAAGATTCGGGGGTGATGGAATTATTCTGTAACTTGATTGTGGTGGTATCTACATGAATCTATATGTGTATTAAAACTCATAGAATTATACGCCAAGAAAGTTCATTTTGCTGTATGTTAATTTTTAAATTAAAAAAATATTTATGAGGAACATGTGTGGGAATGGAGCCTCGTGGACCTGGAACAGGGAGAGAGGAACTTAATTTTAGATTAGGTTAAATTTTCAATGTGTGAACACCTACTAGAGACTCTGGATGCAAAATATTGACTCAAGCAACTGGGAAGGATTCCATTTATTTGCTTGGTTGATGGACTAAAACTAGAGTCAACAGTAGCCTATGTGAATTTGAAATGCCAGAAAGAACTTGATATAATATAGAGGAAAGAACCCTAAAAGCTGCGGAGATGAGACTATAAGAGCAGATTTCTCATATGTTCACAATTCCTACCCTGAAAATAACCCACGCGAGGGCTCAGAAGACAATCTTTTCACCATAGTATTGAAAAATATGTTGTCAACAAAGAGCAGCAACGTCCTTTAGAAGCACGTTAGTAGCTATCCACTGTAGATAAAGTATAAAGGCAGGAAAAGCTGCCATTATAATGATCTCCTTAATTTAGGTGACATGATGGAAACTTAGAATAACAAAGATCTAGCAGGTGTACTCAACTACCCAAGCAAATGTAGAGTAGTTCCCAAAATACACAGCAGAGCCAAAATAACAAATGGATTGGTTTTACCTATAGGGATGTTTGGAGATAATTAGATCTCTGTGACTGAATTAAATGGGCTACCGAAGTTTTACTTAATCTGCATGACCAAAAAACAACAACAACAACAAAAACCAACCAAAAACCCAAAAAACAAAACAAAACAAAAAACCCTAGGCTTAGTAAGCAGAAAAGATTGATTTGAGCCACCACTCTAGAGACTCACTACATCACTACTATAGAGACTCACCCAATTCCCAGACCTAAATCAGTTCAAGGAGCCAGAGCTTTCTGATTGAAAAGGAGATTGGGTATCCTTAAAAAAGAATTATGTGGTAACATCAAAGCACGTACCATCAAATGTTACCAAAGGGACATAAAATACATTTCAGCATAACTGTACACTAGGGAAAAAAAACTCTTAGGACTTTGGGGGATTATTTGATCCTGGCTCTGAGCTAATACTAATCTCTAGCAACACAGAATATTGCTCTGGTCCACTGCCAAGGTAGAGGCTTGTGGAAGTAAGGGTGACCGGAGTTGGGTGTGAGTCCCACCTCAGCTATTCCACCAGTTCATGACAGTGTAGTTGAAACAGGTAAGACTTACCCACAAGGCTGCCTGCTTTGTGTGGAATACAAAGGCTGTGTGGAAGGCTCTGGATGAAGTGCAAAACTATGCCACTAGGCCTGCATGTCTTGGCAGATTTGTGGCTGACTGAGAGCTGTGTGGAGCCGGTAGCCAACCCCAGTAAGGGAACCACAGCTGAGGCAGCTGGAGCCTTGAAACAAAGCCATGCCCTTTCAGTGGGCAGATTACACTTCGTGGCTTCCATGTGTTCTTGTCAGCCTTTCTATTCAGATGGGCGGGATACAGGTGCCTGGTCAGACAGCACCACTGACTTCGTTCTGCAGATGAGCAAAGTGCTGGTCAGGACACTACTTGAGCTCTGCAGGGAGGAACCGAGTCTGCTTAGATCCCAGTGTGGGTTGTTCCAACCCTCTGCTTCTCCAGCACAGTCAGATTCCCAGGGGGAGCCCTGAGGATCCCCTGCCATCCCTATGGGGCACACCTGGAGTGGAGACCCCAAGAAGCAACCCACAATATTAGGGGAGCTGGATGTCCTCCAGGGGCACTCTTTTCCCACTGGAGGGACTGTGGGCTCTAGGAGACCTCTCTATTAGGTGCTGAACCATTCCCTGCGCCGTTCCTCTTCCCTTCCTGCAGTCTGGCTTGGTCTCTGTGTGCAGGGGTGCCTCAGCCTCACCCCGTGTTCTAGGATTCTCTCAGGGGTGTCTTGCCCACGAATAGTTGTTAATTGTTCTTGTGAGGGAGAGCAAAGTCAGGATCTGTGACGCCATCTTGTTGATGTCACCTCAACCGTTCATGGCTTGCTATTGGCAGAGGCAGAATGTCCAACCATGAGAAAACTGGAGGCCTTGTAATTAAGCTGCCCATCGTGAACTAGAGATTGCCAACCAGTGTTAGGGTGGATCCAAAAACACTTCATGACCAGATGGAAGTGGTATGCAATGTATAAACTTAGCTGATCCAAAAGACACAAGAAATTTGCATGATCTCCCAGGGTATCTACCTTCTCCACATTTCCATCCTTTCTTCAACCCATGCCATAGCCTTAAGAGGTGCTCCAAATGATGGGGCACCTGGGTGGCTCAGTTGGTTAAGCACCCAACTCTTGATTTCAGCTCAGGTCATGATCTCATGGTTCATGAGACTAAGCCCTACATCAGGCTCTGCACTGTTAGCTTGGGATTCTCTCTCCTTCTCTCTGTCTGTCCCTCCCCTGCTTGTGCACTCGCTCTCTCTCAAAATAAATAAATAAACATTAAAAAAAAGAGGTGTTCCAAATGACCAATTGACTATAAAGGTAAAAACGAGTACCTGATTTTTAGGTAGCTCTGCGCACTCTGGGGGCATCAGATGAAAATGGACTATCACTCCACACAGAGATACAGTAAGGAAAAGAACAGAACAGTACAGTAAGGAAAAGAACAGTATAGAACAGTAAGGAAAAGAAATCTCCCCCACTAGGCAGACTTTTAAGGGCACATCTAAGCCTCTGCTGTATATGGAAAGAGAGATGCCCTGGAATTGGGATCATCTAGGTCTCATGGGCAGTGGCTAATGGTTTGAGCAGACTTGGAGCTAATATTGAAGGATTGATGACAAGTACTAGAGAAGAGGCATGTGGATGGACCTCTCCGAATGGACACAGGATGAGAATACTCTGTGGTTCCTACTGAAGAGGAAGCTCATAATATAAGGATGGATAAAATAAGCTGTTCTGTGGATATCAAGGCCTCTTCCTTCAGCCACCCTTAATTGCTCAACGGCTCATTAAAAACATGACCGTGGTGACAGAGATGGATATTATGCATGGGCTCAACAAGGACTTTCCCTGATTGAGAAAATGACACTGGTAAACACACAACTTGCCAGTGGTAATAACCACCTGGGATCCCTGGACAAGTCACATACCTTGACAGACAGCCAACTACCTTTGGGCAGACTGATAGCATTGCAGTCTCTTCTCCATGGAGGGGGCACTAATTTGTTCTTACTGGAACAGATACTTATTCCAGTTTGGGCTAAATTGTGTATCTCCAAAATTCGTATGTTGAAGCTGTTAACACTCGGTACCTCAGATTGTGACTCTGTTTGGAGACAGGGTCTTTTAAAAGGTGACAAAGATAAAATAAGGCTGTTAGGGTGGGCCCTAATCCAATGTGACTGGTGTCTTATAAGAAGAGGAAATTTGGACACACAAAAAGACACCAGAGATAGGTGAACACAGAGGAAAGGCCATGTGAGGACATGTGGAGAAGATGGCCATCTGCAAGCCAGGGAGAGAGGCCTCAGAAAAAAGTAAACTGGTTGACACTTTGGTCTTGGACATCCAGCTTCCAGAACTGTGAGAAAATAAATTTCCATTGTTTAAGCCACCAGTCTGTGGTATGTTTTTATGGTGGTTCTAGCAGACTAATACATCTTCCTTGCCTACCATGCTTCTGAAAATCACATAATTCATGGACTTACTGAATGCCTTATTCAAAATCTGGACATCTTTTAAACACTGCTCATCACCAAGGAATTCATGTACAGCGAGTTAATTGCAGTGATAGGCTCATGTGTATAATATCCACTGGTCTTTCCATGTATTCCATTGTCCCAAAGTAACTGGCCTTATAGGACAGAGAAATGCGCTGTTGATGTGATGGCATCAGCAGACAGACATCTGGTAAGGTTGAGGTGTTGTCCTACAAAATTCAGTCTATTCTTTAAGTTAATGATGACTGTCTCACCCCAAGAAACAATGGTAAAAGTAGGGGTAGCTCCCTTCATTATGTTACCTGATCAACCACTTGCTGAATTTTTGCTTTCTGTGACTTTGGGCTTTGCAAGTTTAAAGGTCTTTGAACCAACGGGAGGGATACTTTTACCAGGAGACAAAATAATGGATCCATTGAATTGGAACCAGAGACTTCCACCTGGACATTGGAGAGTTATCATGCCCTGTTGGACAAAATGACTGATCCACATTATCAAAGTAGACTGCTGCCATACATGTAGGCAGAAAGGACTATTTCTGTAAACCATAAGGGATTCCCTGGGGCACCTCTAAAATTGCCATGTCCGGTGATAAAAGTTAACAGAAGGTAACTTCTAACCCCATACAGGCAGAGCTAGGAAGTATTCAGATTCCCCAAGAATGAAGATTGGGTCACCCCTCCGGATAAAGAATCATAGCCAACGGACTCTTTTGCTGAGGACAAAGAGAACATGAATCGGTAGCAGAGAAAGGACATTTATAAAGACCAGCTGCAACCTTGTGGCCAGTTTCATACATAAGTTCTGCAGTAATTATCCATAATTGCTTCTCTGTCTGCTTTATCACGTACATATCTATGTATATTCAACAAATTTTCTTTTTTCTTCCTCCTCCCTTTTCTCTACTGTTTACAATTTAGTCCACGGGCTACAGAATATCAATGTGCTAATATGGCAGAACTACAGGAGAAATGCCTACCACCCACTTGTTTCTGGAATCAGCAACTAATGAAACTTTGGGTCCTTCCTTTGGGGAAGTGGATTATCATTGCATAAGGGATAGTTGTATGATGTTGGGCAAGCACAGGTCACCGTTACTGCTGTGGTTGGAAATGTAAGTATGAAAACAGGGCCCATGTTGACACTAGGGGTGAAGGAGTGGATTATAGTGACATCTGTAACTTTTGAACACTTCCACACTACAAATCCTGCCTTTCTAAGATATAATCAAAAAACGGTGCTTTCCAGCCTCCCTTTTAAGTAAGGTACAGACATGAGACTAGCTTCCTGCAAACAGACGCCTTCGCGTGAGACCTAGAAAGCAGAGGGAACAATAGTGAGGTTACAGTTATTACGAGGTCTCAGGCAGATCTGCAGGAGCTATATCAGAAGGAGGTGCAGTGGAGGGCCAACCTGTACTTTTGTAGGAGCTGAGCAGAAGGTCACAGCATCTGCAGGATTTCCAGATGAGAAAATAATCGAGATCTTGCTATATCCATCTCTATCTGCAGACATTGCTTTCCTCTGCACCGGACTTCCTTGGACTGGGTTTTTCATGTGGGTTCTCCCCCCACGGCGGCTTCTGGCAGCCCCAATCCAGGAGAAAGAGAGTTTCTCTTTCCAAAAAAAAAAAAAAAAGTCCACGGATTGGGTCTCATTGATCCAATTTGGGTCACATCACCGAACCAACTGCAACAGCCAAGGGGACAGAATATGCCAGACCTGGGTAATGTGCATACCCTGAATGCTGAGAACAGGATGAAGTCCGAAGGGAAGAAGAGATTTCTCCCATACATATATCTCCTCCCTTATATTTTATCACCCAAAAGCAACTGGCCATAGAATGAAGCAATAGCCTATTGAGGTTATGTCACCAGCGGTGAGGCTGAGGGATGGCCCCACAAAATGTGCCATATGCTTTGGGTTCGCAATGACTAACCTAAAGGTAGCCCTCAAACTCCACTCAGGATGTAACTAAAAGCAAAGATAATGGATGGTGGGCAGCAGAAATGGCAGCTGTCCACCAGACAGGAAGTGCTGGCTGCTCCCTTTGGCTACGAACGGGATAGCGACTGGCAAGCCTGCAAGCAAAGACCCTGACGCTTCTCACCATATGATCCCAGAAGCACTTTCCGTTTGCTGGACTAAGATTCAGAGGCCCTCGTTGCCAATTCTGTTGTCTGTACACTTGGGAATCTCCCTTAACTTTTCCGGGCCACCATCCCCTTCTTTGCCAAGTGAAGGCCTAACAAAGCCTGCCTTTTGAAGATTCAACAGGATACAACTTCTAAAACTGACTCGAAATCTGTAAAGCACTCTACCTATGTAATGGATCGTCTTTATTGCTCCAAGGAAACCAAGGATGACCCGAGCCTAGCTCATCCCATTTGCTAATAATGGGGAAATTGAGGCAGATGGAAGAGGTAAGACAAACAGAGGAGCTTAGATCGGAACCACTGTCCCCACGCCCCTCACCCACAGACGGGGCCGATCCACCTCTTGCTAGGCTGTGATCACATTTTTCTGAGCTCTTCCCCTTTCCGGGATAAGAGTGAAAATAGCAGGTGGGCTCCCACCCAAGGCTTACACAGTAAATAGGTTTGACACAGAATTCCTCAATGCAAACATTTCTTCTAGGAAAATAATTGGGCAAAAAAGCAAAGATTCCTACAGAAGGAAATCTATTGCAGTAATTATTAGGAACACAAAAAGTTTGAAAGTAAATGCCCTGCAGTGAAGGATTGATTATCTAGTTACACAAATGATGGTATTATCTCTTCAGTGGCATACCAGGAGGTCAAGTAAAATATGGATATTATATAGAAGGATATCCAGGATATAACAGCTGAAAAGAGCACATACACTATGATCCTGTTTTTATCAAACAATCACAGATGTATTCATATGCATAGACAAAGATTCAAAAGATATATAGTGGAGTCACATCATACATGCATTCAATTTCTCTGAATTCAACGCTGTGCCTATGCCACACGGTGGGGGAGGGGCAGGGGAGAAAAAGATAGAACAACTTCAATAGTGTACCTGTGATCTGCCACCCTCCTTGCTAAGATGGGGACACGAGGCTGCTGAAATTTCAGTCCCTCTCAGTTCCCATCTGCCTTCCAGAATGTGAGCATCCCCCCATGCTGAGTGTGACTAGAATGTTTCACGACGTGTATTTTTCGTGCTATCTGTCCCCTAAATGCAAGCCAGCTACTTTTTCTGGGGCTCAACCAACAAAACAGTGATCTGGTTCCATCCCAGAAGAAAGTGGTTGGGTTGTATGGATTGAGAGGTCGTCTGTCCACTGCTAATGCAACACATTCCTTAAGGAAATGTCCAGGGTAATTTTCCTCCTGGTGGACTGCCCCCCTCCACCCCCCAATGCCAGATCCTATTCAACAAAGTGTGGACAGTAGGGATGTCTGGGTAAGGCTGGGTGTTTTTTTTCAATTTATGATACTCTATATCGCCAAGTTTCCTAAAACGAACATGTATTTATGTGATATATTTTTTAATGTTTATTTATTTTTGAGAGGGAGCATGAGCAGGGGAGGGGCAGAGACGATCTGAAGGGGGCTCTTTGCTGACAGGAGCCAGCCCAACGCAGGGCTCGAACTTGTGAACCTCGAGACCATGACCTGAGCCTAAGTCAGACGCTTAACCAGCTGAGCCACTCAGGAGCCCCTTCAAGGATATCCCCTTAAAGGATAGGGAAGGCCCCCTGTCCCAGTGGGTATTTGACCAAGCACCCTCCAGAAAGTTCCATCTAGGCATCTCAGCTTTGCTAACCCACAAGGGCAGCTTCCTGTCAGGTGTCTGTAGGCCGTCCTGCTGTGGCTGCAAAGCTGCTCTCCCTTTCTCTTGGCCCTTATCAGTGAGGATCTTTGTGGGTGATAGCATTAGGCCAGGCGGGGAGCCCTGGATGGCTGCAGGGCCCAGGGTGCCAGGCTGCTCGGGGCCATCTCGGCCCATCGCTCCCAGGCTCCATCAACCCTTGTTAGTCCTCATTACCAGCCCAAGCCCAGACAGGCTGCCTCCACGCTGGGTCCTTGATTTTTCTATTTTGAGAGGGTTACTCAGGCCAAATCATCAAATCGAGTTATGTCCCTGACGTCTTCGGTTGGCAGTGGGCTGACGGTTCCCCTCCCCCTGTCCCCATAGGCTGGGGGCCCTCCCTGACACGACCTCCCACATACTCACACACACACACACACACACACACACACACACACACACACACCCTCACCGGCTCACAAACACACACTTTCACAGGTACTCACACAAATAATCATAACAACATGAACATCCACACTCGGGGGTCCTCAGAGGTCATGAGAGACCCAGGCCATGTGCAGTTTTGAGGCTTCCAGAATATTACAGAATGAAAAATTGCTGCAACCGAGTCCCCATATTTGTAGCTGTTCTAAATGTTAACATTTAACAAATTATCATCATGTGTTTTAAATGCAATATAATTGTGTTATCCACAAAATAACCATAGGATTTATGAACTATTAATTCTCAGGCCACTACAGGCAGCGCACTTCGGTAACGCAATGTGCTCAGAGCTGTGTGATGAATGTCTTCTCCTCTCCATCTTGTCAGCGTATCTCGGACCGCGAGTGTAACCTCATTTGGGGATAATATCAAGAGCCCATATCTGAAGCCCTCTGAGAGTGTGAGGCCCACAGCCAAATGGCTCCTGTCAACTCCTGAACACACACTCACACCGGGAGGCCACGTGCCTGTGCTCACTAACGCCCCCTGTGCCCACCCACGCCGGCCGAGAGAAAATCCAGAGTCCTGTCGCTTGCCAGTGATCTCCGTTACCTTGTGACAGTCATGGCAATGTCTCAGGGCCGGGAGGGGCCCCTTGTGCCATCTGCTCCAGCCCCTCTCAGGACAGAGGCTTCCCTGGTCGCCCCCCCCCCCCGGGTGGCTGGCCACGCTGCCCTTTCAGATCATTCCTGATGCACCAGCCTAGACTGGCATCTAATGGGAAGGTCATCCTAGAACTTCCAAACATCAGCATTCTCAACCTCTTCCATCAGGCGGCCCGGGACAGACATTCACCATCCACTCCATCCGGGGCTTCTGTTCCACCCGCCTGCATCTGGGCAAGTGTACACACACGCATATGTGCTCACACACACACCTGCGTGCACACACTTTAAAAGATAGCATGGCATTAGAGGAAGACCCTGAAGCAAACAAGCCACTACTTACAGCTCTCTTCCTTACGAACAGTCACTTTCGGAGTCATTTGTCCTCTCTACACCTTGCTTCTCTGTATCTTTAGAACGGACACAGGAAAAACCTGCCTCAAAGGTCATTGGTGGGATCTCCCCGAGATGTTTCTAAAAGCCCATAGCAAACTGCCTGGCATGTCATTTCTTTGCTATATAGGATGCTCTTTTCGGGGCGCCTGGGTGGCTCAGTCGGTTAAGCGTCCGACTTCAGCTCAGGTCACGATCTCACTGTCTGTGAGTTCGAGCCCCGCATCGGGCTCTGTGCTTACTGCTCAGAACCTGGAGCCTGTTTCAGATTCTGTGTCTCCCTCTCTCTCTGACCGTCCCCCATTCATACTCTGTCTCTCCCTGTCTCAAAAATAAATAAAACGTTAAAAAAAAATTAAAAAAAAAATAGGATGCTCTTTTCGATTTGTTCCTCTGCTCGGGACTGACATTAAGAAATGACTATCCCTCTCAGAGCAAAAAGGTTTTAAATTCGAAGAAAAATTTGCTCCTCCCTGTAATATGGGGCAAAGAGCATCAAAATGGAAATCTAATGCCTGAATGCTGGCTGCAGTTCTTCCAAAAACGAGTTGTGTGCAATCGCCAGGGCATCAAACACACTCAACCTCAGTTTTCCTATCTATGAAAGGGGCACATTGGAGTAAATCCCTCAGGCCCTCTTCAGAGTCAGTGTTCTAGAACTCTTCTCAGAGGCAACTAACTCTCTTACCCAAAGTGCACACCGACTTTCCCAGACTGGCCCGGTGAAGTTGGTAAACTAGACCTGAGAGCAGGCGTATCTGATCCTGTCCCCACTTCCGGCCCCTGAGCACAACCACGCCTCTGTCCCGGTAGGGGACACTGTATACTTTCCACTGTATCCTTTCCAGTCCTGCCTGCTGAGCCACGGTGAGCCTGCTGGGAGTGAGGGGCATGCGGACTGCACTGAGTTGGAGGGTCCCGAGCAGGGTGGGACGGGCAGCCAGGGGCAGAACCGGTCAAGCAACGCTCCAAAATGGAGTTGAGGAAGGAAGGAAGGTTGAGTTTGCAAAGTCAGAAGTGGAACCTCAGGAGCGAGGACGATCTGGAGCGAGCTGACACGCGGCACATAAAGTGGCAAGAGAAAACGGCTCCAGGCCAGTTTTAGGCGGTGCCAGTTTACGGCACAGGGCAAGCCCCAAACCACAGAGAGGTCGGCAAACCCTTGGCCATGGCCCTGGAAATCACTAGGGCCGATGCGTGCAGGGCAAGGCTGGAAGGGGAAGGCAGAGACGAGGAAATGACAATGGTCTACAAGCCGGTCCACTTCTCGGCCTTTCCTAAGACATTCGCAAGGGAGAATCGACACTGCACTTCGCCCAGGAGCAACTCTGTCCGCACCCAGGGAATGAGGAAACAAGCACAGAAGACACAGAAAAGCTTGCCATTCCTTAAAATCTGTTCTGGAGGCTTTTGCACTAGAACCTCCAAATGGATGCTTTTCTGCTGCTGGTCCAGCGAGAAGGTGCCCACAAGGATCCATCACTGGCTGTAGTGGCTGGACTGAAGAATGGGAGGTTTCAAGGCCTTGCCCGGCATCCCCAGCCAGTGAGACCAGGACCAGCCTCAGGCTCTGCACACACTGTCCAGCTCTTAAATCACAGAGGGACCACTTAATATCAATTTTCAATACCTTCCGTAGAACAGATATGTATGCCCTTTGAAGCCAGGGGGACTTGGGTTCAAATCCCAGCTTCACCTTTACTAGCTGGGTGACCATAGAAGATTGTCTTAATCTCTTTGTTCTCTACTCTCATCAGTAAAACAGGCATGAATAATGCCTACCTCTCAATGTTTCTGTGAGGTGTTTATGAGAACCTAGCTTATGTCTGTCACATAGTAAGGACTCAATAAATGGTGATCTTCTTTCCCTCTCCTCTTCCGGCCCCATTGGCCCCATCACAAGTTTTAATGCGGCTGGCTGCCTCGCACACGTCAAAGAGAAGTCTCCTGGGGTGTCCCTGAGTGTCTCAGGTGAGCACACCTGAGCATTCACACTGTTTGTCTTTGGGTTTAGGGTGTCATGGGAGTGGGTGTCCTGGAGGGGTCAGGGCCCCTCCAATTCTCAGGTCAACTGGGCCTCCACCTCTTTGCACAGCTGAGGGCAGGGAGTCACTGGTTGTCCTGGGAAGCCGTCAGCAACCAAGGTCAGCGCTGTGTCTGAGCATACAGCCAGAAGCCACCTTTCAAGGCCATTGACTAACCACTGTTGTTCAGGATGACTCTGTTTTTTTCTGGCATGGTTTGCTGATAAGAGTATCCCCCAGACTTAGCTGATTCCCCCCATGTGTATATTCAGTGGCACATTATGCCATCAAGAAACATCTCCTGAGCTCATTGGCCAAGCCCTCGGGTCAGAACCAAAAGGACTCCCTGTCCTCTCCTCCTGGTGAGAAAAATCTTCTGGACTAAGTGTCCCCCCCAGGATCTTCCTGAGCTTTGGGGAAATCCATGGGCCAACCACAACCTGATCCACTCCCATCTTGTATGAGCACCATTTCAAACACCCAAACAGAAGATGTGGTCCATATCCCGTGGGTGGCTCATTAGCATCCTTGATCTGGCCAGATATTAGAGAAGCATCATATCCTGGGCAAAGTGGGATCCTGGACTCTGCCTACCTCTTCCACCTTCTATTCACCTCCACTCATTCTCATGATCTACGTTCAGAGCTTGCTGAAACCCTCTGCCCTCAGCCCTGTACAGTCTCCCTAGGCTTCATGTATTGCTCTCTCTGTTTGGAATGTCCTCCCTGTCATTCCCCAGCTCCTCCAGATCAGGGAAGGCTTCCCGGAGGCAGTGAGTCCAGGGATCAGTCTGGAGGGATGAGCTGCATCACCATTTACCTGCCTAATTCCCATTCGTTCCCCCAAAGCAGCGCACATAGCTCCTCCCCCAGGAAGCCCTCCCCGACCAACCCCCCCTCCAGGTAGTTAGATGCCCATCAGGTAGCGTTCTTCAGTGACTGCTTTGGCTTCGGTGTTGAGACATGTATCGGGAAGCAGATGGCACATTCAAACTAGCTAATTGAGAAGAGTTCAGTAAAGGAACTGTTTACAAAGGTATAGACAGGGTTCAGAGAGAACAAAGAAAGACAGAGCCCACACATGGGACTAGTGGCCGAGGGCAGCCTGAACCACACACAGGGGCGACAGGAGACCAGTGGGGAGTGGTGAGCAGAACCAGGACAGGAGGGCAGAGAGGAAGGAGCGAGGGCTCGTGGGGGGCAATTGCACATCTCAGAATGATAGCAGAATAATAATGTATTCTCTGTGTTCATACTTTAATTAATACTTTTGGTTGACGTTTTGTAATCTGTTTATACACAGTTTATATTTGAAAGGTATTAAGGTTTTAGTGTCACTGATTATGTAAAAATAAATTTTAAATACTTGATTTTAAAGTACCAGTATTCACACTAGCATTTCAGCATCCCATGAAATAAATACTAAGCCACAGTACTATCATTTTGTCCCGATATTGAAAATTAGCATTCTTTTAATTGGAGGCAGTAAGAACCCAGCCCAAACTGGCTTCCCCAGTCTGATGGCTCCAGGCCCAGCTGGGTTGCAAGGGCCTGAGCAATGTCACCAGAGCTTGGGTGACTCCTTCCTTTCACCTGGCTCTCTCTGTTCTCCTCCATGGTTGTCTTAATACTCAGACAGTCTCCTCTTCGGAGTCACTAGGGGGCTGTAGCAGCTCTAGACGTCCGACCCACTCACCTTCACATCCAGCGGAGAGAAGCCTCCTTCCAGGAAGTCCGTCGAAGGCTCGCTGCCTCTCACGGGCTCTGGAGGGGAGACTTGTCCATCACTACAGCAATCCTGTGACCTGGCTTGTGAGCTTTGACCATCCTGGGGGCCCAGCATGGGCTCAGCTTTTTCTGAAACATAAACATTGAGGATGAGAAGGAGGTGGTTCTCCCAAAACATAAGAAGCTATCCCCCAAAAGTGAGGTCTGATGTCGAGTGAGAAAACAACAGATACCCACCTCAGCCACACCTCTCTACACTTCCACAGAATCCTGGACTTGCCTCGTAAGTGACTCAATTCACACTCTTAAAAACAAAAAACAAATAAGCAAAAAAGCCCTCTCTCTTGGACTGAATTCCTAGAGGACAGAGACTTTCTTGTATTCCCAATCCCTAGGAAGTGCCTGGCATTCCGGGCTTCCTCCACACTTGTTTGTGGAGTGCACACATGATCACCAGTGCTCAGTAAGAATGCCTTTGCCTGTGACCATCCATCCAATAGGCTGGAGCTCCGTATGTAGACTTGAGCATACCTAGGAATTTCCGGGGCAGTTTTTTCAAACACCAATTTCCTGGCCCCAATCCCAGAGATTCTGACTCTAGATGTCTGCAGTGAGGCCTGGGATTCTGCATTTCCAGCGAGCTCCCCAGTGGTGCTGCTGCTGGTCTGGGACTATATTGGAGCAGCATTACTCCAGGGAACCTGCAAGGGAGGCCCTGAGCATCAGGGCAAGAGTATTGTTCTGGCCAAGAGTTGGATTCCCCTTTGTGATAAAACAATATATTCAAAATGATGCTCCAGTGACTGCTACATTAAGCGAGCATTTTCAAATGGCTTTGCTCGATGGGGCTTCTAATGAAAGGACTAGAATTTTCAAAACTATCTGGTAAAAGATTTATTCAATTAAAGTGATTCCATTTTTAAAGGTATTTGTCCCTTCGTAGAGGCAAAGACATGCTTTTCTAATTAAAAGCTAATTACTGGCTAATATGCTGGTCTCACTGTGTTCAGCACAATGAAGCAGAGGAGGAAGAGGGCCTGGGGGCGATGTGAGAAACGCCAAGAGTAAAGAAAGATGGGCACTCCTCCCCCATGCCTCAGAGGTCTTGCAAAACAAACCTACACCACTTGTCTTTATTCATTCAACAAATGTCTTAAGCCTTTTTTTTTTAAAGTTTATTTGTTTATTTTGAAGGAGAGAGAGAGAGACAGAAGGAGCAGGGGAAGGCAGAAAGAGAGAGGGATCAGAGGATCTAAACCACAGATCCTCTGTGCTGTCAGCACAGAGCCCGATGCAGGCCTTGAACTCAAGAACCATGAGAGTGACCTGAGTCAAACAAAGTCAGATGCTTAACTGATTGAGCCACCCAGGGGCCCCAAGCCTTTTTTAAAAAGAGAGTTTAAGTTCCTGCATAAACCAGATTATGTCACCCCTTTGCTTAAGACCCTTCAAAGCCTCCCAATTGCATAAGATAGGTACAAAAGCTTTCACATGGCCCATGAGGACTAATCAGGCCCCTCCCCATCTCTCAAGCCTTGTCCTGTTCCATGTGCTTCTTCTCTTGAGGACCAGCCGCACCAGGCTTCTCTCTTTTGGTTCTTCCAATGCACTCTTTTCCTGCCTCAGGGCCCTTGTACATGCTGCTTCCTCCACCAGAACAGCCCTGCCGGCCTTTCCTGAAATGTCATACTCTTGCATAGACCTTCCCTGATCACTCCTCCCTCAGTCTGTTATTTTAGAGAATCCATCAGTGAAACAGATTTCAGATTCCAGAAACATACCCAAATACAGGTAAAAATATAGTACAAGGTCAACATAACATTTTGAATCAGTAGAACAAAGGATATAGTATTTAACAATTGATGTTGGGATAAACTGTGTCTCTACCTGGAAAAGAAAAGTTTGATCTCAACCTATTCCTTACACCAAAATAAATCCCTGATGGAAGAAAAGTTCATATGCATAAAACAAAATCACAAAGAAAAACTTTTACATTCTTGGAGGGAGAAAGGCCTTTTTCAAAGTATGATACAAACCCAGAAACTATGATAGGAAAGACTGTTACACTAACTTCACAAAAATAAATATTTTCTTTATGAGAAAAAGAGTCATTAGAAGAGTAAAAACTGAGGGAAACATTTGCAACGTGTATCACAGACAAAAGGCCAATCCCTCAATATACAAAGAGCTTCTACATATCAATAAGATCAACACTCCAACAGGAAAATGTGGACAAGATAAAAGCTACCAATAACCGAAGTGGAATGGATTTTAAACATAACAAGATGTGAAATTTTAACGTTTATTTATTTTTGGGACAGAGAGAGACAGAGCATGAACGGGGGAGGGGCAGAGAGAGGGAGACACAGAATCGGAAGCAGGCTCCAGGCTCTGAGCCGTCAGCCCAGAGCCTGACGCGGGGCTCGAACTCACGGACCTTGAGATCGTGACCTGGCTGAAGTCGGACGCTTAACCGACTACGCCGCCCAGGCGCCCCACAAGATGTGAAATTTTAAATGAGATACCATTTTTACCTATCAGGTTGGCCAAGATGACAAAGCTTAATAACAGACTATTAGCAAAGGTGTGAAGAAACTAACACGCTCATTCTCTGCCTGTGACCTTTCTAGAGGCAGTAAACCATAATATTTAAAATGTGCGGAGTCACTAACCCAGCAATTGCAATTGCAGAAAATTATCCTACGGATATTCTTACACATGTGTGAAATGACATATGTATTCGCTGCAGCATCGTTAAAAATGTAAAAGACTAAAAACAAACTAAGTACCCTTCAATATAAGACTAGTTAAATAAATCATGAAACGATCCATATAATGAATAGTATATAGCCTTTCAAATGAATGAGGCGGGCCGCTCCCCTGAACGGATGTGGAGCCTTCTCTAAGACATATTACTATTACGTGGAAAAGCAAGCTATTGAAGAGGGTGTAGACCATGCAAGAATGTGTTTTAAAAATAAAATGCGAGGCGTGCATATACTTACATATACACTGATTAACTCTGGAAGGAAACACAAGGGCTGGTAACTGAGGTTGCCTTCCAGGAAGGGAACTGGGCGGGGGACTTCCGCTTCCCTGCATACCCTCTGTAACTTTTGAATTTTGTATATACAATGTATCAAAATGAATTTTTGATTAAGAATAAATGAATTAAAAGCCATTTCACAGTAGAAAAATACCAAAAGGCGGGGAAAAAGCAGAAACAAGATGTTACCAGTGATTGTGTGGTGGTACCGGGAATGCCTTTTACTTACTCTTTGTATTTTTCTATATTTAACCCTGTTTCCTTAATGAGCATGTACTGATTTAAAATGGGGAAAAGAATCGTTTTTAAAAAGCATTGGCAGAGTCACTAATCACCATCTTTCCTGTTGAGCTGCATGTGTTCCCAGCTGGATGTGGCACGAAATCCCCCAGCCACATCTGTTAATCCTGAGCTATCCTTGTAAAGACCCTCTGAGCCTCTGCATGTGGCTTTGGGGAAACAGGTCACCCCAGCTGCTTTTCTGGTCCCACCCCAAGCAGGCTGGGGGCGGGCCTTGTGCATGAAAGACAACAGAGTTCCAGGTCCAAGAGCCACCGTGGGTCCCCCAAATTTGGAAAGACCATGAAATAGCAGTTAACATCTGAACAGTGCCCCGGAGTTTGCCAAAAGCATCTTATATGACATCTTACTTGATTCTCACAACTGCAGTGAAATGCAGCTCTGATTATTTCCCCCTTTCGAAAGCTGGTGAAACCGCTGTTCTTCCAGAGAAAGTAACTGGTCCAGGCTCACACAGCATCGTGTCCTGGGGTTAGGAGTTCAGTCCAAGTCTTGGATTCCAAACCAGAAGCTCTCTCCACTTCATTAAGTTGCTGTGGTATAAACACTCAGTGTGCTCCCCAAAATTGATCTCTTTTCCCTGGGCAAACAGCTAGATTACATTTCCCTGCCTTTCTTACGATTCACTGTGTCATTGAATTAAACATGTGTCCTTAGTCTGATGTTTCCACATCTGGAGTTTTAAGATGCTGGGGAAACTGCCCTCCCAGAGTTACCAGATTTCTAGAGACAGGCAACTCTTCCAAGAGTATGTCTGTCACCTGAAAATTAACCAGCCCAACCCAAGCCCCTACTTTCTCCGCTCTAACACTGCAGGACATTATTTCTCTGCCTGAATCACACCAGGGCCAGGTATTAGACAACTAGGGTCAGCCTCTATACCTTGAGCCCCTAAAATTATTCAAAGTAGCCAATCCTAAAGCAGCTTACCCTGCCTCACCCATCCCCCTCCCCATGAAAAATACAGTTAAGGCTTTTCACTCTCCCTCTGCCTCCTCACTGACCCTGCTGCTTCCCTGGGTGGTCCCCATGGTGCGGCATAACAAACTTGACAACTATGGGCAACAAACTCTTTTCAATGGCAGCCTGCTCCTTCACCCCTTATCTCTTGGCCTCACCGATGAGATGTGATCAGCAGTATAAGATAACACACTTCCAGGGCTGATCCACCAGAGCCCCCCTTATAAGTCTCTCTCCCTCTCTCTGTCTCTCTCTGTCTCTCCTCCCTGCCTCCCTCTCATTCGCTTCCCCTGTCTATTAGCTGGATATAGAGCATCCCAACCCAGCAGAGAGTACTTTGAGGCCCTAGGGGACGGTGGGGCTGCAAAATGGAAGCTGTTTGCATGCCTGAATTGCCACATGGGAGGCCACCTGTCAGACACACATCAATACTGCGATCTAAGCAAAAACTAAACCTCTATTGTGTTAAGACATTGCAACCTTGAGCTTCTCTACTACAGGAGCTGGACTATCCTGACAAAATATGTTGCTTCCACCTCCTACCACATCCCGGCTTCTCAAACCTCTGCTCCCTCCTCCCTATTCCCCCAAGGCCTTGAAGCTCCTCAGCTCCCCTCAGACTGTCTAAGTCTCCCTAGAAGAGCATCCAATTATATCAAGTATATTCCCCCAAATTCAGCTTCACAAATGCTGCCTAAGTACCTATCACATGCTGGGCACAGAACAAGACATGAGACCAATGTCACAGTCCTATGAGAGGGCTGGCTATCGGCTCCTGGAGATCAGGAGGTAGGATGTGCCCCGAGGACACAGGGCTGAAGCAGAGAGTATCTGCCACCTTGTGTTATAGACTCTTTGATTGCTAGGTGTGCAGATCTCAACATCAAAAGAAAAGGAGAAGGAGGAGGAAGAAGAGGAGGAAAGAGTAGCAGTGCAATTGATTGAGACTCAAAGAATAGAGATAAGACCAAGAAGGAGCTAAGGGGGGCTGGGGAACAACATGAAGAACTCCAATCACAGGAAAAGGGGGCCGTAGGGGCTCTAAAAGCATAAGTAAGAACAGTGCAGACCAGCAACATTCCAGTCCCATGTGGTTCTGAAGAGGATGCTAGAGCTGTTTGCTTTCTGTCACTGAAACCAAGCCTTCCTTAGGAAATCCTGGAAGCATCCACAGCTCAGCCCTCCCTGGCCTCCCCCATCCAGTTAAGAAGCATTTGTGTCTTCACCCTGGGTCTCCGCCTTGGGCCCACCGGACTACCGAGGCTCCTCCGTTGCAGCCACACAGCACTCAGAGGCGCACATTTGCCTTTGGCAAACAGGCAGGGTCTGCTGCAAGGAGCTGGGGGTGCAGGAGGTGTGAGATGCTGTCCTAATCGGGGAGCATTTGGCTGCAAGGAACAGAAGTGCCTCAACTAAGCTCAACTACTAGAGGGTTTTATTGAAGGATGATCAAGAAAACTCAAGGAAGTACCGAGCAGGAAGTGAAAGTCTTTTTCACAGGAGCTGGAAAATCGTTCCTCCCATTCAGAGCTTCTCACTCCCTCCCTCTCTCCTGTTTCTAGTGTCATGACTGTGTGTCCAGTTCTCGCTGTATTACAGCTTCGTCTACCCACCATGGCCCAGACTCACCCCCAACACAGGTTTTCCATGGGCATCCGTGTGCCGGGCCCACTCAAGCTTGGACTCTGCAGGACTCCCTGGCTCAACGCCCCAGAGCTCATCGACTCAGCCCCTCAGAGTCCTCATTTCAAATTCTTGAGAGCAGATGTGATCACCTTAGGTCACGTGTCCACCCTTGGTCTAATCAGTTAAGGTCAAGGGAGAGAGACTGTATGGAACAAACGAGGTGCCCCTTCCAGCGACTAGGAGCCCCATGAGATGAATAAGTAGATTACAGAGGCAGAGACACAAACCCACTCACATGTCCACTACAGACTGGCTCCAGCTCTCAAAATCCTCACCATCTCCTGGGAGAGCTTGAGCTCAAGTAGATTCTCCATCAAGGAAATGAGGCGAGGCATCAGTCCCATTTCCCAGAGAGGAGCAATGAGTCCAAAGCAGGAAGTCCCTACGGCAGGTGAGGAATTCAGCTGGACCCTTACTGGCTCCTTATTGGAGCCATCTACCCACACTTCACACAGACATAATCTTTGTCCCCCAGTGACAGCCTGACGTTTGGTCCACCCGGACCTGTAGCCCAAAAATAACCCCCCGCCATCCTCAGTCTATCACCAGAAACCCCTGCTGTACTCTTACGTGAGCAGAATGCCAAATTGGAGGTGGCCTTCTGACCCAACCAAACAATACCATGCCCGCTCCCTAGGGGCATAAATGTCAGTACACACCACACGGATCTAAAAGCATCTAAGATGTCACGATGTAAAAATACAGAATGTAAAGGAAGAAAAGCTATTAACAGTGGTGGCAGGAGGGCTGAACTAGAAATGCAGAGACCTGGTTGCCTGTCCTGACCCTGAAACTAGCTCACAAAGTGAAGGTGGACAAGGTCCTTCTTCACTTTGTACCTAGATGACCTCTATGGCCTGCCCTTGCAGCTTCTTTGGTGGAGGGTCATCTTGGACAGGGTTAGAGGGGTGGTGTGTAAACAGGAAGGTGGTTCATGCTTTCCCCTGCTTAGAAAAGCGTCCCTGCATGAGGTCGGGTCCAAGAATTGGTTACAAGAGAGAGGGAAGAGGGCAGTAAACTGGACAGAGTTTTCAGGCCTGGTGCCATCTGGGAGCAAGGAGCCGCATCGCTGTCATGTACATGTGGCTGAATAGCGGCCTGGTATCCGGCTGTTGAAAGATATGGTCAGTTGTTGGGGGCGCCTGGGTGGCTCAGTTGGTTGAGTATCCGACTTTGGCTCAGGTCATGATCTCACGGTCCGTGAGTTCGAGCCCCACGTCGGGCTCTGTGATGATGGCTCGGAGCCTGGAGCCTGTTTCCGATTCTGTGTCTCCCTCTCTCTCTGCCCCTCCCCTGTTCATGCTCTGTCTCTCTCTGTCCCAAAAATAAATAAACGTTGAAAAAAAAATTAAAAAAAAAAAAAGAAAGATATGGTCAGTTGTTGGGGGCGCCTGGGTGGCTCAGTTGGTTGAGTATCCAACTTTGGCTCAGGTCATGATCTCATGGTCTGTGAGTCCGAGCCCCACGTCAGGCTCAGTGATGATGGCTCAGAGCCTGGAGCCTGCTTCAGATTCTGTGTCTCCGTCTCTCTGCCCCTCCCCTCTCATGCTCTGTCTCTCTCTCTCTGTCTCAGTCAAAAATAAATAAACATTAAAAAAAAAATTTTTTTAAGGTATGACCAGTCGTGAAAAAGAAGGAAATCCTACCATTTATGACAACATGGTGATCTTGGGGGGTGTCCTGATAAGTGAAATAGGTCAGACAGAGAAAGACAAATACTGCATAATCTCACTTATATGTGGAATCTAAAAAAAGCCAAGCCCATAGAAACAGAGTAGAATGGCCGTTGCCAGAGGCTACAGAGTGGGAAAAATGGGAGATGTTGGTCAGAGGGTACATATTGCCTATTATAAGATGAGTAAGTTCTGGGGTCTAACGTACAGCCTGGTGACTATAGTTGACAATACTGTATCGTATGCTTGAAAGTTGAAAGAGTAAGTGAGCAAGAGTGAGTGATCTTAAGTGCTCTCACCACCACCACAACAAAAAAGGGAAGTATGTGAGGTGAAGGATGGGTTAACTAACCTTATTGTGGTGATCCAATCATCACATTGTATACCTTAAACTTACACAGTGTTTTATATCAGTTATATCTCAATAAAGCTAAAACAAAAGGTCCTGATGCTACCTCGGGTGGCAGGTATGGGTATGTACAGAGAGGAGCTAGAGTAGTAGAAAGCACACATGAAGTGAAATATTTGCTTTGTGTGGTCTTCTCTGTAGGGTCTCCAGGGAGCCTACTGGCAAGTCTTCATGGTATTCTGGTGTGAGTTAGGGGCATTTCTGTCACAACGCACAGAAACCCCATCCAAATTGTCTTAAGCCCCAGAGAGAACTTAGCAATACATGTAACTGAAAGTTCAAAAGTTCAGGGCTAGTGCTAGCTTCAGGCATGGCTGGATACAGGCGCTCAGAGTATCACGAAAATTTGGCCTTCCATCTCTGCTTTCTCTGGATAAGATCCATTCTCAGAAGGACTCTTCTGACAGTTACCACAAGATGACTACGGTGCCTCCAGCACCACATACTTCTAGGTTCAAGGCCTACAAGAAAGTGTGAGTCTACTTCCCCAGTACTGAAACAAATAAAAATCCTAGAGTTCAATCCGACTAGCCTGCCTTCAGTCATGTGCCAGTTCCTGAAGCAATTACTGTCAGCAGGGGAATGAAATGTACCCATTATTTAAGCCACAGCCTTATGCTCCACCCCTGGGGCTGGGGATGGAGTCTACTCAAAGTGGAAAGAGAGAGAGAAGTACACCCTCAGAGGAAAATGGGAAAATGCCATTACAAGAAAAACGGGGAATGGATGCTTGAGAAGCAAGTGACTTGTGGCCACTAGAGCAAGTAACCCAAACTGGACATACTGCTAACAGTGCATTTCCACTGCAGACATAAATCCACGTGGAAAAGAATTCCATCACCGCTACTTTTGACACGTCGTAGCCTCCTCCCAAGAGCTGATTCTTACTCATCACTCTAACACCGGAAGTGCATAATACAGGATCCGCCTGGTAAACAGTAGTGCTTACCACCTGCTTCTTGAATTGAACTGAGTATCTGCAGTGGATGTAGTACCATTAGCACTGTCTGCAACCTTTAAATAATTTCCCAAGCTCTCTTGTATCCGTTATCTAAAAACCCAGTAAAAATAGGCATTACTGGCCTTGTTTTATAGATGAGAAAGCTGAAGATCAGTGAAGCTAAGAAACTTGTCAACTCTAAGTGACTCGCCCAGCTGGTGAGTATTGGAGCAGGATCTCACCCCAGGATTTCTCAGCCCAAAGTATGGGCTCTTTCCCCTCCACAGTGTGGTCAGCCAGAGGACCAAAGACAGGACACAAGGGCCAGAGTTTGGGTCCCTGCCGCCCCAGCCCAGACAGATTCAGACACGATAAACCACTTCCCCCCACCAAGCTGGCCAACAGGGCCTCCTTCCCTAGGGATGGTCCTGCTGCCATGTCATGTGGCCTGGGGACAGCAATAAATACTCAGCTGAACTCTGTAATGCCAAGTGACCTAATGGATCCTCTCTTAGTGCCCCCACCTCCTGCCACCCTTCAGGCCTCTACTGAGGCTGGGGCCAGGGCAAGGTTGAGTTATAAAGCCCATTTAGTGACATATAAAATCCAAAGGTTTGTTTCCTCAAGATTCCGCTGAGCACACATTTTTAAAATAATGACTCCAGCCACTGGAAAACATGTCTCTCCATTTGGTGACTGCCTTTGAAAGGACTGATATGCTTCTGAGCATTTGTTGACTTAATACTTACAAATTAAATTTAGAATTTTTACAGCATTGATATTAAATATGCGTCACCTATTTTGAACTGTATATAAAAGTGTTGATAAGAACTGTACGCATTTCCGAGTATTTACTTAATCGCCTAAATTAACCTTTGAATTTCTGCAAAGTGCCTCACCAAGCAAGTCACTTTTTTTCCTCTTAATGTAGTACATAAAAATATGCACAAGAATTGCATTGTTTTTGAGCATTTATCTGCTTAATCAAAATTTGTGTGTTGGCGCATTCATTTAACTAATTGAAGGTTTTTAATTCTCAAGGAGGGTAAAGATGGCTAGCCAAATGTAAGAACTCTGAGCAACCACAGAGTAACTGCTTCTACAACCTTGGAGCAGCGAAATAAATGCTAACGCTGACACGAGGTGAGGCGGGGGAAGTGAAGGTGAGCAGAGGCCTGGGGGTGGAGGGGAGAAAACCAGAAACAGAAGAGAAGACACTGCAGAACTGCTACACAACGAGATGTTCCATTGATAAGTATCAGTAAGTGTTACGGGCTAAACAAAAAGCATTTATGTCCTCTCCAAATTCATGTGTTGAAGTGGCACCCCCAGTGGGATGGTATGAGGAGGTGAGACCTTTGGGAGGTAATTAGGTGTAGATGGGGCCATGAGGATGGAGCCACCATGATGGCATTGGTGCCCTGATCAGAGGACAAACACACACCAGAGCATCTTCTCTCCACCCTATGAGGACACAGCGAGAAGGCCGCCATCTGCAAGTGAGAAAGAGGGCCCCTCACCAAGAACCAAATCTGCCAGCACATTGAACTTGTACTTCCCAGCCTCCAGAACTGTGAGAAATCAACGTCTATTGTTTAAGCTCCCAGTCTATGCTATTTTGTTATAGCGGCCTGAGCTATAATAAGCACGGTTGGGCCCAAGATAGGAAGTGTGTAACAAATAATGAGTGTCACAGTGAACTCAGACACTATTCACCTCTGACTCCCCCTGTTGCCCTCCATATTCAAAAGGACAGGTTCCTGGGTTTTTCTCAATGATCACAAACCCAAAAGAAAAAAACTTTTCATAGAATTTCAAATCATGGAGAATAATATGCTCTTTCAAGACCTCGGTCATTGAGCTCATTAAGAGTTATATTTGAGGGATGCCTGGCTGGCTCACTTGGTAGAACATGTGATTCTTGATCTCAGGGTCATGAGTTCAAGCCCCATGTTGGGTGTGGAGTCTATTTAAAAAAAAAAAAGTTATATTTGAGAAGAATAAGATTAACCTTCACAATGAGGAAGATAAAAATAACATGGTTTTATTAATAGCAGGTGAGATCTGCTAGAATGAAGTATGTTTGTTATACTGGGTATGGCTCACTTCCCATCAGTCCCTGCCCCTAGAGCCATTCTCTACCCTTTGGGTCCTTCTGACAGACTTCCTGACTTCACTAGACTTGTAGAAAGGATGGCCTTGCATTCTGTCCAGGTCTGTGGGATTATACAACACATTGGACTTGGTGATTTGGATAGCCCTACCCAGCTAATTTAGTTTCTCCAAGTGCTCCCCACCAACACACAACACACACACACACACACACACACACACACACACACACACACACACACCCCTAGCAATCTCAGTTCCTTCTCCTCTTCACTCCAGGAGATCCCATCCTGTTTGTATTCAAGGTAATGCTTGCTGTGATCCAAGGATTTAAGTGATTGAAGCACTATCAACCACAAGCACCAACAGCACAAGCAGATTTATCAAGCCAATTCTTACCATTTTCACCATCATAACACTTGTGAACGATGTGAAGAACTTAAGCATGATAGAGTTTAACAAAACCCTCAAACTATTTTTCAGGGAAATAAGTAGGATATTATAGTAATTTATAATTATTCCATCAATGATTTTTTAATCAATATATAATTTTAGATCAGAGCTATAAATGTAGGCTAGAAGGAGTCTAGCTCACAGAAGTATTTCCATTAGCCTTCATAACATTTTTTTAAATATTGCAATTTTTTTCTACCTTGAAAATGAGATGATTTCACACTAAAGGAACAGTCATCTGGGCTTCCAGTTAAGATGGAGAAGGTCAGGAAATACCATCACTCTTACCATAACAACGAGAAAACATCAGGTAAACCATAAAATCGTATCTTGTAAAACCAACAAAGAGCTAAGGATGCAAAGAAATCTAAATGAACTAAATTCTAAAGAGAGACAAGCCTTTAATAAGTGAACAGAGACTAGTGGCTGCTTTTATTCTTGGGGACATGGGCAGGCAGAGAAGCAAATCTGCAATAGATAGGGGTACTTTGCTGAATTAAGAGGAAATCGGATTAGCTCATAATGACCATAAAGCCTGGCATGATGGATTGGATTCTGACTGAGCCCTCACGTAGAGATGGCACTTGCTGCCCACCAATTCTCCTCCACAGGATGTTTGTCACGTGCACAGCAGCATGTGATCTGGGCTGGAGAGCAGAGCTAGAATCTCCCACAGAATGAAAATGTGAAGGCAGGAAAGGAAATCAGAGAGAGAGCTTATGATCATTTACTATTTAGATCCCAAGGAGAAGTATCATCCCATTCTCAAGGCATTTGAAACCAATGGTGATTAAACCATTATTTTACTGCTGAAGGAAGAAAGGACATCGTGTTTCTGGGGATAAACCTTACTCACCTAAGTTTCTACTGTCTTTTTACACACAATATCTAGTTTGTGATCCAAAATTACAGTGAACACAAAAGAATGACAACTCTCAGCAACAGAAAAATGGTCAATAGAAGCAGACCTATAGATGACCTAGATAATGAAATTAACAGATAAGAATTTTTATAAACATTTTAAGAAATAAGTGTAAAGTATAAACATCATGGGTAATAAGATGAAGAATTTCATGAGAGAAGCAGAAACTCTAAATAAGAATCAAGTGGAAATTTCAGACCTAAAAAAGATATATATATCTGAAATGAAGTCACTTCATAATGGATTGAATAAAGTAGAGGAAAGGATCAGTAAACTCAAAAATAGGTCAATGAGAAAAATTACAAAACTGAAGCACAGAGAAAAAGAATTTTAAAAACAGAATATAGCATCAAAGTTCTACAGGGAAAAAAGAAAAAGACAGTGTATATAAATACAATTATACAAAAAGAAGTAGAAAGAGAGAATTGGAGCAAAAGAAGTATTTAAAGAAATAATGGCCAGAATTTTCCAAATTTTGTGATATATACCAACCTACAAATCCAGGAAGCTCAGTGAATCCCAAAGAGAGTAAATACAAATAGTACCATTAAGCAAGTTATAGTAAAACCAGTGAAAAATAAAGATGAGAGAAAATTTTAAAGTAGCCATAGAAAAAAGGGACATTAAGTTTAAAGGAATAACCATAAGATTTACAGCAAATGTCTCAACAATGTAAATACTGTTTACAGCAAACAATGGAATGCAAAAATAATAGGATGACATTGTTTAGACACCACAAGAAAAAATGGTCAATCTATAATTCTATATGCTGTGAAAACATTATTCAAAAATGAAAGCAAAATAAAGCCATTTTCAGAAAAACAAAAGAGAATATTCATCACCAGCAGATTGCACTAAAAAAAATACTAAAGGACGCTCTTCAGGCTGAGAAACAGATGGAGGCCCAGATCTTCAGGAAGGAATAAAGAGTACAAAAAAAGGGTAAATATTGGCAGTCATATACTACATATATGCCTATTGAAAGCAAAGAAATAATAGCACTGAACTGTGGGGTTTATATCATGTCCAGATGTGAAATACATGAAAAATAGCACAGGGGCACCTGGGTGGCTCAGTGGGTTAAGCATCTGATTTTGGCTCAGGTTGTGATCTCATGGTTCATGAGTTTGAGGCCCACATCAGGCTCTGTGCTGACAGCTCAGAGCCTGGAGCCTGCTTCTGATTCTGTGACTCCCTCTCTCTCTCTGCCCATTCCCTGCTCATACTGTCTGTTTCTTTCTCAAAAATAAAATAAACATTAAAAAAAAAAAGAAAAAATACCACAAATGGTGGGAGGTAAAGTAAAAAGAATCATACTTTCTAAGATTCTTGCATTATTAAATGTAATAATACTGATTATATATATTATTTATTAAATATGAAAAATTAAAGATGATTATTATAATTTCTACAACAGACATTTAAAATGAATATGAGACAGGCAACAACAGATGTTGGCAAGGATGCAGAGAAAGAGGATCTCTTTTGCATTGTTGGTGGGAATGCAAGCTGGTGCAGCCACTCTGGAAAACAGTATGGAGGTTCCTCAAAAAACTAAAAATAGAACTACCCTACAACCCAGCAATTGCACTACTAGGCATTTATCCAAGGGATACAGGTGTGCTGTTTCGAAGGGACACATGCACCCCCATGTTGATAGCAGCACTATCAACAATAGCCAAAGTATGGAAAGAGCCCAAATGTCCATCGATGCATGAATGGATAAAGAAGATGTGGTATATACATACAATGGAGTATTACTCGGCAATCAAAAAGAATGAAATCTTGCCATTTGCAACTCTGTGGATGGAACTGGAGGGTATTATGCTAAGTGAAATTAGTCAGTCAGAGAAAGACAAAAATCATATGACTTCACTCATATGACGACTTGAAGAGACAAAACAGATGAACATAAGGGAAGGGAAACAAAAATAATATAAAAACAGGGAGGAGGACAAAACAGAAGAGACTCATAAATATGGAGAACAAACTGAGGGTTCCTGGAGGTGTTGTGGGAGGGGGGATGGGCTAAATGGGTAAGGGGCATTAAGGAATCTACTCCTGAAATCATTGCTTCACTATATACTAATTTGGATGTAAATTTTAAAAAATAAAAAATAAAGTTAAATTTAAAAAATAATAAAATAAAATGAATATGAGAAAGTACAGTGTAAAATTCAAAAAAAGAATAAAATGGAATAGTTAAAAATGCTTGGTTAATTCAAAAGAAGGCTGGAAATGAGGAACAAATATATTAGAAAGAAACGGCACACATATTAAAAGGTCAAACTTAAAGCTAGGTATAGCCTTAATTATACAAAATGTAAATACATGAAACACTTCAATTTAAAAAAAAAGAATGTCTATGGGGCGCCTGGGTGGCGCAGTCGGTTAAGCGTCCGACTTCAGCCAGGTCACGATCTCACGGTCCGTGAGTTCGAGCCCCGCGTCAGGCTCTGGGCTGATGGCTCAGAGCCTGGAGCCTGTTTCCGATTCTGTGTCTCCCTCTCTCTCTGCCCCTCCCCCGTTCATGCTCTGTCTCTCTCTGTCCCCCAAAAAATAAATAAACGTTGAAAAAAAATTAAAAAATAAAAATAAAAATAAATAAAAAAAAGAATGTCTAGATAAAGAATCAAGCTCAAATTATTCCATTTACAAGAGACAAACTTTAAATATAAGGACATAGTTTGAATGTAAAAGGATGAAAAAAGACATGCCATATAGAGGTTAATCAGAAGAAAGCTGGTATAGTTGTATTCATATCAGACCAATAGATTTCAAAACATGGAGTATCACTAGGAGTAATAGGAACATGTTATAATGATAAAAGTGTCCACTTATCAGTTAGACTTAACAATCATTAATGCATGTGCACCTAATAAGAGAGCTTCAAATTATATGAAGCAAAACCTCACATATATAAAAGGAGAAATAAACAATCCACAATCATAGGTGAATATTTTCATAGAATAACTAGTCAAAAAGTCAAGAAGTATAAAGATTTGGGGCACCTGGGTGGCTCAGTCGGTTAAGCATCTGACTTCGGCTCAGGTCATGATCTCACAGTTCATGGGTTCAAGCCCCATCTTGGGCTCTGTGCAGACAGCTCAGAGCCTGGAGCCTGCTTCAGATTCTGTGTCTCCCTCGCTCTGCCCCTCCCCGCCCCTCTCTCAAAAAAAATAAACATTAAAAAAATTCTAAAAAAAAAGTATAAAGATTTGAAAATATTATCAACTACTTGACCTAATGAATATCACAGAAAACAATATTCAACACTACAGAATATAACTTTTGTTAAATTCATATGGAACAGTCACCAAAATAACTATATGCTGGGACATAAATCAAGTTTTGATAAGCCTCAAAGGGTTAAAATCATACAGAGTATGTTTTATGACCACAGTGGATTAAAATAGAAATCATTAACAAAACAAAACCTAAAATATATAAATATGTAGGAATTAAGTAGCACTCTTTAAAACCACAATAATAAGAACTCCAAGAATCAAAGAATAAATTTTCAAGGAAATGAGAAAATATTTTGAACTGAAAATACAGCATACTAAAATCTGTGGGATGCAGGTAAAGCAACATTTAGAGGAAAATGTATAGCTTTAAAGGCATCTATTAGGAAAGAATGAAGATGTATAGATCAATGGTCAATGATTCTACCTCAAAAAGCTTTAAAAAAAAATCAACCCAAATAGAAGGAAGAAAATAAACGAGTAAAATTCAATGAAATAGAAAAGAGGAAAATAACAGAGAAGTCCAACAAAGCAAAAATATATGTTATTTGAAATTAATAAAATTGGTTAATGTTTACCAAGAAGGAGATAAAAACACAATACCAATATTAGGTATAAAAAGGAGAGTTTTTTTTTTTAATGTTTTATTTCTTTTTGAGACAGAGAGAGACAGAGCATGAATGGGGGAGGGGCAGAGACAGAGGGAGACACAGAATCGGAAGCAGGCTCCAGGCTCTGAGCAATCAGCCCAGAGCCCGACGCGGGGCTCGAACTCACGGACTGCGAGATCGTGACCTGAGCTGAAGTCGGACGCTTAACCGACTGAGCCACCCAGGCGCCCCAAAAGGAGAGTATTATGATAGATCCTTAAGATGTTGAAAAGATAATAGGAGGATACAATTAAGAACTTTATCTTAATAAATCTGACAGCTTAGAAGAAATAAAAAATATCCTTTGAAAACACTACGTTATGAAACTCATCCAAAAAGAAACAGAAAATCCCATTTTTGTTAGTTGAATTTGTAGTTAAAACCCTTATACAAATTAAACTTCAGTCCCAGATGGCTTCACTGAGGGATTCTTTTCTTTCTTCCTTTTTTTGGGGAGTCGGGGGAGAGAAAGAGTGCAAGTTGAGAGGGGGAGCAGAGGGAGAGAGAGAGACAGAGACAGAGAATCTCAAGTAGGCTCCACACTCAGCATGAAGCCTGACACTAGGCTCAATGGAGGGCTCGATGCAGGGCTCTATAATATGGGAACATGACCTGAGCTGAAATCAAGAGTCGGTCACTCAACCAATTGAGCCACCCAGGCGCCCCTTCACTGATAGATTCTACCAAACATTTAAGGAATGAAATAGTAACACTATGAAGAATGTGAAAAGGTAAGCAACAGACTGGGAGAAAATATTCGCAGCACACATATCTGACGAAAGGCTTGTACTCAAATATATGAAGAATAGAGAACAAATATATATAATACATAAATGCATATATAACGTAATAATAACTCATCCCAATTTAAAAAAGAGAAAAGGGAATTGAAAAGGAACTTCATAAAAGAAAACACTGAGTGGCCAATAGATACATGTAAAGGTGCTCAATATCATTATTCATCATGGAAATGCAAATTAAAACCATAATGAGGTACCACTCTACACCCACTGGAACAGCCAAAAGTGCTGGTGAGGATGTCGTCGAGCCACTAGAACTTTCATACACTGCTAATGAGAATGTAAGTTGATATAAATTTTATGGAAAACTGTCCATTTCTAACAAAGTTTCATAGACCTATTTAATGTCCTAGCAATTCCTCTATGTAGATACATATTAATATATATATATATTAATATATGTACATATATACATATGTACAAATGTCCATATACAGAGTACATATGTCCAGAAAAAAGACTTATACATGAAGGTTCATAAGCAGTTGTATTCACAACAGGCAAGAAGTAAAAACAATCCAAATATCCCTCAATAAGAGCATGAATAAATAAAATATGACATTTGGTACTACCCAGCAATAAAAGGAATGAACTACTGATAACATGCAAGATGGACAATCTCAAAAGTATTATATTGAGAAGCCACATACTGTTAAGATTTTATTCATAGGAAGTTCAATATAAGACAAAACTAACTTATGGATATAGAAGTCAGTGGTTACCTTTGGTGGGAAATAGGAAACTATTGACTTGGGAAGGAGCATAAGAGAACTTCCTGAGAGATGGAAATGTTCCCTATCTTTATATGGATGGTGGTTACAAGTGTAAAATGTATACATATGTAAGAATTCATTAAAATTTGTGCATTTTCGGGAAAAAACAGTCTCTTCAACAAATGGCATTGGGAAAAGTGGACAGCCACATGCAAAAGAATGAAATGAGACCACTTTCTTTCACCATACACAAAAATAAATCCAAAATGGATTAAAGACCTAAGGTGAGACCTGAAACTCAGCACCAAAAAAATCTAAATAATCCAATTTAAAAATTGGCAGAAGACATGAACAGACATTTCTCCAAAGAAGACATCCAGATAGTCAATAGACACCTGAAAATATGCTCAGCATGACTCATCATCAGGGAAATGCAAATCAAAACCACGAGATATCACCTCACACCTATCATAATGGCTAAAATCTACAACACAAGAAACAACAGGTGTTGGCGAGGATGCGGAGAGAAAGGAACCCTTGTGCACTGTTGGTGGGAATGCAAACTGGTGCAGCCACTCAGGAGAACAGTATGGAGGTTCCTCAAAACATTAAAAATAGAACTACCCTATGATCCAGTAATCACATTACTGGGTATGATTTTTTACACAAAAAATACAAAAACACTCATTCAGAGGGTTACATGCACCCCAATGTTTATTGCAGCATTATTTCCAAGAGCCAAACTAAGGAAGCTGCTCAAGTGTCTCCTGATAGATAAATGGATAAAGATGTGGTTTCTATATACAATGGAATACTACACAGCCATAAATAAGAATGAAATCTTGCCATTTGCAGCAACATGAATGGGGCTACAGAGTATTATGCTAAGCAAAACAGGTCATATGTGGAATTTAAGAAACAAACCAAACGAGCAAAGAAAAAAATAAGAGACAGACCAAGAAACACATCTTATCAGGGAACAAACGGATAGTCACCAGAGGGGAGGTGAGCAGGGGGATGGCTAAAATAGATGATGGGGATAAAAGAGCATACTTATCATGACGAAAAAATTAAAATTAAAAAGTACAAAATTAATCATAAAAATTGTTCACTTTATTGTATATAAACTATGTCTCAAAAGCAAAACCCAGCATACATCTTGTTTCTTTTGAAAGCATGTGAAAATCTGGCAACACGGAGCCCACACTTGGCCACAGTTGGTTGAGGGAGTGCACATGCCACTTCACCACAGACCCCACCACTCTCTATTGCACACCCCCAACACATCACACTCACTTCCACTACCCACTGGGCCCAGATCCAGGCACCTTAGCACACAAGTTCAGGAGGGGAGCCTGGATGAGGACACCACAGCCACCACCCACCCAGACTGCCAGCGAGCAGGCTACTCAGACTCTAGTTGTTGTTCTGCCTGGTATTTGGAAGTAGGTCTCCTTCCTTCATACGCAGCCAACAATTCAATAGGGGCAGGAAGCCTCTAAAGGGAGAACCTGAACTTCTGAATAATAAAGACTGCTCAAGCAATTAATTGGAGAAATTAAAGAAATGTGACAGTGTTTTCATTCCAACCTCGTGAAGCAGTTTGTATGGACTGCATTTTTCAGTCATTTCAGCAAATCATGCGCAAACTCTGTTTTAAGAGAAATGCACACTCCCTGGAGCCCAGTTCAACCTCCAGACACAGAGATCCGTCTTTGTCTAGTGGGTGTGCTGGGGAACACTACGGGCAGGAAGTCGGACGAGGAAGACAGTGGTGGGCCCGGGCATCAAGTCCACAAGCCAGAGTCACTCAGCCCATTGGCCGGGCACCTCTTGGTTGCAGACTTGTGATATTCGATTAATTCGCCGACTGGTCTGGCCCAGGCTTGACCTATCAGAACAGATTTTGGCCAAGTGATGGGAACTCTTTTAGTTAATGGGCCTGTGGGAGGTCTGGGAGGAGCCTGAGGGAGAGGCCAGAGCTAACAGATCAGGAGTTCTCTTAAGGCAGGGTCTATTTACCAGCCGGTATGAAAATTTTCTAGTATTTATTAAGCAAGCTTATCACACCAGTGGTGCCGGGCCGGGGCTGTGCTGTGACCAGCTCCCGTCACCTCCGGAGAGCCAGATGTGGGCACCTCTTCCCAATTCCCCATTCAGTGACACCACAGTGGCGGCTCAACACCGGCCACAGTGGGAGTGTTTACACCACGGAAATCGGCGAGTAGTACCCACCGACCGCCCACACCTCCAAACACCTGTTGGCCAGCACATTGCTGGGACTAAGTATCAGCTACAACCCCACACTCGGGACAGTCTCTGGACTCACGGACCCTGGTGCCAGGCAATCTTCCAAGTGCTTTAAATACATACTTTCACTTACCTCACAGCAACCCCACGGGTATGTCCTATTTAGATTCCCATTGTGCAGATGAAGAACGGAGGTGCAGAGAAGTCAAACGACTTGCCCAAGGCCGCTCAGCTACTGACTGAAACACAGCTGAGTTCAAACCTGACCATTTGGAGCCAGAGTCTATAGGCCTCACCTGTACGTGACACGCCCTCCTTCACTTCTTCTTCCCTCAAAAGCTTAAGTGGGCTCTGGGCTTTCGGTCAGCCATGGAAGCAGAGCCCAAATTACTAGCTCTAGAAAATCTGACTTCCCATTCCTCACAGGCAGGGAAAGCCCAGGCCTCCGGAAGCACACTCCATTCCTCAAGCTGCACCCCTTAAGGAGGCTGGGAGATATTTGCATCCAATTGAGAAAAATCCCCCTCCGGCCTCCCCAACCCCAGAAATGTGCCCAATGATCCCTTCTAAAATGAGTTTCCACTGCACACACAGGTGGACCATCCACACGCAGTATTACAGGCAATGAATGGGTATCCACATCCCTGCCTGAGCTCCAGCTGCCGCGTTCCTGCCTTCCCCCCAACAAACTCAGGTACTGGGTTGGAAAATCCTGGCCTGGCCTTGGGCACTACGATCTTGTCCAGCCCTGGCCCCAGCCCTGTGTGGGGACCTGAGAGGGTTTCTGGGAATTCTGTCTAATGGCGCCAAGACCAGATGGCCAGGGAGATTACTACAATTTGATTTCCACAAAATCCATAAACTTGGATGAGCTAATGTTCCTTCATATGCCTTATCTTGTAATCCCAGGGAAAGCTGTGCAGAGCCATGAGTCTGGCTCCTCTCTACCACCACAGGCCGTAGTGTGCTGGGTAATCCCTGCTCTCCTGGGAGGGGGTCATGAAGGCCAAAGAGCCCTGCCAGGGGGCTGAGGAAAGCCCATCACCATGGTCATGCTGGCTCTTCTGAGCCTGGAATTTGAGGACAAGAGGGGAGGACCTAGGTTCTCAGAGGCTGCCAGGAGGTCCTGGATCTCATGCTGAGGTCTGGCAGACTCCACATGGTGTCTAAACAAAAGCCCCAGGGGTCTCTGGCCTTTGCCTCTGGCCCTGTGTGAGGCTCAAGACAAGAGACTCCTCCTCTGGGCCTCACGACTCCAAGCGTCAAAGAGCTCACCAGCTTCGCCCACTGCCATGTGAGAGTCCGGCCAGCGCCACCTCCTGTCACATGTCAGGAGCTGCTCACCAGCCAGAACCACTCGAGGCTGCCCTGAGGCACGCGACCACCCTATTAACTGTGCCCAGTTCCCAGGGGTGGCCCTCGCAGCTCCTAAGGACTTGGATTGGAGCCCCAGCTCTGCCACTTCCCAGGTGTGTGACAAGGGTCATGCCACTTTGCGTCCCCAGCTCTCAGCTCCCCTCGCCTGTCAATTAGGAATATTGACACGGCCCTGCCTTCCTCAGGCACATTGTAAAGCCCACATAATTCTAGGCCACTGGGCAACAGAGGATGTAGAGTAACAGTTGGCTCAAAGCAAAAATATGTTAAATTGAATCAAATACCTGTGAAAGTGTTTGGATGCTGACATTATTACTTTTTTCCTTGGCTCTGTCTTCCCTTTCAAATTTTCCCTCCCCTGGGTTCCCACAAACTCTTCGTAATTCTGCCTAATCCTCATGAGCTCACTCGAATGTGTTAATGCCTTAGTTGGTGACTTCTGCCTCACCATATCATTGCATGTTTGCCTTGGCCTTCAGTGCTTTAAGTCAATTTGCAACAGGCAGATGGCTACTCAGAGGCACTCACACGCAGGGAGGCTCGGCAGAAGGACACCACGGGCTTTTGGCCCCCAGAGTCCGGGGCTGTGTATGCATTTGCGTGTAGAGCCTCCCTGTGGACAATGCATGTACTGCCTGGGACCCACCCCAATCACCAACACCTAACCACCAGCCCGTGGCAACCCGAGCAGCATCGTGAATCCAACCTCCTTATGTTGCAGATGGGAAAGCCGAGGTTTGCACGGAGGCATATTACTTGTTCAAGGTCAGGCAGTTCTTTTGACAAGTTGTAGACAGGAGTTAAGTGATGGGTGACAGTTCCTCGTGATTCCATAAGCAAGGAAGCTAAAACAAAGAACACCTTGCCCCAGTTTCAGAACTAGGAATTTAGATTTGGGGGTTGGTGCACCCAAACCATTAGAGAAAGAGAGACACCTCCATCCTCTCTATTTATCACAGGCACTGAGAGTCCCCTTGTTTCTGAAACCATGTCTAGCCTGCTGATGCAAAATCTGGTTACACATTAGGCTCCTTGAAAGTTTCCAGGACTCCACTCTCCAAATGGGCCCTGGCTGAGATATCCTGGATCCCATGAGACCGGGCTCACTGCTGTCATTTGTGATCGCCCAGAGAGGGCTGAAGATGCCCCTGAGCCACTTAGTTCAGGGATACAACATGCTCTGTCCCACAAAAAAATCCTGGAACAGGGAGGAGGGGCCACCATGCTCATTCATTCAACAAATACTGAACACCTACTCCGTGCCAGGATTTGATCCAACAAAGATCTGAGCACAGTTAGAAGAAAATCTGTTGGCCACAGCAGAGAAAATCCTAACATGTGGACACCAGCCGAGTAGCTGTCGGGTCCAGGTAGGGAAAAGTCGCCCGTGCCAGGTAGTTCAGAAGAGGGACTGTAATACAGGTGACTACTGACACAAGTGTTTGGAAAGACTGAACAAAAACAGGGGAGGGTGAAGCCACCCAGAGATGAGTGGAGGGACACGGGAAGGAGGGGGTGCTGTCTGGAGTCTTGGCCATCCTGCAGGAACTGGGATCAACAAGGAGGCTGCTAGTGGGAAGGAGTCCACAGAAGTGATGCTGGGAATACCACCAAGGCAAAGAATATGGAGAAATACGTGGCCCTCCTCTTTACCCTCCCATCTCTCACCAGTACCTCCTACTGGACAAACCCAACTGGAACCCAGAGGCAAGAAGGCTTGGAAGATGCAATTTTCAGGGGGCAGCACCTGCCTCAATGCACATGAGCGCATGCGTGTGTGCAGGCGAGCGCACTCATGCAAACACACACACACACACACACACACACACACACACACACACACTGTAGAGCACAGCAGGGAAAGGGTGAGGAGCAGATCTGAGAGCAACAGGCAATGACCCGAACAAGCATGTGAGGTGAATACTCAAGTCTGTGTGTGATGTGAATGCTCAAAAATGTGCATGTCATTATCAGTTTCAAAGGTGCGTGTGTGCATGTGTGTAGAGTGTGTGTGTGTGTGTGTGTTTTAGTGTGACTGTTCGAGGGTGTGTGTGCATCAGATGGATTTCAAGGTTTTGTATAATGTGTGATAGAAGCAAGCATCCAAGGGTTTGTGTGTGATGTGAACATTCAAGAGTACGTGTATGTGTGATAAGAATATTTAAAGCTCTTGGGTGTGTGTGTGTGTGTGTGTGTGTGTGTGTGTGTGTGTGCTGTGAACACTCAAAGCTGTGTGTATGTGTGATGTGAATCCTGAAAGCTGTGTGGCATGATGTTCAAGGGTGTGGTGTGTGTGGCTGGGTGAGAGACTGGTGAGAAGTGGGGACAGGAAGGAGGAAGGAAGTGTACAGAAATGTTCTCAATGGACATGGGAGGAAAGGTGGCCATGTGTCTTTCTCGGGGATGGATATGCATGCAAAAATTTTCATTGTCTTGTATGCACACAAAAAGGCTAGGAGGACAGTGTTCGGAGAAGGATGTATATGAGGTGGGACTAGAGGACACGTAATTTTTTTTAGCAAAAAATAATTCTTAATTTATTGATGGAACCACACAGCTCAGTGAAGCTTTGGGACCTGCTTTCTGCCAGTTTGTGTGCCACACATAAAATCTACAATCATCGCTACAGTCGCCCCATAGTCTTAGAGGCTGAGGCCAGAATTACCTTAATCACTTAAGCACTCCCATTGCTGGCTTAAGAACTTTTCCAAAACGCAAATCTCTCTTCTTAAAAAAGAAACGAAAAGAGAAGAAAAAAGAAAAAAGAAAAGAAAAGAAAAGAAAAGAAAAGAAAAGAAAAGAAAAAGGAAAAAAGAAAGTGCTAATTTGTCACCTTTAAGGCCAAGCCTCTTTGGGGTATGAGTTAAAACACAAGTTTTGTTGTTTAATAATGAGTCACTGCCCAGGAGATTGCGCAGGGAGCTACGGAAACAATTGGGAACCAAATAAATACGATGGAACCACACCATATGCACCTTTGACTTTTAAAAATTAAAATTACTGGGGCACAGTCAGTTGAGTGTCCAACTTCAGCTCAGGTCATAATCTCACAGCTCGTGGGCTCGAGCCCCACATCAGGCTCTGTGCTGACAGCTCTGGAGTGAGCCTGAGATGGGTGAGGAAACACCGCCTTGGATCCTGAATGCCTAGCTTTGTGGGAGCACCTCCTGATGACTGAATGTGAGTCTAAATCCCTTTTGTGTTCTTCCAAATTGCCCCAATTTGGGCCTCTCCTCAGGAGACATACACTTGACTCAATTTCCCATTGGCAACAGGTACAGGAGTCCTAGTATTTTATTTGACCTAGCCCCTAAACACAAGCCATTGGGCAATCTTAAGCTCAACCAAATCAACCATAATTGATTCCAACACTGGAAGAAACACTAGCCGTGTTGGATTCCCCTAATGTGACCTCTTTCTAAAGGATAGTTCAACAGGAACTTTGTCCATGATTTGTGCACTGACTTTACAGTTCCAGCCCCCAGGATGGATGTGGCTTCACTGTAATAAGAGATCATGGAACCCATTCTCCTGCCTGGCAGGATGGAAGTAATGAACATCCTTCCAACAATGCAACTCTTAATCTGTCTTTAAGACACTGTAAGATAACACCCACATGTACTGCCCTCCAGCCCCACAGAACTTTAGGGCCTCTGTGGGCACCTGCTCGCTACTCCCTCCCCCACCCCAGCTCACACGCCTTTATTCTTCAGGCCTCAGCTTCATCGCGTGTGGCCCGGATGCCCTCCCTGCCCCAGACCAGGCTGGATAAAAACCACTTGTGATCCCATGGCAGTTTCCCTTTGCTGGTGGATGAGTCTGCTTCCTGAACCCCACCCGCAGCACTAAACCATCAAGAAAACGTTGGCCAAGAGTATTTTGATCAACATTTTATTCCCGGTGCTTGGCAGTCAAACCACCTCCTCCAGAAATATTTGTTGAACGGTCACTGGAATGTTTCAGGAATTCACTTTGATGTTTAATAAGGCTAAATGTCAAGGAACTCTTCTCATGTTGTAGTCTCCCTGAAATTCCTCCTCCTGCATTTCAAGCTCACCACCTCCAATCCAAAGGAGACTGATCACCTTCCCTCATAGAAGTAGCATGCAAACTTGAGGACCGTGACTCTTGTCATTCTCCGAGTTCAGTTGCTTCAACCTCTGCAGTCTCATTGTTCTCAACTCCAAATCCTTTCCATATTCTCCCAAACTACACCAGTTCAGGCCTTTCCAGGGCTCCACGGGTCTGCAGCAGACTGCCCCTGGGCCACAGATGCGGGAACTAGATGACGCAAAGGTAACTGTCTAGGCAGCATGGCTGTGGGTTCAATCATGGCTCCACCACACATTGGCTATGAGACCTTCACAGAGTCCCTTCACCTCCGCAAGCTTTTCTGCTGATCAAAACGTGGTGAGAATACAAGTTGCCACGTAGGGGTGGGTGACAGGAGAATCCAGTGAGGCAGAGTGGGAGAACATGCCCCACATCTGTGCTGGCCGGTTGCATGTCAGCTTGAGGCTACCCCCCTGATCCCAGGGGACATGGCACTGGCGGTTCTGCAGAGCCTGGGCAAGGAGCCTCTCCCAGGTAGTGGCCTAAGGCCAGGCGCAGGGAGATCGAGGGACAAAGTGGTTGTCAAGCAAATTCTGCCACCTTGTGGTGCTCATGCAGAAGATCCAACCCCAGCTGAATCCCAAAGCCCTGCCTTACTCCTCTTCCCCTCCACCCACTCCACCTCTCCTCAGCCCCATCTACCCCAAGACTTCCTGACCTGGAGGTGTCCTCCCAAACCCTGTACTTCCAGGATGTTCCCAATTTCGTCCACCAGTCCTGTTGTCCTCAATGGTCCTCATCTGACTGTACTAGGGCCATTTTCCCCCTTCTGGGCCAAAGGAGAACCCAGGGGTCTCTCCCCCCTCCCCTCCCCTCAGTCCCTTCTTCAACCGCTCAGCAGCTACTTGGGGCCTGGGTATCTGATTCCTCAGCAACCAGTGGTGTGTCTGTACTGCCGGATCCCCCAAACAGAACCTGCTGCTGTCTCCTTCAGCCCATCTGAGGGTGACTTGAGACAAGGTAGCTCTGGTGTGTGTGTGTGTGTGTGTGTGTGCGCGCGCACACGCACCTATCCCCTGCTCTGGACTAGTGCCTCCCTGGCCGTCCCCAGCCAGACTCACAGGGCACCTCCAGCTTCAGGCCCTGGGCTGTGGCAGTGATTCAGCTGTCTGGACCTATCCCTGAGCCTGTGTATCCGGGACACCTCTCCTGGAAACAGGAGCAATTCCCCCCCCTTCACTTCCTGTGGTCTGAAGCACTGACATTCCAAGGTGGGGTGGGGGGGTGGGGGTGGTGACTGACAGCCTGCAGTGACGGGTTATCCCCCAGGCTTCCAGGAAACGCAGCGAAGGGGGGTACAAGGCCACCCCAAGATTTTAGGCAAACGGCCTCTATCTTGCTGTGTGTGCTTGCAGCTTAGTGACCCGTGAGCTCTTAATAACTGGGTTGCTGACCTTTTAAGCTGTGTTTTCCCCCTGCTGGGGTAAGAGGATGGGCCCCCAAGTCCACTCTGTTGTTGGTGCCCCACAGGCCAGCGCCTAGCAATAGCTCCGGATTTCCTGGCCCGGGTGGGACAGTGCTGGCATGCCCAACCAGTCACATGTGCGACCCACCCAACTTGAAAAGGGCTACTGGAATCCATTAATCTCCAATTTCCCATGTCCCTTTCCAAACCGGTCAGAAACGCTTGGTTGCCACAAGGTAGCACCTGGACAAGGTGGGAAATGGGAGCTACAAAAGCTAAAGAGGACACAGGGGGCTCCAGAGAATTCAGGAGCCTAAATACACTGGAAAAGGGAAACATTCTTACTTAGTGTTTACGAGCCGTGCGCAGTGCTAATAAGTATTTTCACATGAAGTATCGCATTACCTGAGAAATAATACCGTCTTCCTCTGACAGATGAGAAAGGTAAAGTCAAGAGAACTTAAGAACTAGCTTGGTGCACAGATCGGAGTTCAGACTCTGATCCCACGATGCACTAGTGAGTCACGCTACACACATTAACCAGCCCCTTGGAGTCTCCTTCCTCATCTATAAACCAGGGATAATGACACCTGCCCTACTGGTTTAGACAGAAACGGATGCTGTGGGTACAGACACTAGTTCAGTTTCTCCACTCTATCAACAGAGACTTGTGTAGACTTCAGGATGGAGCAAGCCAGCCTAGCTGAGACAACGTCCTTTCAAATAGGGTCGGGGGGGGGGGGGGGGGCGCCTGGATGGCTCAGTCGGTTGGGTGTCCGACTCCTGATATTGGCTCAGGCTGAGCTGTGATCTCACGGTTGTGATACGCAGCCTGATTGAGATTCTCTCCCTCTCTCTCGGTCCCTCTCCTGCTCATGTGTGCAACGCTCGCTCTCTCTCACAAAATAAACATTTTAAAAATGAAACAGGGTCGAGGTGCAGGCCCGTCCTCATGGGAGGAAATGGGAACTTTCTGCCAGCTACAAGCCCTCAGCGGGGACTTCACTTACTCATCACCCAATTCTTCACTTTGAAAAGAACCAATTCAATCCCTCATTTGCATATTAACCCAAGTAATCCCAGCTAACCTAGCATTAATCCCTGTTTTGCATAAAGGACCTGAAGGAG
The DNA here is from genome assembly GCF_018350175.1 of Felis catus. NCBI lineage: Eukaryota > Metazoa > Chordata > Mammalia > Carnivora > Felidae > Felis > Felis catus. The sequence goes on along the minus strand of NC_058373.1, from coordinate 7,174,267 downwards.
AGCTGTACTTGTGACCTTTCCCGTTTTTCACTCCGCCCCTCTGTCTTCCTCAGGACACAGTCAGGTTTTTGACCTGAGACTGTGTATCCCAAGTTGCAGAACTAATTGCCCAAATAAAATGCCTGTTTGCTTAAATTTTCAATGAATTCCTTCTTGGCTGACACTTGCCTCAGGTCAAAGGACAAATCCAAACCCAGGTTTCCTGACCCCCAGGAGGAAGTTCAACACTTAAGGGGAAGGAGGCTGATTCACTTAAAATATATTTTTTTAAGTGTGGCCATGAGGCAGTCTCTGTCCTGGGATTTGGAAGTTCGGTTAGGTGTTGGAGCCAGACATACAACTCCTTGTCCTATAAAGTGCTAAGTGCAGAAGCAGGAAAGGCACAGGAGGAACTTACTCGTGACGATAAATTACCAGGAAAACAAGTTTATAAGAGTGGTAATATTTCCTCCATAGAACCAGCAAAGGTAAACAAAAATGAAGTGACTGGAAATCACTTGGGGAGTTGGGTCGGGGCTCAACTTCCGGAGGGGCTTCTAAGGGCGTTCTCACTTCTAAGTGGCATTTTCTTCGAAGGGTGCACAAACATACCTCAAACTGCAACTCCTAACCCCCAAAACCCACAGCTTACTTTTAACTTCCTCCTACCATTTTCCTGGAAGGTGCTCATCCCCTAAAACACAGAGAACACCACCTCTTGGCTCCCTGGAGATCTTGTCCCTAAGGATACACTAGGAACAATTTTCTGGTCATGTCTGGCAGCCAATGGAAGATTCAGGCTGGCATTCAGCATACACAGTCATTTCAACTCTAATGCCAAAAAAGCTTGCATTTTGTAAAATCACACTCCAAAAATAACAAGGCTTCTGGGGAAAGGGGGTTAAGGCAGACCACGCAGAAGCTATGGGATTTTGTAGCCAGAGCACAAATAAAACAGAACCAAACCCAGTGATACCGCTGCAGTTAAACTCCCACTGGCGTGTGCACTGGTTCCTCGCACCTTTACTCCCGGGCCTCATGCTTCTTCCTGACGTGCAGAGACTACTTCCATCAAAATAAAAAACATCCAGGAAAGGGCTTTCTCATCAGTTTTGTAAAACAAAGGGGATGCCTTCCCAGCATCTTTCTTTCCGCGCCATTTCCCCAGACAGCCTAACACGGTGGAAACGCTAATAGTGCTTTTTGAAGCTACTAAACCAGCCACTATTCGTAATAAAAGAAGGCACTTCTATATAATTCGTGGCTTTTTTCTTAAGGTAATTCAATCCTGTCCCTGAACACTTCAAAATATTAATGCTCTGGGGAAAATGTTATAGGAGCTAACCTAATTTTGGGTTATCCTGACACCATTTCTCTATTTACCAATTGTATATATGTTACTTCCCATTAAAGAAGCAACCTTATAACAAAATGGAGCACCTTAAGAACAGTCATTAAGATTCTGGTACCAATTCCAACGTGTGAGTTTTTCCCCAACACAAAGCAATTCCTCAGACACCAGCTGCGCGTCCTACAATTCAGCTCAATTCTGATACCATCTACCTGGAGGGAGCATCAGATCTCACAGGTTAAGGGCTCTGTCCTAACAGATTCCCCCACCCTACCCCACCCCCTCCAATCCCTGAGATGCCAATCTCCTGTCCAGGTATTTGTGCTTCCAGACAACTGGTTCAATCAGATGTTCCAAGGACCTCCCATCTTGGGTTCCCTAATTTGCTAGATTGGCTCACAGAACTCCAATAAATAGGTTACTTACTAGAATACTGGTTTATTATAAAAGGACCTAACTCAGGAGCGGCCAGATAGAAGAGATGTGCTGGGCAAGCTACAGGAAAGGGTACAGAAACACCATGCCGTCTTGGAGTGCGCCACCCTCCCCAAATTCCCACGTGCTCACCAACCCCAGGAGCTGTCAGAAGACCATCCACTATCCTTTAGGATTTTTATGAAGGGTTCATTTCATAGGCAAGACTGACTACATCATTGGCCACTGGTGATGGAACTCCAACTCCTGCCCTTCTCCCTCCCAGGTCATGGGGTTGGACTGAAAGTTCCAACTCTCTGTCACAAGGTTGGCTTCCCCAGCAATCAGCTCCCATCCTTAGGTTACCAAGGGGCTTTCTAAACTTCACCTCATTAACAAAACAAAAGACAACTTGATTGCTCTCAAAACCACTAATTGCATAGGAGTTCTGTGCAAGGAATAGGTACAGAGAACAAAAACATACATTCTTACACACACACACACACACACACACACATATAAATCATGATATCACAGTCTTAAAAACAGTCTCCACCTCACCCTGGGGATCCCTTCCCTTCTAGGCTGGAGTTCCCTGAGGTGGCAAATATGTTCACCTCTACAACTCACTCCAAATCCCAGAAAGAGAAATGCACTCCTGGTCCTATGTCTGGACTTACCCTCTCCTGGTGGCCAGGTTTCACTCCCAGGGTGGCACTACTGCCCATGAAATCAGCAAGCCTCAGCTAGGGGACATCTCCATCTGCAATGAGGGGAAAGAGCACGTGCAGGAGGTACATGGGAAGGAGGGCATTGTCAGGAGGAGACACCTCAACTTTGACCTCGGAAAGCAATCTCCCTGACCCCGGGGAAGAACACAAGGCTACGTCTGAAGCAGAAACAGAAATCCCAGTCTGCTAGCTTACATCACACGGGCCCATCTATTCAACCCAGAAGGCTGTGTGAGAGGAAACCAGGGAGCTGGGAGCCAGAAAGCCTTGCTAGTGGAACCACTGTCCTGTGCAGACACAGGTGGGCCTGAGACGCTCCCTCTCTTCCACTCGTTTAGCAAATGTTCCCTGGGTGCCCTCCGTGTGCCAGCGACCAGGGATGACTCAAGCAACACAGGGAGGGATCAGGAGCCCCAACACAGAGGCAAGAGATCAGCATTCTCCTCCTGCACCCTCAGTGCCGTTAAGACTTGGGGCCAAGTCCTGTGCGGCCAAGATTCCACCATTGATAAAAGGCCAAGATTCCACAGTCCGACCTGCTTATTCACATGACTGTCTCAGAACAGATATGATTAAATTCTGCTTAAATATAAAATGTTTAAAAAAAATGAAAAAAGAAAATAAAAACCAAAAGAAAAAAACAAAGGAAGAAATTATTTCCTAGGCTAGACTTTCATATCAAGTACAAAGGGAGAAAAACACAAAATGGATAGAGGCTAAGACACTGCACAGAACTCGTTTTTTCTTTTTTTGCCTGAGCCTAGAAGCTTTCACAGACCTCAAGGCTTTTTTAGAAGTTCAGTTTCCTTCCTTGGGTTCTCTTTCTGGGCCCAGGGAGCCAGCTGATTCACTATGAAGTAACGCAACACTCAATTATCAGCTTGGACACAAGCGAAAGGCGCCCTAAGAGACGGCCCTCTCTTCACAAGGAAAAGCCAGTCGTTCTCAAAGGAGAAATCAGCCAAGACCCACACAAGAATAAACTCGTTTATTTCTCTGAGTTGGTTGCACGATGTTCCCTGCAAAGACGGAGCCAGCACATAGTGTCCTTGAGGCCCCGGTTGCAGGCCTGTTCGAGCACTGTCCACAGCAGCACTGTTCACTGTTCGTCAGAGGTCCAAGAGAAATCTCCTAACCTGGGCCAGGTACTTCGGTTTCAAATAGTCGCCCAGCTCTTCCTTACAGACCCAGACATGCTGGCCCTTCTTCCAGGCCTGGGAGAAGTCTCCTCTGGTTAGGAGCAGTGCTTTGAAGAAGAATACTCTGGCCCCGAGGCTACTCTCTGTCCGCATTGCCTGAGGGAACTTGAACTTGTAGTGGCCACAGGGGGCGTTTCCCAGGAACTTGGCTTCCACTTTTTTTTCTGAAGGGGGGGATGGGGAAGAAACAGAATTGGAAGATAAGGACACACCCACCTGTTCACTCTGGCTCCCCAAGTCACAGGGGGTCTCTGTGAGAGCCATTTCCCTCGAGAGGTAAGAGCAATCCCTGGGAGTAAGGAGTGAGGAGTGAGGATGAGGGTCATTCCTGAAGAGCCTCTTCCCGTCTCCATCCAAATGCTCCTGGCCCGTAGCCTCGGGCTCCGGCTCCAGATTCGCTGGATCTATCACACTTGCCAGGATACTGCCTTCAAACTGAAGTCAGCAATGCAGTTCAAATGCCACTACCTGGAGTCACAGCACCAAGCTTCTAGACTCAGCCCGGCCACTGTCTGCTGATGAAGGACCAAGACACTTGGTATCTGTAAAGCAAAGCTCATTAGCCTCTTAAAGGGAGGGTTACTCGAAAAGCATGAAAAAGACCCAATTTGACTTCTGTAGGGTGAAAACATAACCAAAGTTAAAAGACAAAGACAGATGGATAGATATTATCTGCAATCTATAATGAAGGGTTAACCCCAACCAAGCATTAATTACTAAATGGCATCTGGAGAACTAGCTAAAGAGGAAAAATAAAGCTGGATTCCACCAATCTCAGTCCTCATATCAAAATTGACACCATACAGATCCAAGATTTAACAACAGACATCTAACTTTCATAAAAGGATTGTTCATTCTGGATCGTGGATGTTTAATACTTCCTGAATTGTTCTGTCTCTTCAAATTTTTCATTAATGAAAAAAGAAGCCAAAAGAGTACTAGAAAAAACTGTGGGATACTTTCCGTACCATTTTCGAGAGGGAAAACCCTAACCAAGACACAAAATTCAAAAAATCCATAAAACAGAAAACTATGTATTTACATAAAATTTCTACCAGGAAAAACAAAGCATAAAAGTGAAAGACAAAAATGACACACTGAGAAAAATATTTCTGACACGCTCCACAATAGAATGTCTTCAGGTATAAGAAGTACTTAGAGATCAATGAAGAAGAAGCCAACAAATCTAAAAGAAAAATGAACTAAGCATATAAGCAGGACCTTCCACACAAAAATAAATATCACTGACCTATAAACTCTTTGAAAGAGGCTCAGTCTTACTCAATTAAAGAAACGTAAATTCAAACAACAACGTGTCATTATTACCCAAGTCCCAAAACTTTGAGCTATACGCCGCCTGTCAAGGGTAAGAGAAACACCAGCACTCTCATGTATGTTGCCAGGGTAGAAATTAGTATTAACCGTCACCTTTGATGAGAGTTACCAATTTCAAGTAGGCGTACCCTTTCATCCAGAGACTCTGCTTCTAGAACTTGATCCCCTCAGATGGTTTCTCTGCGCACATGAGCAAAGGTGAGTATTAGTGGATGCTCACTACAGCTTATTTGTAAAAAGCAACAGACTGGTAAGGAGAACTGCGGTACATGCCTATTATGAAACCGCTGGCTGGTGTCAGAAAGCGTAAGCTATGGCTTCCCGCGCTGATACAGAGAGATGCTTATGAGCTGAGAAAACGGAGGCATGTAACCATGTTCCTACTACGTGGAGAACAAAAACCGGATGGGATATGTATGTGCTTGTGATTTCTTTTTCGTTTTCTAATTTTTTTTAATGTTTATTTATTTTTGAGAGAGAGACAGAGTGTGAGCAGGGGAGGGACAGAGAGAGAGGGAGGCACAGAATCTGAAGCGGGCTCCAGACTCCGAGCTTTCAGCACAGAGCCTGACGTGGGGCTCGAACCCACAAACTGAGAGATCATGACCGGAGCCAAAGTTGGACGCTCAACCGACTGAGCCACCCAGGCACCCCTGTGCTTGTGATTTCTAACAGGATACACCAAAAAGTGTTAATGGTGTAACTGCTCTGAGACAGAAAATTACTTCTTATCCTATATTACATTTACTAGGCACCATATATAATGAATTGCTTCTCTCAATACTAAAACCAAAACAAACAAAAAACACTATTAGCATCACATGAGGAATTTATGTATGAGGTGAGCTCACCTGCAACACACACACACACACACACACACACACACACAAATGTCAGCAATGGGTATCTACCGGTGATGGAATTATTAGAAAGTTTCTTTATACTTTCCTGAATTTTTCACTTATTTCAATGAGTATGTATTATTTTTCTATAATCTGGAAAAACAGATTAAAAATATAAGCCAAACAATATGAAAAAAGAAATAGTTCATTATCAAATGAGCAAAGAATCTAAATAGGCACTCACAGTGGAGCTGTGGTGCTCAGTAGGTTAAGCATACGACTTTGGCTCAGGTCACAATCTTGCAGTTGGTTAGTGAGTTCAATCCCCATATCAGGCTCTGTGCTGACAGCTCAGAGCCTGGAGCCTGCTTTGGCTTTTGTGTCTCCCTCTCTCTCTGCCTCTCCCCGACTCAAGCTGTCTCGCTCCCTCTTCCAAAAATAAATAAACAGGGGCGCTTGGGTGGCTCAGTCAGTTGGGCATCCAACTTCGGCTCAAGTCATCATTTAGTAGTTCATGACATCTGAGCCCTGCACTGGGCTCTGTGCTGACAGAGCCGAGCCTGGAGCCTGCTTCAGATTCTGTCTCCCTCTCTCTCTGCCGTGCCCTGCTCGTGCTCTGTCTCTCTCTCGCTCTCTCTCAAAAATAACAAATAAACATTTTAAAAATTTTTTTAAAAGAAATAAAAATTAAAAAATACACATTAAAAAAATTTAAATAGGCACTCACAAATAAGTACAAATGCCAATAAACACTTGAAAACATGGTCAATCTCACTAGCAATCAGGAAAACCCTAGTCCAGAAGAGATGTTTTACTAAGATAGGCAAAAATTAAAAAGAGATGATTACATATGTTGGTGGGGTCTACACAAACAGACGCTCCACTACACCACTCCTGAAAAGGTCAAATGTTATGGACACTCTGCAGGACAACTGGGTCGTACTTATCAAATAGTTAAGTGGCCATCCTTGAGCATTTAGCCCACCTCTAGGAATTCCATCTTGCAGAAGGACTTGGGAAGGGAAGTGCCAACAAGCAGGAAATAAATGGACTCCGACTTTTACACGTACATATACTTTTATATTTCGTGAGCTTTTCTTCGCCACTTTAATCATTTTATATTATTTACCATTTTAATAACTTCGCAATCAACACATTTTGTTTGTTATGCACCCGTTTAATGTCAATACCTCTTTTATACATTTCCCCTCACATTTAATTATTGCAACGGAATATTAAAAGGAGGAAAGTGGGTGCCGAGATGGAAGCCTGTCCACGTGGCTCACAGGAGGCAGAGCTGAGCCAGCATCAGTCATGACTGTGTGAGAGAAGCAGAGGATCTGAACACAGTGATCCTGGCGAGACACCCAGATGCCACCTCCTAGGTGACAGCTGAGGACATGGGAGCACAGCTAAGGTTCCCACCCACTCCATTCTGTCTCACCCCCTCTCTCGCAGATTGGGGAAGGACCGACGGGGCTGCTGCTTCGTTAGCACGTGCTTGTGCCGGTGGCAGGGCAAGTAAGGTGACTGGGAACCGATCCTGCCAAATCTACATCCTCGGTAAACACGCGAGCAGTGAGCCAGGTACCTGATGGGAGCTGGGATGACGGGGAAGAACAGATACTGTCCGTCCCTCCAAGGGAGTCAGAATTCTAGCTGGGGAGAGAAATGTGTCGATAAACAATTGCCAGGCGATGGAGGAAGTGAAAGGGCGTATTCTCCACTAGAACACAAAGCTCGCACAGAGCTGGGGTCGTGTCCCGTTCATCGCTGTGACCCCACTGCCTGAAGATCATCCGGCAAACGGCAGGCTCAGAGTAAATGTTTGTTGCATAAAATGAATAAAGGCACACACAAATTCTATGAAAGCCTAGAAGGAGGAGTAGCTCTGTCTACCAAAGGGCTCGGAGAAGGTTCTACCACGGAAGGTACGATGTACAAGCTGAGTCTTCAAAATTGAGCAGTCAGACCAGGGAGGAGTAAACCGCTCCGGTCAGAGACCAGCATGCCACAAAACAGAGACACACGCATGACCACGTTATTCGAGGAACGCAGAAGGTCTGCTGGGTTGGAATTCAGAATATATGGCGATGTGCGGCCAGAGGGAAGACCGGCAACCTCAGGGCCAGAGCAAATGGATTTGTGGGCCATGCTCCAAAGTCTGAACCTTTATGGGAAACCCAGGCAGAGAAGGGACAAGGGACCTGTGTCTGAACGCTCATTCTGGCAACACTGAAGAGCATGACATGAAAGCAAGGGGGAACTTTTTGGGCAACTATTTCAAAGGTCCAGTGCAGTGGTTCTCAACCACCGTGACTTGACTCCCCAGGTAATACGTGGCAACATCTAGGGACATTTTTGGTTGTCATGGCTGTCACAATAGGGGGAGTGGGGGATGGGCGAGCGCTACTGGCATCTAGCAGGTAGAGGTCAGGGATGCTACTGAATCCTACAACGCTCAGAACAGCCCCCACAAAGAATTACCCAGGCCCAATGTCAACAGTGCCAAGGCTGAGAACCCCTGATCTGGTGAGAAGCAAAAGGGGTGACAGCTAAAGCTGTGAGAATAAAGAGAGGAATATTCAGACCAGACAGGACTCAAGAAGCTCTGGAGGTCAGACCGAAGCCAAAGAGAACTCTGAGGTTTCTAGCTGGGTAACTGAGTTGAGTGTCGGGCCAGTAAGCAAGGCGGCCAGGATAAGAAGAGGTGCAAGCTGAGCGTGGCAGGATTCTCACTTTTGAAAGTACACACTAAAATTTTAAATGGGGGGGGGGGGGGAAGCAGAGAAGGAACAGGGATGGCGCCTGCCAGCGTCCCCAGAGGGTATTTGAGCAGCCCCCTAGATTTGTGTTGAATTGAATGCTTGCCCCTCAAGCCAACTATTTGAAGATAAGCAAATAAGCCTCTTTCATAGAAAGTCTGGGTACTTTTCAATTGGCTGCCTCTGTGCTGGGCCCTGAGGCAGAACCTAAATCTGAGGGGAAACAGCTTCATCAAGGATAATACAGTCTGTCAAATACTGAGCCACCAAAATATCTTCCTCAAAATGACAGCAGACAGCCAAGGAAATGAAAAATGTCCTCATTTTCAAAGAGACACTCAAACTTCAAAGCTAATTTTAGAACACAGTGACTTAGAAACAGAGGTTCTAGAAGACTGAGTACTTCTTCAAGATCTGAAGTATGGGCTAAAGAGTGAATCTGTGACAGACCATATTCTAAATATGAAAGAGCTAAAGACACTTCATGTCATTTAGCCTCTCAGCACAATGCTGTAGCTTAAAAAAAAAAAAGAGGAAAAGATAATTCTACACAAAGCAGGTCAGGAAAAGATCCATCCTATGCAGAGATTAAAGAAAATCCACTTCCTCAAGAAATCCAGATTAAAATAATCAAAAACGTGGGAAAAGAGAAAGCCAAACAGCAACTCCTGATCTGTTTTATGAACAATAAATAATGAAGCTTTCAGTGGTGTAAAAACTGAAAACCATTTTACTGTAGATATTGATCCTGCAAATACTGTCTGCACTGTTAGTTTCACTGGTGTTCCAAACGGAGACAGAAATCCCACCGAAGGCAACGAGTAGGACCCACCAAGATGGCAGGATCCGTCGTAGCTACCCACTACGATAAAGTATTTCACAACAGTGGGCTCAAGAGAAGATCTGGGCCAACGAAACCAGGAAAAGTACTAGAACAATCCATCCCTGTGGAATACGTAAAAGCGTGGAAACCTGAAGATGAATGTTTTATACTCTGTTGGGAAGACAACAAGTCTTACTGAGAAGTTGAAGCTCTCCGCTCTTCAGCTACGGAAGCAGTTGTTAAATTTACTGATGAAGGGCAACCACGAAGAAGCACCACTTTGCAACACCGGCCCGCGGAAACAGAGGCATGCGGGGAGGAAGGACATACAACCAAACTCCTGAGTTCCGCAGACGAGGTGAAGGCCAAACAACAAGATCCACTCGGCCAAGCCAGCAGTTTCTCCAACCTTTCTGGCTGGGCACTAAGACCCTCAGAGTCTTTATAAAGAAAAGGGCCACTGACTGAAACTTCAAGATCCAAACCTGTAGATGGACCTCTTCCTTCCCCTTCAGAAGCAACTGCCATGTGGATGTTAGTAGTTAGAGAATGAAAATGTAGATTTTAGGGGGGGGAAAATTCAACCCACACAAAGAGGAGAAAAAAAAAATATAGAGTTCAATAAAGCGAATACATTTTACAAGTGAAAGAAAGAATTGTTTCTTCTGCCATCAATAAGACCGATGTGCTATAATATAAAGAAAGAAAAGAAGACATAAGAATTCTTTCTAGCTGAAATGTTTAGAGACATCAAAGTTTCCATCAATGACCCACCTCCAACCCTTAAAGCCATCCTCGTAAGTCAGCCTGGGACTGAGTCGGAAGGGAGTCTTGTGAGGTTCAGAGGAGGGCAGAGAACTCACCTGACAGTGTGGCCAGGGTTCGCTCAGCTGTTCCTCGGAGGGTCTCCCCAGGCTGCCACTCGGCCTGGGGAAGTATCCACACATCCTTGTCTCCAAGCTTCTCTTTGACCAATAGAACAAGGTTCCTGTCTAGCTTCCGGTGCAGCGAGGTTCTGTCGTTCTTTTCATCAGCTTCTGTGAAGAAAAGGGGGTCAAAAAAGACAAGAAGTCTGTGATCTGCCAGAACCAAGGAGAACAGAATTTTACAATCTTCCTTTGAGGCAGACTGTACCTCGAAGCCACAACCTCTGTCCTCTTATAATCAAATTACAAGCCTGACACATGTAATTCGTACCTCTTTCAGGGCAGGGTCTCACAATCTTGAGAAAACTACAGTGTAAGAAGAGAAGACCAAAAGCTGAACTTCTCCTTTGAGGAGCACAACACAAAGTTCTTTGAGCCTTTAGAAAAGAAGCTACACCCACACTACTTCAAACACCACAACTTCGCTGGGTTTGACACTATTACTAACTTCACTAGGCCCGACTTTCTCTGTTCTTCAGTCTTCACGTATGAACTAAGATAAGAGAGCTCAATCCTCTGCTTTAGGAAGGATTTCAGATAAAACACAGGAAACTAATGGGAAAGGTTTAATCTCCCTCCCGTTCTCACTCCCAAACTGGAGTTAAACTCAGGTAACATTCATGAAGTTCAACTGAGAGAGAAGAGGCTATCCCACCAGCACCCTTACCTCCCGCCCAAAAATAACAAAGGCCTTTAAAAATGATATTAGCGTAGATGTGAGGAACAGGGAAAATAATTTATTCTCTGCCAACCTGAAAGAAGTTTTGCAATTACTCGTTACTTATGACACAAAGTAACAGCTAAACAAATGTTCTCTGTCTGGGAACCAAAATACCTAACCACCCCTTCCCTTGTCTCTTGCTGGCCTGAAAAGACCACAAACCTGTTATGCGAGCTCCAGGTTTGAACTGTAGGAATTTCTGCTCCCATACATCTTCCAAATCCTGCACCAACAGCACATTCTGTTCGTCTTCTTCTTCATCATACAAGTCAGCTTTCCTCTTTGCCAGTCGCTGGGCTTCATCCAAAGCACGAAGCTCATGGTCTGAATACATACTTCTCTCTACCTCAATCTGGGAAAATTAAAAGGACAAAAAAAGAAAGCCACAGGCAGAGTAGAAAACAGAGCTATAGCACGCCTGACGAAGAACTTTACCAGTCATCATAACCAGACATACAATCAAAACACCATGGAAAAAGAACCAAAGAAGAAAGGTCACCTGCACTTTGGGCTTGGGCTACATTTGCTAAAATGTTAGAAGGTGACTGAAGGTCAAGCTGCTTCAAAGAACAGAAAACCGGGACAGGCGTTTCCTGCCCACTTCCTATGCTCCCGTGCTGTCAGTCTTCTATCAAGATCTCATCATGGATTTTCCTGCCTCACAGAATTTGTACAGGTGCTGTCCCTTCTTCCTAGAATGTTGTCCCTCATGTTTTTCTAAGAAATTCCTGCTTATCCTTCAGATTTCAATTTAAATATCACTTTCTTGGGGAGATATTCCTTGACACCGCCCATAAAATCAAATTAGATACCCCTGTTAAACCTTTTACAGTATCCTGTATCTTCCTTTATGACACTTAACAAGATGTGCAGTTATACAGTCATGTGATTATTTGGTTACTGACTTGGTCCACCTCCACGAGACTGAATAGTCTGAAAACCAAAGGCATGTCTGTCTTACTCACTACTGCGTGCCTACCACTTAGCACAGTGTCTGTACAAAGCAGGTGGTAACGGATTATCTATAAAATGATTAATAAAGTGTTTGCAGAATAAACTAATAAACCAAGTAAAAAGCACAAACTGAAGTTTCGAACTCTCAGTAGCCAAGACGCAAAACATCTCAGACTCTGGGAAAACACCCTTCAGTCAGTATCTGAGGGGATTTAAGCCCCTCACAGCCACTACACTGAATACTTGCCCTTGTTTTCTCACTTGGCCCTCAGACAGCCTTGATCGCACCATTTTATCGATGTGCCCACTGCCTTCTCCTAAAACATCACATCAGACTTTCTCCTGTCTAAATTATTGACGACCTAGGAGAGAGACGTCCGTCGTCTTCACCACCGCATACCTAGCGTGTGCAATGAAAAGGGAAACCATTCTCCAAAGAGCTGCCTAACGTGACAATAAAGAACAAGGAAAACAAACTATCTTTTAATGAACGCCTTCTATGCACCAAAACAACCCAGGAAGGTAGATACCAGTGCGCAGGTAAATACCCCGAAGTTCTGAGAGGAGATAAGACTTGCTCAAGGACACTCGGACTAACTGGTGCCGGAGTCGTGATGGAACCCAGGCCCACGTGTCTCTATTGGTTCCCCCAAGAGCCTCCTAGAAGCCGTGAGCTGCACCTCAATCCTACCTGCTGTAGTAGAGCCGCCATCTCTTCCTGCAATGGGGTCAGCGGCTTCGAGACCAACGGTGGCCGCTGCAGGCACAACGCGCCCACCAAGCGCCATGGAGACCCGCTGCTCAAGGGTGCGGCCGCAGGGGCCAGGCTGCGGGAGCCAAGGCTACCGGCCCAGTGCCCCTCGAACCGCCGCCAGCCCTTCGCCGCCTGTAACAGAGTCCGCCTTACGGGCGCCGCCATTCTTCTGCTCTCCCACAAGGTACCGCGGCTCCCCGCGGCATCCTAGGCCAATCCCATGCTCCCACAAGGCAGCGCGGCAGCGGCAAGACGGAAAGAGCTCCGTCCCGGGAACTACTAGAACGAACCATTCCAATATGGGGGGGGAGGTGAGCGAAGATATCATGTTAGACGATTAGGGAAAAGGGAAGACACTCCCAGTTGGTACTATAAACTGAAGTTATTGCGGAGTATTTAAACTGGAACAAAAAAATCTTTAATGAACCCTTTGAAGAGGAATGAGATGACTTTCCTTCTAAGCCCCCCCCCCACAAGCGCTCGTGGTGCTGGCGCCGCTCCAGCTTCGCCAGGTTCCGGGGTCGCGCGGACGGGAGCTGACAGGGGTCAATTCAAGTCATGCAGGTGGTTCGAAAGACGGGGTCTTGGCTCTTGTGGTCTTGGGCTCGGTCACCGACGCCCGGGTATGAATGATCACCCCCTCCGAACCCACCTCTACCCCCGCGACTGCGCTGCTGCCCGTGTCCCTGAGCCGCCCGGACTGCAGTAGCCGTTAGGCCTGGACCTCACCGAGATTTCCTTCCCCGCAGGGTCGTGCCTGGGGCGCCAGCCTCCACCATCCGCACCGGCGCCCGGCAGCTACAAGATGCGGCGGCCAAGCAGGAAGTTGAGGAGAAGGCGGCCGCCCCAGCTCCGAGCCGCAGCAGCTTCAGGTGAGAGCCACTTAAGTCTAGCCCACGGAAGACCCATTCCACCGACCAAAGTCAGAGAACCAGTCAATCCCCTACTCTGCCACTTGCCATCTTTGGGACCTTATGCAAATTAATCTCTCAGACTCAGCTTTCTCGCCTACGAATGGAAAGGATACCGAGAGACGCTGTGAGGATCACATGAGATGCGCCTGGGCACAAAGTGGATGCTCTGTTAACAGTCTGATGAATGAATGAGTGAATGTCGGAGGTGTAGGGTAGATGTCACCTTGTTTCCCTCTGAGGGGTATCCCGGGAGACTAACAGTTTTCCCTGGGCTCGGATACAAAATAGAAAGCGGGGGAGCGGGGCGGGGGGTTGGGGGGACAGGAGGCTCTAGGCTGTGGTGTAGATTATTGCGTTGGTGCAGGGTGGCTTTTGTGCTGAGCCCTAGGGATTGGCACCTTGCTTTCCATCAGTGCCACCACCCCTGTGTGCCATCACATGCATTTAACACACGTTTACTGAAAACCTATTTGGTGCCAGGCACTGTGCTAGGTGCTGAGAACACAAATACAAAAGATCATTCTTCGCACAAGCAGTTCCCAGAGTACTAGGGAAGACAGATGTGCAAGAATTTTCAGCGTAATGTGGTCAGTAGTGTACTGGAGGTAAGAAATGGTTGCTTGGAAGTGTGAAGGAAGAGATGTCCCACTCCTGAGGAAATCAGGCAAGTACTGCCAGGAAGATAATATGGAGCTAAGAACTGAATTGAACGGGAGTTCAGCTGGACAATGTGAAAAGGATCATTTTAGGCAAAGCTAATATTCTGTGTAAAGGCATCGGTATGAAAGAACGTGGTATGTTCGGGGGCGGGGGAGAGTGATGGCAGAGGAGGGCAGCAAAAGAAGGAGTAAGAATGCCGACGTCTTCTCTGTAACAGTGGGGCTTTCACCCTGAGCTGCTGAAAGAATTTAAGCCAGGATCCTGCTGGAGTCTTTCAGCAACATCAGGCATTGTTTGAGGTATTGGGACACATCCGTGACCAAACACCCCAAAACCCTGCCCCCATAGAACTTAAGTTCTAATGGATAGGAGACCAATAAATAAGAAATACGTACAACACGAGGACATGACATGGCGAGAGTGTGTCTGTTGTCCAGGAGGAAGAGTAGGAGGGTCAGTGTGGAGTGAGGAATAATGCAAGAAGGGGAAGGGGGTGAGTGGTGCAGCAGGCATGCAGGGTTGCATCTGTATGGCCTTGTAGGACTTCGTGAGGACTTCAGTCTTGACAACTGAATGAGTTGGGAAGCCGCTGGAGAACTTTGAGTACAGGGTTGACATGATGTTTCTTCATTTCAAAGAGTCCCTTTGGCTGCTGTGTTGATATTGAACTATAGGGAAGCAAGGATGGAAACTGGGAGGAGTCCTGTAAGCTATTAGAAGATTATTGAAATAATCCAGGCAGGAAATGATGGTGGCTTGGACCAGGGTGACAACTGTCTGGGTGGAACACACAGAAAGTGACGCCAACAGGATGTGTCCGTGTAAGGTGTGAGAAAAGGAGAGGAATGAAGGAACGATGTAAAATTTTTGGCCTAAACGGCAGGAAAGGTGGAATTGTACCTAAGACAGGAAGATTGTAAGAGTTTGGTTTTGGGGGGTTATGTTTGAGGTGCTTAACATCCAATGGAGATACAGTGTAGGCTTTTATTTATTTTTTTTTTTTTTTAATTTTTTTTTCAACGTTTATTTGTGGGACAGAGAGAGACAGAGCATGAACAGGGGAGGGGCAGAGAGAGAGAGGGAGACACAGAATCGGAAACAGGCTCCAGGCTCTGAGCCATCAGCCCAGAGCCTGATGCGGGGCTCAAACCCACAGACCGCGAGATCGTGACCTGGCTGAAGTCGGACGCTTAACCGACTGCGCCACCCAGGCGCCCCAGTGTAGGCTTTTAGAAATGGAGTTCAGGGGACCGCTGGAGCTAGAGACACACATTTAGGAGATTCATCGTATAGATGGTGTTTAAAACCACAAGACTGTACAAGGTCATCAAGAGTATAAGTGTAGGTAAAGAGAAGAGGTCCAAGGACTGAAACCTGGAGTCTTCTTATGTTTAGAAATTTAGGAGATGACGAAGAACCAGCAAAAGAGACAAAGAAGGACACTCCACAGAAGTAGTGAGAAAACCTAGAGGGTTTTTTTTTTTTTTTTTTTTAATGTAGTTCAGGGGCAGAGAGATCAGCTGTGTCAGATGTTGTCGATAGGGTAAGTCACTGTGTTGATGGCAGATCTGCTTATGGGATTTAACATCGTGAGTTGGTTAGTGACCTTGCCTAGAGCATTTTTGGTGGAGTCATAGGGCTAAAGTCTGATTGGAGTGGGTTCAAGGAGAGCAGGAGATGGAAAAAAACAGCAAGTACAGTCAGTTCTTTTAAGAGGGAATCAAGAGATGGGCAGTAGCTCCGGGAGGCTTTGGGATCAAGAGGTTCTTGTCTGTTTTCAGGTTGGGGAAATGACAGCATGCTTTACCGACGGGAAGGATATGGGGTGGAAACGTTGCTAGAGTGGTGTCCTTGAGAGGCTAACACAAGTGGAGCATCCAAACAGAAGGCAAAGATTGTGGGCACAGATGTTTGGTAGAGGAAGCTGGCAGAGATTCTGATTGCCTGTATTTCCCTGTCAAGGTCATCAGCTGGCTGTGAGGAAACAGAAAGCAGGCGGAGGTTGAAGGAGACAAAGGAAGGTATAAAGCATCATCCAGGAGAGTGGAAGGAGGATAATTGAACTGGGGACATGCATACAGAGCCAGTCGCCAGGCAGTGCTGAGGGCCCACTTGATGTCAGAAGTCATTAAAATAAAGCGGTGGCTCTCAACTGGGGCGATTGGGCCTCCAAAAGGACTTTTAGCAGTATTTGAAGACATTGTTGATTGTCACAACTCAGGACGCTGGAGGGACAGCGGATAGAGGCCGAGGACATTGCTGTACACGCCACAGCGTGCAGGCCAGCCCCTCACAACAAAGAATTGTCCTGCCCAAGATGTCACTAGTGCTAAAGTTGAGAAACCATGATACGTGGAGAGGCCAGTCGACACTGGTGTGTATTTTTCTCTAGTCAGCTGTGCAAATGCACGCCCAGGCTCAGAACGGCTGCAGAGATGGGTCGGCCGGGGTTAGGGTTTGCCAGGAGGGTACGATGGAGAGGAGGCAGAGGATTGAAGGGGTATGCGAGGGAGTGATTGTAATGATTGGCCGGTGGTGGAATTTACTGAAGGCCAGGAGAGAAGTGAAGGCCTTGGTGGGGGGAAGCATACGAGTGGGGAGAATCAGTGGGCTTGAAGGGTTCCCGGAGTGAGGTTCTGTGGGTGCGCCTGCATCCGGTGGCCTGAGTGGTGCTTGAAACCGAGGTGATGAGGCTGCAGACGTGGTAATGACAAAGGCCAGGTATGACCACAGGAGTAAGTAGCCAGGCTAGGATAGAGGACACAGGGTCACTGGAGAAAAGGAGGTCAAGAAACAGAAGCCGTATATACCATATATACAATTATGATAGGAGTGGTGAGCCAGGAGCTATGACCTCTGCGTTTTTCCACATTTATTTACATTTAAAAAAAAATCCTCTCCAGCCGCAATGAGAAAGTGGGCTGAAGAGCAGGAGGCCAGGCCTTCTTTATCCGGGAGCGGAACTGCAGACTCCCCTGCCCAGGTTCCAGCACCTGCCAGGCTGTCAGGGTCAGTTTGGGTTGGTGGCATGCAGGGCCCAGCACACACCCATGCCTCAGGTGCTTGCAGTGGAAGTCAGACCCCCCCGCCCCCACTTTCCAGCCCTTCAGCAGAGAGAGCAGCGGCTGTTTTCAGTCCTCACCCTTCCAAAGAGACGCCGTGTATGCAGGCCTCTCTCCCTCTCCCTGGTATGAGGACGGGTGTGAAGAGGCTGCAGACCGGCGCCCGGAGGCTTTGTCTTTCCTTTGTCTGGGCTTCCCTGCGGTGAACCACTCATTCATCTGTACAGTGGACCTGGTTGGCTTAGAGGCCCTATCTTGTCCGTGCCTTCGATTAAAATGGTTCACATTCCAAACCCTCCCTAGCTTAGAACCCTTGCTGTGTATAAAAGGCAGTGCACTGGTATGTTCAGTCTTGGGTAACCTTAAGTTTCTGGACCCCAAGTCAGTAGGGGAAATGATGATGTTTTAAACATTGATGTCATCGCAGAGCCTCATCCACTGTCCGTCTTGGCTTGTAGGTTGAAAAGCCAGTGACCTGCTGAGGGGCTGAATCACCTCCACAATCTGCCCTAGCAGGAGGGAGCACACTTGTAACTCTTGAATACCGTTGTGTTATTTTCTGTTTTGTTTTTTGAAACTATCTAGGAAAGCAGGTGGGGCTCCGGGGCAGGACCGTGATCCTCTAGTAGAGTATTTTCTAACCCAGCATCCACTGAATTTCAGGAGGCTGTGGGAGGTACAAACACCGTCTGATTCCTGCGTGTAGGCGGGATACAGCAGTAGGTTTACTCAGGTCTGGAATGTTGAGTCACAGCTGTGTGTGTTTGAATAAAGAAAGCACAGTGTGGTGAACAGAGCTTTGAACTGAGGCAGGTCTCCTAAGCCCAAAGCCTGGCTTCCCTTGCTCACCCTGCTCCCCTATTTGTACCTCCGTGTCTCCACCTGCAAATAAGAGTACTGACCTAGAGATGGCCAGAGGACAGATTCGACTGAGCTAGAGAAAGAACTTGAGCCCCACACAACGTCTAGGTCACTGCTCTCAGCTGGAGTTCACATCTGCCTCACCAGGGATATTTTAGAAATAGATTCTCGGCCCCTTCCAGAAGTCAGGCATGGGGCCTAAGCATCACAACCATGTGATTCTGCCGTTCAACCAGCTTGGAAAACTGGGCCCCTGCTCAAATCTGGCCAGTTTCCTGGTTTTTCATAAATAACATTTTACTGGAACATTGTCCCACCCGTTAATTTACCGTGGTCTGTGGCTGCTTTTGTACTCCCAGCGGCAAAGCCGAGTAGTTGCAACAGAAACTTCATGGCCAGCAAACCCTAAATTGTCTATTATCTGGCCCTTTACAGAAAAGGCATGCTGACGTCTCTCATAGGGGATACTGGCTTGGTTTTTGGGTTTTTTTTTTAATAGTAATGATATATTATTTTGTCTTTTTTTTATAAAATAGAGAGTCAAGATGCCACCTAAAACCAGAAATAGAGATTTGACCTTATTTTTTTTAATTGCAGAGAGTGGCCCATAGAGAATTGAAAATAGTGATCTGATCGTACAAGAAGGGACAGGGGAGGGTCGAGAGCGTGGATGAAATCCTCTTCTCCTAGCAGAAACTCACTAGGAGTGTCCAAAGTCGGCACACAAGAAAAGACCACTGAAGCACGGTGTTCACCCATAATGGCAGTGGCACCGGACAGATTGGGGGCAGCTGCCACAGGAGCAGGTCCAGGTGGCAGACTGCTGTTTTTTGTTGTCTTAAAACAAAAAAAATCAGGATTCACCTAAAGTGTTTCTTTAATTGCAGCATTTACCCTCCAGTTCCAGGACAGGAGAGCCCTCTGAGGTGGGCAGGAAAGAAATTCGAGGAGATCCCGATCGCACACATTAAAGCATCCTACAACAAGTAAGTGGTAGGATCGCCTGGGCAGGTCTCGTGGGGGCTTCTGTCCCCTTCGTGGGGGAGGGCAACCCCGGTGGGGAGGGAGGGCTGAGTTCCACAGGGCAGTGTTGATGCACAGCCCCCCCCCCCGGCACTCCTCCCTCCTTTTTTGGGGGGAATCCACCTCTGTCTTTATAAAGTTTATTCAGGGTGCCTGGGTGGCTCAGTCATTAAGCTCTGACTTCTGCTCAGGTCATGATCTCACGGTCTCGTGGTTCGAGTCCCATATCGGGTGAGATTGAGCGTCTCTCTCTCTCTCTCTGCCCCTCTTGGGATTCTCTCTCTCTCCCTCACTCACTTGCACCCTCTCTCTCTCAAAAAAAGTTTACTCAGATTTCACGAGAGTGTGAACTAGGTTGGGCATACTACATTGATAAGCTTTCTTTGCCTTTCTTGGGAGTAGTATTTCCTGGTTCTGCTCCAGAGCTGGAGAGAGTGTTTATTGAGGTGTTTGTTTAGTGTTACTTTGTAATGGGGAACAGCGAATGGGTGATACATAAATGAGAGAGGCGGTTGAAGAGTATGCAGTTTATTTACAAACTAACCAAAATGTCAATCTCCAAATAAGCATTGTCCCTTTGAAGTACTCGCCTTGGGCCACTGTGCGTTGACCTCTCACCTTGTAGGGCTAAACAAGAATAGTGATTTAATGTGACAAGACTAGTATTCTGAGTGGCTGACAGGTGGGTGCCCAGGGACTTCCCGGCTGTGTATTGGCAACAGAAGCCTTGCTGACGTTGAGGACAGCTTTGCAGGCCAGGCCCCCACATGGAGGTGGGGTCACTGTTTGCTCTCAGCCTGCCCATGACACGATTCAGAGAACCACATGGGAGACTGTTGGTGGTCAGGGATGGGGTGTGGGGCACACGTGAGACGCTGCAGGATTCACCCAGCATTCGTCTGATAAGCTCAAAGTGAGAGCAGCCAGATTTCTGGCTCCCCCTCTCCGGCTAATAAGGATGTGGGTTAGCTGTGCTTGTTCGAGCCTCTGTGGCCCACCCTGTCCGTCTGCTGAAGTTGTGTCGGAGACAGGCAGCTCTCTTGCGCTCTGTTCAGTACAGAAAACCCAGGAAGCCCTGCCAGGGGAAATGGCAGTTCGTAGCCGGGCCAATAAGGTCATAGCCAGGCCAGCAAGCAGACTGCCCGAACCCGGGCAAGCAGACTGCCCGGGGCCGCCTAGGGTCCCCTGAGCCCCGTCAGGCCAGAAAGCAGAGCAGTGTTGACCGAGGGGAAATAAGTATGTCTAAGTATTTCTTTTTTTTTTTTTTTATGTTTATTTTTGAGAGAGAGAAAGCATGCGCATGTGCAGGGGAGGGGCAGAGAGAGAGGGAGGTCGGCTCTGCACTCACAGCAGAGAGCCTGACAAGGGCTCGAACTCATGAACCACGAGATCATGACCTGAGCCAAAGTCAGACACTTAACCAACTGAGCCACCCAGGCACCCATGGCTAACTATTTCTTGAAGTCAGAGATGACTATAAAAAAAGTTTCACTTCTCTAAAAAAAAGTTTTTTGGTCATGGAACAGTGTCATTAGCATTAAAATTGTCCAACAGGAGGGTCGCCTGGGTGGCTCAGTTGGTTAAACGTCTGACTCTTAATCTCAGCTCAGGTCTTGATCTCAGGGTCATGGGTTCAAGACCTACGTTGGGCTCTGCACTGGGCATGAAGCCTACTTAAAAAAAATTATCCAATATGGTAGTATTGCTCACTTTTTTAGGTATGATCATGGTTTTGTGGGATTTTTTCAAAGTCATTATCTTTTAGAACTAAATACTGAAATATTTACCGATGAGATGTTGGGTCTCGGATTTGTTTCAAAATAACCCATCGTGGGGAAGACCAGAGTGGAAACAGGATTTATAGATGAGACTAAATTGGATATGAGTTAATAATTCCTGAAGCTGGGTGCTGGGCCCATGGGTGTTCATATACTTTTCTATTTTTGTATATATTTAAAACTTCCCCTAACAAAAGCCTTTTTTGGGTTTTTTTTTTAAGTTACCTGATATAAAACATCTAACTTCTTAGGGAAAAAAGCCAAACAGGGATATCAAGTCTAGACACTGGCCACAGGGAAGACACTAGGAGGGAAACGTGCCACCCTTCTGGATGACACTTGCCCACTCCAGACTGTGCAGCCTGTGTTAGCTCGGCCTACTAAAACCACCACAAACAGGGACTTAGACGGCAGACGTGGGTGCCTCACGGTTCCAGAGGCTGGAGTCGGGCATCAGGGAGCCAGCGCGGTGGGGTTCCGGTGAGAGTTCCTCTGAGTCACAGGTGGCCGGCTTCGCGTTGTGTCCTCACACGATGGAAGGGGTGAGGGAGCTCTCTGGGGTCCCTTTTATAAAACAGAGCACTGACCCTGCTCGCGGGGGCTCTACCCTCGTGACCTACTCACCTCTCAAAGTCCCCTCCTCCAAATACCGTCACATTTGGGATTAGGATTTGAACATGAGTTTGGGGAGGACACACACATGCAGTCCATACCTGAGCTGTCCTTAGATTCTGTGACGTGTCAGATTTTGACGGGGTTCAGGGGGTGATTGGGACCCTTCCTGACGCCTCCTGTAGGAGTTCAGAACATTCATCTGACAAGTTCAGAGGGCACTCAACTGCTAGTTGAGTGCCTTTCTCTTTCTCAGCCAGGCGTGCAAGGGCCTGGCTTAGTGTTATTTCCCTGACCAGTGCTGTGTCCTGTGTGCCTCCCTGCTTTCCCAGCACGCAGATCCAGGTGGTCTCTGCCACCCACCAGCCCCTCGCCCGCGCGTCCTGTGGCACCGAGGGATTCCGGAATGCCAAGAAGGGCACCGGCATCGCCGCACAAACAGCAGGCATAGCTGCGGCCGCGGTAAGCGTGTGTCTCTCTGGCGCCCCCTGCGGTGTGTGCTGGTTTGTGCAGGCCTGATCCCTGGGAGGGAGCTTCTCCTTGAACTAGTCCCCCAGGAGCAGTGGTGTTTGCCAACTGTTGTTCGATACCCTAACATCGGGGGCAGTTTGAAGGGACCTCTTTTCTCATGAAGTACCAATCTGATTGTGAACTGCTGCAGACCTTTCTAGAAGCAAATTGGCAGTGTGCGCCTATTTGTATATTTATTGACCATCTGCTGTACAGCAGGCACTCTGCTTTCGTGATCTTTCCTCAGAGGATGTTCAGTATTACCCACGTTTTTAAGAGCCAGTTAAGATCCGGAGTGTGGGCCTCGCTCAGAGTAATTGGTCTAGGACCACGGCCTATGCCCGGGCTGCCGTAGCACGGGCCTTACAAAGGTTCACACTCTGCCAAATTGGAAGTATTTCCTGAAGGAAAACTTCAGCCTGCAAACAAAGCTGGATGCCCCAAAACAGTATTTGCTATGTATAAATGACCATCAGAATGTGTTAAGTGTCCACCACTGGACAGACTGTATACACTAAAATATGCCACCATTAACAGTGAGCTCTGCATGGCAGGTTGAGTGGACTTCTTTGTGTTTTCCAGACTTTCTATAATGAACAGCCTTTATAATCAGGAAAGAAACTTTTCAATGATAACCCTTAAAATTTAAAATAACAGTTTTTAAGTGGGTTACTTAGTATTTAGGCCCAACCTTAAAAATCTGCATTCGCTCCCCTGAGAACACGGAAGCGATATTTAGAAATCTCCATCAGGTGGCAGTGCTGACCTAGGGTTTGACAAGTTCCATGCTCTCTGCCGGTGTCTGCCCTGCACTGTGGCCTTTGCTGCCTTCCCTGTGTTCTGCCTGTTTAAGGACGGGGATGCCTCTTCCCTGCAGCTCATAACCCTCTTGGTCCCGGTAGCAGTAGCAACAGATCTGATGGAGCAGTTCTCTCCCTGGAGCACTGACACTCTTTCCTCCTCTCCAGAAAGCTGCCGGGAAGGGCGTGACCCACATCCGAGTGGTCGTGAAAGGCCTGGGGCCAGGGCGCTTGGTAAGTGAGCCGGGGTCTCCGCAGGGTGTGCGCATCCTTCCTGAGAGAAACGGGGCTTGAGCGCAGAGTCAGGAGACTGGGAAAAAACCCTGTGGTGGATTTCCATGAGGGCTTCAGTTTCTTTCTGGTCTTCGAACCTACTAAGCTTCTCAAAAGCATGCCCAGATCACTTAGTTTAACTCATCAGACACTTACTGAGTGCCTGCTGTGTGCCAGGCACTGGGAATAGAAAGGTGCTCCCTGGGGGCTGTCACAGACGGACCCCTCGGCACAGACAGCAGGTGCAGTGGTAAAGCTTGTGCCCAGCGTGTTGGGTGCCCATGGGGTATTTCCCCAAAGGTGACATCTTTACTGACTTTTCAAGAATAGCAAGGTATTAGCCAGGTGTGGGGGGAGAGAGAGGACATTCCAGGCAGAGGAAACAACAAAAGTGTAATGCTTACAGGGTGTTGGGGTTTACAGATACTCTTAGTTGTCAGATTCCAAAGCACACGGTGGGAAGTGGTCGGTGCACCTAGAGAAATGGAAGCATCGAGGACGTGGTTAAGGGGTTTGGTCGGGAGTCCTTTGGGAGAGATCAGAGTCAGGATTGTAGGTATGAAAGCCCCACCCCGGCCCTCTCCAAGGCCCGTCTGGACATGCTGGGTCACCGTCTCTGGGACCATGCCATTCTACTGTTCCTTCTGCCCCTTCTAGTCTGCCATCAAGGGACTGACCATGGGGGGCCTGGAAGTGATCTCAATCACAGACAACACCCCCATCCCGCACAACGGCTGCCGCCCCAGGAAGGCTCGGAGGCTGTGACGGAAAGGAAGCCTGCCCCTGAACGTGACCTCAAGTCCCGCCTCCAGCTGGACCTCGTAGAAAGCACACTGTCAGAGCTCTCTCCAGAGGAGGGCTTGCCGGAGACCCTCAGGGAGTAAGACAGAGCTTTGCCCCCTTATGTGGTCTTCTCACTTGTTCCTTCGACTGGAGACCGGTACCCAGAAGTGACTCAAGAGGAGCCCCAGGGTGGCTGATGCCCAGACTCCAACCAGGAAATGCCGCCTCTGCTCTGGAAAAATAAAAATGTCTCTACACTTGCAGTGGTTCGTGCGTGCTCTCTTCCAGAGTTGCAAACAGCGTTCCCCGCTGCCTTCTGACAGTGAGAAAGTGATCGTGGGTCGAGGTGAGAGCCTAGACAGAGGCTGAAAAGGGAAGTCTGAGCTGTTGTTTATCAGATAGCCTCCTCATTGGTTTCAGGTATTTCCTTTCGGGCCCCAAACCGAGGGCTTTTTGCCTCCTACCTCTGGAGTATCATGGGAGTAGAAGATCCCACTGTTAGCAGACACGTCTAAAGTTCACACCCGTGGTGGAAGAGGACCCTGCCTGAGCTCAGGTTCCGTAAGTGTGGACGGTCAGAGCTTCCCCACAGCGAAGTCACCTGACGCCCACCCAAGCCCTTCAGCATCTCCAGCACCCAAGATTGGGGGACCCTAAAGGGAAGAGATAGAGGGGTGTAAGATGGGATTCTCTAGAAAATCGGGTGGGCGGAGGGTGGGCAGGAGCAGGAGTTGGTGGGGAGCCCAGAAGGTGTAGACACCAGTGGGCTCAGCCTGGGAACCCCAGGCAGGACTGGCTGCTCGCTGATGGGCTCTGGGCTCCCCGAATACCACGCGGGAGCTGAGGGTGAGGGGTCTAGAGACCCTGGGGCTCTGGAACCCCCGGAATACCACACGGGGAGCCAAGGGTGAGGGGTCTGGAGACCCGGCAGGAGGGACCCGGCCTCCCTGGACAGCCGGCCAGCATCCAGAGCATCCACACACGCCGTTTCTCCCACGTGAACAAGGCTGCAGGAAGGGCCTGCCGAGCACAGAGAGGTGGGCGCCGTGCAGTCCCACATCTGGGCCCAGCCGGCCAAGCAATGTCATCTGCCTGAACTCCTGGGACTTCATCCACAGGCGCTGTCTCAAAGAGGAAAGCACCTGTGATATGCAGGGTTAGAGGGGAGAAAGACCACAGGCTGAGCGTGAGTTTAGAAGGAAAAACTGTCTCCCTACCGCCTTCTCTTCTGTCCTCGGAAGGACCTGAGGCTGACTTGTGACCCTTGACTGAAGAAACCCAGCCGGAGGCTTGTCGGGTTAAGGCCATTGCTGGAAAGTGGTCTGTTGTCTCAGCAAAAGCACGTAAACAGGATTCATGAAAAACACGAGCGCTCACACAGCCCTTGAGAACGGCTCTGTGATTTGTTGGGGTTTAGCCTTTATTCAGGTGGGCAGAGGACCGTCGGACGGTTTATCAGGCAGGGCCCAAGCAAGAAACAAACGGTTCCAAAGGTTTAAGAGAGAAGTTTAACGAAGGTTCTCCACAGAGGTGTGGGCAGGGTTGAGGGAACGAGCACGGCCGCGTTCCCGTTCTAGCAAGAGCCAGAAGCCCTCCCACCCGCAGCTGCCAGGGGCGGGGGGGAAGCACAGTTCCCAGAACCTGGCCGTGGGGAACGCAGCCTTGGTCCCGGAGGCTCGGCCTCACAGGCCACAGTGGTGGTCCCCATCCTTCCTGAAGAGCAGTCCTCTGTACGCTAGTTTTAGAAAACGTTCTCTTAATCACAGCGGGGCTTTGAACAGGAAGATCACGCCCAGGAGAGCCTGCAAGCACAGACAGGACACCGGGGCCCTAGAGGATCGATGGTTTTTGGTCCAGAAACAGATGCCTGGCACTGCCTCCAGAGCCCACGGTCAGGGTATGCTGGAGGGTGCACGCCGCGTTGGTGTGAGCGCTCCGTGCACGCCGTGGTGTGCAGGCTCTGTGAGGCCAGGCCAGGCTCCGGTGCTCTCTTAAACTGTAGTATGGTCTTGACCTCTCAAAGACCTGCTCCCGAGCCCTCCCTCCCCCCACCCCTGAGAAGACTAAAGCGCGTGCACCCAAGTCTGACTTAGTAAGGCAGTTAACCATTGACCTGAACTGCTGGCCGCCCCATCCCCTGCGGCTGCAAACCCTTCCGAGCATCGGGCCCCACGGTCCTGAGAACACAGGTGGGCCGTGTGCTCACACCTTCCCGGGGGGCAGAGAACAGGCAGAGCTGGGCGGGGGGTCCCCACTCTGCACCAGCAGAGTGTCGGCATCAGCTTGTGTGACGACTTCCTCGTTTCCGGGCAGCAGGGCCCCGGACTCTCTATGAGGCACCTGCAGTTTTGCCCCAACCGCCTCCGAGCCAGTGGCACAGGACTGGCTCCGTCACGGAAGCCTCTCTGCTCCCACGCAGGCAGAAGGGCAAATACGACTTCTCTCCTTTCCGCAGAGACCCAGTGTTTTCCCTTTTACCAGCCAAGGTCATCACCTGACACGACATGTACCATCACCGCCGAAATAAGCCTGCTTCACACTAGAGCACCTGGACGCTGGTAGAACATCCCTGCACGTTAAGGGAAACCATTCTCCAATTACCTCTGCCTGCAACCTTGCCCTGACACGTCCATTCAAAAAAACCCACAAAACACGCGTATATACCTTCCCCCTGGGCTCCCTTATTATTTTTCTCTACTTGTTTTTCCTCTAGTGGATAGACACACTGCTTTTTAAATCTGAGTAGTATCAGCCCCAAGCAGAAATTACCCATTCAACCGAATTAAGCAAACATAGGTTATTTTTTTTTGCACAAACAGGTTGGGCACCGGGGGAACAGAAATGCCGTGACCGTCCTGCATGAAGCTCACAGTCTGGGGAAGCTAGACAGACACGGGGCCAAATCAGAAAGAAGTTCCAGAAAAGAGGCATGAATGGCCTCGGTGTTTGAGTGTAAGAATGGCCCCCTCAGTTTCAGGGACAGAAGGGAGGGCTTTATGGGGGAGATGGCAAGCAAGAGAAGCCACCGGACCGGACTGTGTCCTTAGGATGGAAAGCTGGCAAGGCAACACAGCCCAGGTGGAGGGGTCAGAGATCATCGGGTTACTGGGTGTAGCTTGGTTGGCATGGAGGGGGTGGTCCCGGGGTTCAGACCGGATAGGAGGACAAACAGAGGGAGAAGCTTACGGAAGGAGTCAAACACCTTGTGGCTACACCAAGAATAAAGGGTAGGTCCAGCAGATGCGGAGAAGGGGAGGTGGGTGTGGAGAAGGCAGGAGACAAGAAGGAACTCCAACATTAGGAACTTTAACGCTCGCTGTTTACAGCCGATGAAATTGGGTAGGTAGGCATCGTCTAAGATCAACTGGAAATAAGAATCCCAGAGGTTTAAGGCAGGAAACTATGAGCTGCAGACAGAGTTGTCCGTCTTAATGCTGATGCCACAAAGGGAAGTCGGAAGGGGACAGAGAAGAAGGCTGTGAGAGCAAAGGTCCCTAAACGAAGCCCAGTGGCCCAGAGAAGAGGAAGAGCAACCCCTTCCCGTGGCCACCGCTGTGTGTGTGAGGTGCAGGGTTGGGGGAGCGGAGCTCTGGGGGCCAGGGAGGAAAGGGAGGGGTGGCAGGAGTCCCGAAGCAGAAAGCAGGCTGTGCGCTGGGATGGGGGTGCGGGTGGGGGGGAGGGGTGCAAATGGAAGGGGCCTGTCATGCCTGGAGGAGGCAGGGACAGGGACCCACCATAGCCCCGGTCTGCACGGACAGAATCTGGGTCCAAGGTCTGCTCTGCTTCTAACCTGCTTTTATATGGAATATAAAAGGTCAGAAAGCATGAAGAGATGCTCAGTCTTACCAGGGAGCAGGAAATGGGAGTTAAAATGCATGACCTTCCTTCCCCAAATGATGCTAATCAAAGCCATGGTGGGGCCGAGACTGCCCAGGAAAAAAGTAGAGAATGAGGAAAGCAGGAGGCTGACTTGTAAGAGTTGTAAATGCTCCAAGAGGACAAGGCTGCAAAGCAGGCGGCGGGGGGGGGGGGGGGGGGGGGGGGGGGAAGCGGTCAGAGAGGCAGCAGGTGTGGTGTCTCGGGAGCCAAGGGACAAAGTGCAGGCTGTGGCTCAGAGCTCTAGCCAGGTGAGGACCGGGCAACAGCCACCTGGATTTGGCAACACGAAAGTCACCGTCCGCCAAAGGGAGAGTGGCTGGGGGAGCGTGGGAGGTGAGGAGAGAGGCGGAGGATCCTGGTAACGTCTGTGTCGTGGCTACAGGGAGCGTGCCAGAACACCCGCACTCTCCCCTGAGAAGTGGCGGGCCAGGAGTCGGGGTGTGGAGGCGCCCCGGACCTCGGGGGGGAGGAGAGGGAAGTGGCTCGGAGCTGGGGAGAGGCAGCCCTCAGCAAGGTGGCGGGAAGCCAGGCCTCAGGGGAGAGGCAGCCCGCGTGGGGCTCCCTGTGACAGGCGTGCCCACTGTAAGTTGGGGACAGCAATGCTTGACTGGTCATCAGCAACTGAAACAGAATGTCCTTGCAATCAGCACACAGGGAACGTTTCTCCCCACCTACCCCACCACCACTGCCCCCACACGCCATACAATTGTTCTGAAGTGAAATAAAAGCGCTATTCCTCTCTGAGCCCTTACTGGGGGGACTAGAAATAGCTAGAGCCTCTTCAGAAGGAAGTTTGGCAGTATCTGTCAACACTTAGGATGTACAGACCTTTGGCTTCAGAATTCCCTTCGAGGAATAACATCCTGGGGAGCCAGAGGCGCTGTCCCAGAGAACATTGTCCCTGTGCAATACAAATGCTCCACCCCCCCGCTGGCTTGTTGGCCACTGACCCCATGTGGCTCTTGAGAACCTAAGATGTGGGTAGCATGACCAAGGAGCTGAATTTGGGGTTTTATTCAGTTCGGATTAACGGACACGTGAACAGAAACGTGCTGGTGGTACCTACTACCTTGGACAGTGCAGTTTAGATCCTGTTCATGGGTGTGGCCAGTATATGCAAAGATACAGATTTCCTGAAGCACTGTGAGTAAGGGCCAAAAACTGCAACCAAAATGTGCATCAATAGCGGGCCAGTAAAAGACATCACGGTGCATCCATTATAATGGAGCGTTAACCCTGAAACAAGCCAACATGTATCGCTGAGTGAAAGATAAAAGGGTCCAGGGGACAGTGTGCATAGGATAGTCACTAATTTTTGTACAAAAGGGCAGGATATGGGGCTCCTGCGTGGCTCAGTCGGTTGAGCACCTGACTTCGGCTCAGGTCATGATCTCACGGTTCACGGGTTCGAGCCCTGTGTCGGGCTCTGTGCTGACAGCTTGGAGCCTGTCTTGGATTCTGTGTCTCCCTTTCTCTCTGCCCCTCCCCTGCTCGTGCCTGTCTGTCTCTGTCTCTCAAAAATGAATAAACATTAAAAAAAATTTTTTTTTAAGGGCAAGCTAGGTGTACGTAAATGTATATGCATTAAGAACCTGAGAAGACAGACCCCAAAATGGCAGTGTCTCTGTAGGGAGAGAAACGGTAACTGGGAAACAGGCGGAGAGGAGTCTTCACTTTGTATCTTTTTCACCCTTAGGATAGGGTGCCTTGTAAACACTGGTGCTTGTTCAGATTAATTAATGAACCAACTACAATAAAATAGAAATAAAGGACCGGTTTGTAAAAAAAAAAAAAAAAAAAAAAAAATGTATAAAAGCTGCGAAGTTAGACATTATATATAAATTATCTGCTAAAGTATGCACACAACATCATTAATGGATATTTTGACCCACTCGGACCCTGTAACGCACCCCACCCCCATCCTGCAGGTGGTCCGGTATTTGAGGGAAGACATCTGACTTGGCTCAGAAATGTGTTGTGGTAATTAATCTGGCTTCTCCCCTCTGCCTGCCTGGGTTCAAATTAAATTGTGCACACGCTCTGCGATTTAGCATAACAAGTCTTGCCAGAGAAGCCGGCCTCGGTGTCATTATTGCTGGGCTGGAAGGGGGGGGCAGACAGAGCGAAGTGCTCTGTTTCCATAGTGCCCCGTGGCGGCTTAACCACCATGGATTTGCGTAATCCCCTTGAACGGAAACGAAATGTCAACGAAGGGGCAGCCTAGTGTCCAGGGGGCCCTGGCCGGCAGAACAAATGTCATCTAGACCCAGATGAGCACAGACTCGGCACACAGGCTGTCAGGCCACACTCCCCACCCCACCCCCTCCAGACCTCAGGGTCCCCCTCAGGTCAAAGAGGGGGTGAGTGGGACGCAGCTCCGGCATCCCAGGAGCCCACAGATCATTCATGGAAGGCCCGGGTCCTGACACACTGGTGGCCACACTGGGGGAGAGCCTCTGGGTTCTCCACAGACAGAGGCCTGACTGTGTGTCCCAGAAGTGCAGTTAGCCCTTCTCCCCCTAATCCTGTCTCCCAGGGGCCTTCAGGCTCCTCCAGCTGCCCGTCCCTTCCAGCCTGCTGAGGTGGGAAGGGCTTGGTCGTTGGAGACCAGCCCTGCCTCATCTGAACCTCAGCCTCTCCACCTCCCAGGGCTGTTAGGGGCATTTGCTAAGACCACCGTGTACTCTGCTGTATACAGCAGGTGCTCATCCAGGGTGCCTGTGTCCCTCTCACAACTCCTGTGGGCTCTGGGCAGTGTGGGCACCGGCTGGGAACACGGTGGTGAACACAGGTGTGGGTCCAGCTTGCTGCCATCATCATTATTACTTTTTAAAAGCTTTTTTTTTTCCTGTGATTTTTTAATCAGAAAATGTTCTGTAGGAGCCAATCACCTGTCCTCCTGCTCCCTTAAATCCACTCAACTGTAGATTAAGCCAGATTGTTAAAAATTTGCAGCCAAAAATTAAATTAAAAAGCCAAATGACTCAAGAGTCTATCCCTCAAGGGTTTTTCTTCCCTCCTTCCTTCCTTGAAAATCTATCAACACTCAGACACAATATGCCTGAAACCTGGTACCTGCCCTAAGCAGCTTTGAGGCTAGTGAGAGAGACAAATTCTGGAAAAGACCATTGTAATACCACTGGTGCTACCACAGAACAGGAGCACGTGTGTGTGTGTGTGTGTGTGTGTGTGTGTGTGTGTAAGCACGTGCATGTGGGAGCACATGTGTGACAGTAGGTATCAAGGAACACTTCCTAGAGGAGGTGACATCTGAGCTGAAGATAAGAGTAAGAGAAGGCATGGGGCGCTTGGGTGGCTCAGTTAAGCGTCTGACTTCAGCTCAGGTCATGATCTCACGGTCCGTAAGTTCGAGCCCCACGTCTGGCTCTGTGCTGACAGCTCAGAGCCTGGAGCCTGTTTCAGATTCTGTGTCTCCCTCTCTCTGACCCTCCCCTGTTCATGCTCTGTCTCTCCCTATCTCAAAAATAAAAATAAAGGGGCGCCTGGGTGGCGCAGTCGGTTAAGCGTCCGACTTCAGCCAGGTCACGATCTCGCGGTCCGTGAGTTCGAGCCCCGCGTCAGGCTCTGGGCTGATGGCTCAGAGCCTGGAGCCTGCTTCGGATTCTGTGTCTCCCTCTCTCTGCCCCTCCCCTAATTGAGTTCTGTCTCTCACCACCACTACAGCCCCCATATTCCATACGATTGTTCTGAAATAAAAGCAATATTCCTCTCTCCAACTCTGACTCTCTCTCTCTCTCAAAAATAAACATTAAACAAATAAAATGGAGGCAGCGTCTGATTGCACAGACAGAAGAGGGGAGGCCGGGTGGCCACACAGACAGAGATTGGCAGAGATGCGGCCACAGCCAAGGAGCACCTGGGGTCACCAGAAGCTGGCAGAGGCAAGGAGCGGACTCTCCCCTAGAAATGAGATGAGAATCTGGTAGAAAAACCACAGCAGTTGAGACTGTCGGGCAGGGCTCATCCAACAGAGGTCCAGGAGGCACAACTGCTATTTCCGGGTGAAAGAGGGCCGAGAAGCACCAAGCTGTCACCGGTAATGTCTCACGGAAGGGACCTGGAGGGTGGCAGTGGCCCCAGCTCCTCACAGGCACCCAGGAACAGATGGCCCCAAGAGGGCCCTGCACTGGGGGGCAGAAGGGGCTCCCTTCTCGGGCTCTACTTCCCGGGCCCTCTGAAAATGAGCCTCAGCCATTGGGATGACCCATCTCTAGCCCCTCGGTCACGCGAGCTGAAGACAAAGCTGCTTCTGGGGGAGGAAGGACAGTCAGGGGATCCTGACAACTGTCCCTGGGAGCAGGCACATGTTTTTGTCCTGCTGGGATTGGGATAATTGGGGCACTAACAGAAATGCATTTCTCGCCTATCTCCTGTCTGATTGAAAAGTACTTTGCGGTCATTTAGAGCCCTCACACCCCCATAATCAGAGCTCAGTCGCTCTGGCAGAGGCAGGAAACTGGGTCACCAAGTGGGCTCCAGGACCTCCCAGGATGCAATACCCACAGAGTGCAGGCCCACCCACCCTCCAGACCCCCCAAGGACATGGCCAGCTCTGTGCAGGCCCTGGGTGAGGGACAGGTTCAGGAACGGGCTGGACTTGGATGGAGTCTAACAGGGTCCGGTTTCCTTTTTCTCCCATCACTGCCTCAAATCGACTATGTCAGACCTCCTTTTCTATAGCCCTGAACCCCATCGCAGGAAGATTCCATGGCTTCCTGGTTACTTTTTTTTTTTTTTTAGTTGGCATACAGTAATATTAGTTCAGGTGTACAATATGGAGATTCGGCACTTCCATATATCAGCCGGTGCTCATCGCGACAAGTGCCCTCCTTAGTCCCCATCCCCTATTTAATTGTAAGAATAAGTCCCAGGGGCGCCTGGGTGGCTCAGTTGGTTAAGCGTCTGACTTCGGCTCAGGTCACGATATCACGATCCATGAGTTCGAGCCCCACGTCGGGCTTTGTGCTGACAGCTCAGAGCCTGGAGCCTGTTTCGGATTCTGTGTCTCCCTCTCTCTATGACCCTCCCCGTTCATGCTCTGTCTCTCTGTCTCAAAAATAAATAAACGTTAACAAAAAAAAAAAAGAATAAGTCCCATTTGGGGGCACCTAGGTGGCTCAGTCAGGCATCCAACTCTTGACTTGGGTTTGGGTCATCATCTCACGGTCATGGGTTCGAGCCCCACATTGGGCTCTGTGCTGACAGTGCTGAGCCGGCTTGGGATTTTCTCTGTCTCTTGCTCTCTGCCCCTCCCCTGCTTGCTCGCTGTCTCTAAAAAACAAATAAAAATAAAACTGAAAAACAAAAAAAGAGTAAGTTCCATTTGGATAGTTACCACTCCCTTTCAGAGACTCAAAGTCCAGCCCAACCCATAACAAAACTTCAACCTCATGGCAGCCCAGAGCTTCTCCCCCACTCTCCACCCTGTGTCTGCAGCCTGTCTCCACTCCCCCGAGCACAGGGTTGAGGGGAATGCAACGTGGGGGCAAGGGGCTTGGAGAGTGCCTTGTCCTCCTGTCTGGGGTTCTCTTGGCCGACGCTAGCATTCACACCTCCATAGGACAGGCTGGCGCTTGTACAGGTCCATGGGGGCTCTCTGGAGACCAGTCCCATCCACCCAGCCACCGATGCAGGGACCTCAGCCCTGGGCCCGTGGTGGGCATGGAGTTGTGCTGTCCACACCCCCTCAAGTAAGGGGGTTGCCCAGCTGCCAGGAGCTCCATCAGCCTCAGGGTCGCCTGCAGAGAGCTGCCTTGAACCAGTCACACCCTTCCAAAGGCACACCCACCTACAACGACCTATCTGACACGAGTGAGCGAGTGTGCACCTGGCCCCCTCAGCTCCAGGCTGTGGGGCCTGCACCACCTCTGTTCGACCCTGCTCCTCCCCTCCCTTCCACAGGCCTCGATGCTGGGCCACTCCCTAATGAACAGTTTGTACCCAGGGCTGTCACAGAGTCTGCTCCCCAGAGAACCCCAACATGACTGCTTCAGCGACAAGCATGTGCACTCCGTGACTGACCTCTCCCACCATCTCAGCACCCAGCCTCCTATGGAAGGAAGATGAGGCCATCCCCTCCCCCCTGCTTTGGTTAGGGAGATACTAGATGTTTTCCAGTTCTGCAGGTGTTGAGGGGCGGTGTGGCAGGGGCGGGGTCCCCATCCTTAAGTCAAGGAGAGACAGTGGTCTGAGGTCACCCACGCCTGGGCCCTTCCAACGGCACTGTAAACACCTAATTTCCAGTAACAAATCCTTTTCAACTTAGAGCAGCCAGAGTAGTTTCTGTTTCCCGTGACTGTACTTTTTCAAATTTCTAATCTCTTCCTTTGCCCGGATGGGGGGGGGACAGTTATTGGGTTGGTTCTGCTATCTTTTATTACATCCCACGTGGATGTGACTGGTCCTCCTCCAGGACCGTGCACGTAACTCTCCAGGAGACCCTTGTTAAAATGTAGGTTCTGATTCTGTCGGTCTTGGATAAGGCCCAAGAGTCTGCCTTTCGAGCAAGTTCCGGGTAACAATGCCTTTGCAGTAACCGGACCCCTGGCCTGCTGAAGGGCACAGCTGCAGACTGTGAGGGAACCTGGCATCTACTGTGCTCAGCTGCGGGCCTTTATCGCAATTCCAAGGCAGCAGGAAGTAGCCCCCTTACTGTCCTGCACAAGCGGGACCAGGCCAGGTGAGCGGGGGCCACAAAGGTGAGTCAGACACACTCGGGAACCTCGAGGATCACAGCCAGCAGTCTCTACTGTGCACAGAGCCTCGTGAGTGATGGGGGACACAGCCGCCTGCCTCCTCCATACCTTGTGACCGAAGGAGTCTAGCTTCCCAGGCACAGGTCAGTGGTGCTTCCTGGTGGGACTGGGGTTTCCGGTCGTCAAAGGACCGGCACTGCAGAAGCACAGGGGAGAAAGCGGGCCTGCCGGCTGGGGCTGGGAAGAGGAGCAGGCAGTGACCGGGGAAGGAAGGCTCAGAGGTGGCTCTGAGCTGGACCTCTGCAGCTGTGACGGTGGAAAGCATCACTGGGTGGGGGGGGACAAAGAACAGCAGAATAACTGATGAGAAACAGGGAAAGGGCGCTGGCCAGCCAGGTGCCCCCTGAGAGAGGATGGCACAGGGGCAGGGGCAGGCTGGGAATGCCGACAGGAAGGACTGAAAGGGAGATGAGGCCACCCAGAGGAAAGCCATGCAGAGGAGTTTGGGGTGCACCTGATGGTTCTGAGCAGGGCTCTGTCAGAGGCATGACAACATCCCGGAGCAGAGGAAGGTGGCAGCCTGAGTGGCCTCCCACCAGCCCGGGTCACAGGGGCCTGGCCTCGTGGGCCTTATTAATTATATTTTATAAACAGATCTATTCATTCATCTGGCTTTCATGTTTCTTCAAAAGTTAGAATACTAAGGGGCACCCGGGTGGCTCAGTCAGTTAAGCGTCCAACTTCGGCTCAGGTCACGATCTCGTGGTTCGTGAGTTCAAGTTTCATGTCGGGGTCTGTGCTGACAGCTGGGAGCATCGACCTGCTCGGATTCTGTGTCTCCCTCTCTGCCCCCCACCCCCGCTAGCGCTCTGTTTCTCTCTCTCAAGAATAAACAAACATTAAAAAAACAAAGTTAAAATACTAAATGGAACAACAGAAGTGGACATGTTGTCCGTTTAGATTGCCATAAACATGTGGCTTTGAGGGGCAAGTGGAAAACACCCAGCACAGCACTCAATAAACATGTGTGGCATGTGCCAAGTGAATGAATGAATGTACAAGGCGAGCTGCCGTGGGCGGGGGGTGTTCCAGAAGAGCCCGGGTTGCCCTGATCCAGGCAGCACCGCGTGGGACAGCCTATCCCTTTGGGACCATCCCCTCTGTTCCTGCATGTCCAGACCACTCAGAAAATTATAGATCTTTTTTTTTTCTTTTCACTGAAATGACATCTTGACCTCACATGGCCAAAATAAAACTCTTTCCCTCTCCTTGTCTTACCTAAGGTACCTGATGCACCGCGGGCCCACTTCAGGCCAAAAATCTTTGGACGCATCCTTGCTTCCTTTTCCTCACGCCCACGCCAAATCCATCAGCGGGTCCCGGTGGCCTTACCTCCGAAACAGACCCCGTTCTGACCGCTTCTCCCCATGTCTGCTACCACCCTGCTCTTGCCCGGCCCGCTGTCTTGGCCTCCCGATTGGCCTCCCTGTTTCCCATCACCCCTTCCCTCAAGCATAACCCATGTGCCACCAGCAGCCAGAGTCATCTTTTTAAACCTTAAACCAGATGATGTCTCTGGTTTTAGTTTTCCTGTTTAGATTCTGCTTCATGGACGGGAATGTAACTCTGTGAACGTAAGGGTTTGTGGATTTTGGGGGGACCCAGGGTGGAAGAGAGGGCGCGCACGTAAGGAGTACTCAACCACCACTCACTGAACAAAGGCCACTAAGCCAGCATCTGGGTGGGGGGCTGGCCTCTACCTCAGTTCCCCGGGGGGCTGCCCCGACCGGCTCCACACTGCTGAGCAGTACTACCCGGATGCTGACTGAGCTGTTTTCCAGAAAGATGCCATGAGAATCGTTGGAGAGCATCACATAAAGTGGGTTTTTTTTTAAAGTGGTTTTCTAGAATGTTTCTGGAGAAACATTTCCAAACAAGAAGTAGAAAGACTCTGGATTACCAACTAGATGAACAATAATACTCAGGAGTGGATTCCACAGTGTTACCTGGGATTCAAAACACTCGCCAGTGTCTGGTTCAGAAAGGGCACCACAGCAATGTTTCCAAAATGTGACAAAAGAATTCAGAAGGTGGGGGGTGGTTTTTTAAGTAGGTACTTAACAGATATTTACTGAACGAATCGACTGCTAATGTAATACTAGAACTTATGCCCAGCATGTCATTCATTCTAAGCTTTACAGTGTAAGAAGCAGTGATCTGGAAAGGGGTCCCTAAGGGGTCCTAGCATTCCACACACACCTCTGGTGGCTTCCCCCTCGCATTCTTCTGGCCCCGAGTTATGCAAATATTTATTGTCCTATTGTTTTGAAAGCGTTTTTGACAGCTGCTTCAACCCCTCTGTGAAATGAGGCAGGAAACACAAGGGCAGACAAAACAAATGAAATCAGCAGACCCAAGTTGGAGGCAGCACAGAGGCCGGGGAAGAGAGGAGAGCTGAGAGCAGGCCAGGAGAGACGGTTCACTCCAGTTACGGACTCTGGGTCCATCACTGGAGATTTACATCTTACTTTCTAGAACGGAGAAGATTCTCTGATCCAAGGTTCCCTGGCCGTCAAGAGGCAGGAGATGCCACGGCCTGAGCGATGGCCCTGTCACCTCCTGCTGCCGTGAGGACAGAGATTAGCAAGCACTAAGCCCCGAGGGCTGGGAGGCACTAGAAGAGCCAGCCAGAAGGGCGCACTCCGCGTGCCTCACGCGCTCTGTGCCTCTCCACCTGACGGTCCCTGAGGTTGCTGGGTACACCTAATCCAGCTGTCACCACGCACTCTCCCTACTCTGCAAACAACAGCTGGTCAGGGCTGGGCCCCACGGCTGCCCATCTGCCACCCGCCCTCCCTGGCCAGAGATTCATGGCTCTCTTTAAAGGCCCTTATCCCTTGGAGCATCTCTCCTTGTCCCCCTGGCTTGGATCTATGGCCCTGTTGGGGATTTTCCATCCTTCCCTCAGAGTCGCCTGCCGGCAGTGGGAGTCTCAGACACACCACGTGCCCTCCTCTACCCCACGTCCTTCCCCAGGGCCCCTCGCCACACGCAGGGGCTAGGAAGGGACTTAGCTGCAGACTCTGAAGTCCAATTTGAATTCCGGCTCCAGCTTTGTGACCTTCGGCAGCTTGCTCAGTCTCTCTGTGCCTGAGTCCCTCATCTATAAGATGGAGACCACAACAGTAGGCACTTCGGGAAGCTCAGAGGATTAGCCGAGAGGACTCACTAAGTTAACACACAGAAAGAATTTCATCTGGCTGAAGCGCCCAAGAAAATGGCAGCTGTTTTTAGCTCACCTGCATTCCCTCTGACCTTCCAGAAGGCCCCCTGGGCGGCAGATATCCCCTTTAACTCAAGCAGGGCTGTCAGCTCCGTTCGTGTGCGTGCTAATACTGATGGCCAAAGCAACGGCTTTATAACCCTCTTCAGGAAGTGTCCTGACACCCATGGAGGGAACTTAAGAATCTAGAGAAAGACTATAACATGAAAGGTCTGCACAGAGACCCCCATGCTATTTTTTTTTTTTAAGTGTATCTATTTATTTTGAGAGAGACAGAGACAGCGTGAGCAGGGAGGGGGGGAGAGAGAGAGGGAGAGAGAGAATCCCAAACAGGCTCTGCACTGCCAGCCTGGAGCCCAATGCAGGTCCCAAACCCACGAAATCATGAGATCATGACCTGAGCCGAAATGAAGAGTTGGATGCTCAATCGACTGAGCCACCCAGGAACCGCCCCCCCCATGTTATTCTTAGTTACTTTCCCATTCTATAAAATGGGAATTATTTTGCCTAATCCTCGTTACTCCAGCAGTAATTATCCAGATTCTCCATAATCGTATGCTACTCACGGTGTGCACTGTATTTGGAACAGGCAGTTTTGATAGTAAATCTTGAGTCGCTGCCCCACAAGTGTGGCGGGGCCAGGGGGCGGGCAGAGCCTCGGCCATGACACCCCTGCCAGGGGGCTGGTCTTGGCTCCCGATTGGGACTCGTGCAGTGCAGGATCCCGCAAACCCAAGAAGAGGTCCAAATGCCGCGGGAGCCAAAGAAATGACAATGTCACTCGATGGCGTGAAAAGCGGAGCCGTGGGAGTGAGCCCACGACCTCACTCAAGAGTGAACGGAAGGAGGCTCTGAATTCGGTGCTGTGCGACATTGCCCTCAGTTCTGTGACACCGAGTCCAGCCACAGCTTTGTTTTTCCTGGAGAAGAAAGACTCCATCTTCCACAGCCTCCCTCTGCACGGCCACCCCCGAGCCAGGCTTCCTGCTGTTCTGTGGCTCACACAACACCAAGCGTCCACCTAGAAGGTGCCTGCAGGCTGGGACAAGCCGGCCTTTGCCTCCACAGTGGGGGGACCCTGAGGTGATGGCTTCCTATTCTCACTTCATCAATAAGAAGCAGCTGGAAGGGAAGCCAGAACCAAGGGTCGTCGTCCCCCATGGTCTCTCTAGAAATGGGAAAAGCGAAGCCTTCCCTCTCACGGGTGGAAGGACGTGAAAATGCCCGGTCAACCCTTCCAACCCTCCCTCGCACCCACCACTCCGAGAGGGTGCCTTCTGCCACGTGTGTTGGGCACCGTGTCGGGCGTGCGGTCTCCTCCTTCATCCTCCTGACCCTTACATCAGTATTCTTGTGCACATTTATAGGTGGAGAAACTGAGGCTGAGAAGGGGTGGAGTCAGAATCCTAGACGCCACACTCTCAGCCCTCACTAGACTCCCTCCCTCGGGAGTGCGGGGTGAGCCTGCCCTCCAGCCCTGTCCCTCCCTCACTCTCCCCTACACTCAGGCCATCTGAACACCCACTCCCGCCTCGGTCTTTCATGGGGTCCTCGCCTCCTTCGCTGTCTGGCCCGGCCGTGCAGGAGAGTAGCTCAGGCATCGGACTTCGAGAGAACTGGATTCACACCCTGACTTTCCCACGCACTGCGTGTGTTATTTGGAGCAAGTTAAGTCTCCGGGCCTCGACGGGCTCCTGTGAAAACAGGAGTAATGTTACTTCCCACACGGCGCTGCTGTTTAGAGAGGTGGGATTGCACAGCAGGGCAGTCACGGGTGGAGCCCAGGACAGTCAGTTCTCAACACGAGCTTTGGAACCAGGCCACTCAGGCTCCCGTCTCCACTCTCCCACCCAGCGACCAAGGGCCAGGGGCCGAGTGATCCGGAAATGCCTCCTAATCTCTCCTTCCTGGTCTTCCAAGTGCCAACCACAACAGTTTCTGCTTCATGAGGTTGTCGTGAGGATTTAAGGAGTTAATGAACATGTAGTTTAAATACCGTGCTGGGCACACAGTGACCCATCAATTGAGTCTAGCTATTGTTGTTGTATCTTCTTCTCAACAAGAACACTCCCCTGGGTGACCTTGGCCCTTCGATCCTGACCTGCAGGCTAGAGCTCTGGTTCTCCAGGCTCATTACGCACCCTCCGGCGGATGCCTCACGGGGCGTCCCACAGCCTGCCAACTGTGTCTGGTACTTTCCCTCCCACAACAGCCTCTTCCTGGGTCCCTGGTCTTGGTCGGGCACTGCCCCGTCCCACCTGCCTAACTCATCCCTACCTGTTCTTCCCCCAGCCCCCAAGTACAACTGCTCACCCCCTCCCCACCCCTGGGTCACTGCCAGACCTCCAGTGCTCCTGACCACCCCACCCCCCCACAGGCCACAGGGCACAGAGGCCTGGTCAAGTGTGCTGGGTGGGCCCAGGACCGGGGCCGGATCAAGCACAGAGATGGTCCTCATCTGAGAGGCAGCAACTCGGAGAGAAGCCAAGTTTTCAACCGGCTTTGCCATCCAACAGGAGCTGTCACGGCCTGAGCGCTGACTCTGGGCCACACGGCGCCGAGCCTCCACCTGACGTTCCAGGGTCAGCCGCCAGATGTACGGAGCTAGTCAGGTGGGAGAAGGCAGGAACCAGGTGGGCAGGAGAAGCCGTGAGAAGCAGGCTGGACGCAGAGGACGGGAGGCCCACCCTGCAGGGTTTCTGCACCTATGAAGGCAGCTCTGTTCCCCGCCTGGGGTGTGACAGGGAGGACCCCAAAGAGCCCTTACACAGATGTTTCACTTCCTCTGTCACCTCAACAGCCTGTTCCCCAGCCCCTCCCTATCTCCTGACTGCCCTCACCAGGTCAAATCCACTTTGCAGCCGGAGTGGTCAGGAAACACAAATCTGACACATGGTTTCACGATGACACTCCTCGGGGCCAAGTGCAAGCCCTCAGCAGAACCACCCCCTCAGGTGCTCTTGGCCTTGGGGAATTGAAGGTCTGCTGTGCCAGTCCCCAGGCAGGCCAAGCTCTGTGACTCCAGCCTCTGGCGGGGTCCCCTCCTCTTCCCTCTCCCCTCCTCTCCCCTTTCCTCACCAGGCTAACCCCCGTCTTCCTTCGGAATTGGGCTCAGGCAGCATCTCTGCCAGAAGCTGGCCCCGTGTGGGTCAGGCACCCAGGGTGTCTGCTCCCAGGCCCCTGGCGCACCCGTCTGTCTCTCAGCTGCTTTCAAGGAATCCCGCAGCCTGTCTCCTTGGGTCTGTTCAGCCCAGCGCCCAGCTCAGCTCTGACACTCAGAAGCAGCTCAAGAAATGTCTGTGGAACGATGAGTAAATACGAGGGGGGCCCTGCAGGTGCAGCCTCCCTCACCACTATGGGTGCAGAAGGGCGCGGGACTCACACACACAACGGGCCGATGGATGGGCAAAGTGGGGTTACACAAGCCAGCCTGCGGGCCTCCTGATGGCAACACGGCTATTTTACAAATCCTCAAAACTGTAAAAACACCACGTATGCTACATAAAGCGTGTCACTGAGCAGCACCTCATCTCAAAAACGTCCAGTCTGTGGCCTCTGCGGAAGAAGCATCTGGGAGGAACCAGGGCCTCAAGTCAGGCTGCTGAGCAGCCACCTCTCAGACCCCTTAAGGAATGGCAAGTTCAGGTTCAGGGTGGTGGCTGCCACTGACCTCTGTCTCCCCATGCCCTCTTCCCAAAGCCCCAGGAAACCCAGAGCAGTTAGTGGGCCAGTTGGAGTGAAGCTTTCCTTTTGCCCTTGTCCAAGATGGGGTGCTCCCAGGGCACCCCCAAGTCCATTCTGATAGGCAGGCTCTGCTTACTATGGGGTGAGATCATCTCTCTTTCCCAAAGTCTCTCAGCTGCACTTCATAATCCCAATGGACCTTTCTAGACCATGTTGCTCTACCTGTGTTATAGCTGGTGATATTCTTGCTGTTTGCTCTGATCATGCACTCGAAGGATGGGTGGCGTGGGCAGTTCAAGGGTCATGAGGTTTTAGCACCACATCTGGCTTTGCAGGAATAACAGGTTCAGATCATTTGCTTCTTTTAGAGAATTAGCCCTGGACCCAGGGACCCTTTGCCCCACGCCCCCACCCCAGGCTGTGACAGCAGGTGGACTGGCCAACCGCCACCCCCCACTTGTCTGGAGAGAAGCAATCCGATGTGAGCACTGCATGTTGCTAGGGAGCCACTGGCAACAGCTGGCTGCGAAATAAGTCGTGTCCTTGGGAAAGCATGTTCCTGGCCGCTAATTAAATGCTGCTGCAGCCTCTTTCTTCAGGGAGCTATAGAAATGTGCTGAATTAATGCAGGCAGGAGCAGGCAGGGAGCAGCGGGTTCACCATCCTGCTAAGGCCCCTCCTGGCTGTACAGGGAAAAGGCTCGGGGGGCTGCAATGAAATTGCCGAGCCCCCGGGGGGCTAGTAAAGAAAATCCTGGCCTCAGACTATGAGGCTCAACTAGTCCACAGAGTGCCTACCTAATACCATCCCGGCTGCTACAGGTGAATTCACTGGCTAAACACTTTTTTTTTTTTTTTAACTCTTTAAATCCCACTTCTGAGTATATATCCAAAAGAATGGAAAGCAGGATCTCCAAGATATATTTGTATACTCATGGTCACAGAAGCACTATCCACGATAGCCGAGAGCAACACGTACGTGTCCACACAGGGGTGAATGGATAAACAAAGAGTGGTAAACATGTACATGTAATGGAATATTATTCAGCCTTGAAAATGAAGGAAATTCTTTCTTTTTAATGTTTATTTATTTATTTTGAGAGAGAGAGAGAGAGCATGAGCAGGGGAGGGGCAGAGAGAGAGGGAGACAAGAGAATCCCAAGCAAGCTCCCCTACTGCCAGTGCAGAGCCTGACGCGAGGCTCAATCCCACAAACTGTGAGATCGTGACCTGAGCCAAAATCAAGAGTCATACACTTAACCAACTGAGCCACCCGGGAGTCCCGGCAATGAAGGAAATTCTGACATAGGCTACAACATGGACAAACCTTGAGGACATTTTGCTAAGTGACATTCACCAGTCACAAAAAGACACCAGGAAAGGGCAAATACCGTATGATTCCGCTTACAGGACGTAACTAGTCATACTCATAGAAAGAAAGCACAACGGTGGTTGCCAGGGGCTGGGCGAGGGAGAAATGGGAATTATTGCATAATGGGGACAGAGTTTCAGTTTTGCAAGATGAACCAACTGCCGAGATTGATGGCACAACAATGTGAATATATTTAGCAATACTGAACTGCACGTAAATAAGTAAGCTGGTAAATTTGATGGTTTGTGCTTTATACCCCAACTAAAAATTGAACTCATTAAAAATTTTAAGTAATACGTGTTCACAGTTAAAGGATTACAGAGATAAAAGAAATAAGCTAGAGAGTAAATGTCCACATTCCCTTGCCCCCACGTCTGCTCTCCAGAAGTAATTATTGTTAATAGCATCTTCAGTATGTTTTCAAAAGTGTTAGACTCCGTGACTATGTATATATTTAATATCTATAGTGACCCCAATTTCAGCACAGATTTTTTTAAATTTTTTTTTTAAAAATGTGTTTTCACATTAAATACAGTTGTTCAATTACTACAGCTCAAAGAGCTTTCCAAATCAATATGTATGGACTTGCCTCATTATTTTTCACAGCTGTATCAGCTCCGATCTTATGGACAGAGCTTGTAATTCATTTTGTCCGTCCTCTATCAATGCACAGCTAGTAGTTTGCACTTTTTCACAGTGGAAAAGTTACAATGAAATGGCCTTGTGCATATGTCTTGCTCACATATGCAAATGTTTTGTCCTAATGCACAGCATTTAACTGGGTTTTCAAAATATGAATATTTACGAAGACACTGCTCTTTTGTCCTTCAAGAAGTTTCAATCAGTTTACTCCCCCAACAGTAGGGGAGAGCACCGTACGCTCTTGACAACATGGCATCATCAAACACTTAACCTTTGCTAATCTGATGGGTGAAAAATAAATGTCACATTTTTTTTATGTAAGTCATAATGGTTTATTGATAGGATGCCACTATCATATATTCTCTTTATAGGTTATTGTTTCTTTTCTTTTCTTTTTTTTCTGCTTTAAATTTTTT
Source organism: Felis catus (assembly GCF_018350175.1). Lineage (NCBI taxonomy): Eukaryota > Metazoa > Chordata > Mammalia > Carnivora > Felidae > Felis > Felis catus. The sequence continues at coordinate 7,130,206 of NC_058373.1, read as the reverse complement.
ATTTTTTAAATTTACACCCAAATTAGTTAGCATATAGTACAATGATTTCAGGAGTAGATTCCTTAATGCCCCTTACCCATTTAGCCCATCCCCCCCCAACCTCTCCGGTAACCCTCTGTTTGTTCTCCATATTTAAGTCTCTTATGTTTTGTCCTCCTCCCTGTTTTTATATTATTTTTGCTTCCCTTCCTTTACGTTCATCTGTTCTGTGTCTTAAAGTCCTCATATGAGTGAAGCCCTATGATATTTGTCTTTCTCTCACGGACTAATTTTGCTTAGCATAATGCCCTCTAGGTCCATCCACATAGTTGCAAATGGCAAGATTTCATTCTTTTTGGTTGCAGAGTAATACTCCATTGTATACATATATATACCACATCTTCTTTATCCATTCATCCCTCGATGGACATTTGGGCTCTTTCCATACTTTGGCTATTGTTGATACTGCTGCTATAAACATTGGGGGGGTGCCTGTACCCCTTCAAAACAGCACACCCGTATCCCTTGGATAAATGCCTAGTAGTGCAATTGCTGGGTCGTAGGGTAGTTCTATTTTTAGTTCTTTGATAAACCTTCTACTGTTTTCCAGAGTGGCTGCACCAGCTTGCATTCCCACCAACAATGCAAAAGAGATCCTCTTTCTCCACATCCTCGCCAACATCTGTTGTTGCCTGAGTTGTTAATGTGAGCCATTCTTACAGGTGTGAGGTGGTATCTCATTGTGGTTTTGATTTGTATTTCCCTGATGATGAGTGATGTGGAGCATCTTTTCATGTGTCGGTTGGCCATCTGGATGTCTTCTTTGGAGAAGTGTCTATTCATGTCTTTTGCCCATGTCTTCACTGGATTATTTATTTATTGTGTGTTGAGTTTGATAAGTTCTTTATAGATTTTGGATACTAACCCTTTATCTGATATGTCATTTGCAAATATCTTCTCCCATTCTGTCAGTTGCCTTTTAGCTTTGCCGATTGTTTCCTTCGCTGTGCAGAAGCTTTTTATTTCGATGAGGTCCCAGTAGTTCATTTTTGCTTTTGTTTCCCTTGCCTCCGGAGACGTGTTGAGTAAGAAGTTGCTACGGCCAAGATCAAAGAGGTTTTTGCCTGCTTTCTCCTTGAGGATTTTGATGGCTTCCTGTCTTACATTGAGGTCTTTCATCCATTTTGCGTTTATTTTCATGGTGTAACAAAGTACACCATGTGTATGGTGTAACAAAGTGGCCCAGGTTCATTTTTCTGCATGCCGTTGTCCAGTTTTCCCAGCACCACTTGCTGAAGAGACTGTCTTTATCCCAACGGATATTCTTTCCTGCTTTGTCAAAGATTAGTTGGCCATATGTTTGTGGGTCCATTTCTGGGTTCTCTATTCTGTTCTGTTGATCTGAGTGTGTTTTTGTGCCATAAATGTCACATTTTCATATAGCTGTTGACCACGTGTATGTATTTTCTGTGAACACTCTGCTAATAAGATTCTTTGCCCATTTTTAGCTGGGGATTGTTCATCTTTTTATATTTTAAAAATGTTTTACACTAAGAAAATCAATCCTTTGGTAAATGTGTTGTCATTTGTCATGTGATTTTGTTAATTGTTATGCAAAAGTTTCCACTTGTATATGTTCAACTTGTTTTAATGTTTATTTATTTTTGAGAGAGAGAGCGAGCGAGCGAGCATGAGCAGGGGAGGGGCAGAGACCGAGATGGAGAAAAAGTATCCCGAGCAGGCTCCATGCTCAGTGTGGAGCCCAGTGTGGGGCTCGATCTCACCAACTGTGAGATCATGACCTGAGCTGAAATCAAGAGTTGGACGGTTAACTGAGTCACCCAGGAGCCCTGAAAACCAGTATTTATCGAATGCAATGCTTTTCAGCCTTCCAAAGCGAATCCCCCTATCTGATAAGCAGGAAAATCTCATGTCCCTCCAAGATTTGGGGGAGATGTGTCTCAGTTATGAATCCATCTTCCACATAACCTCAACAGATAAGATTTTTTTTAACTTTCTGCAATTTGTAATGTGAAATTACAAATTGTAATGTGCAATTTGTAATGTGAAAACTTACACACTTTTTCATTCTCCCAATAAAAATCTCAACTAATTTTTTCAAAATTTCTGTCAAGATTCTAACATGCCCACAACCTCAATTTTATCTGTAGCCTACCCTGAGTTGATAATCACTTTTCAGATAAGCTATATTCTTAAAAATTTTAACCAAAATGACATTAAAACATTTCTTTAAAAATAATTGACTGTGGGGGCGCCTGGGTGGCGCAGTCGGTTAAGCGTCCGACTTCAGCCAGGTCACGATCTCGCGGTCCGTGGGTTCGAGCCCCGCATCAGGCTCTGGGCTGATGGCTCGGAGCCTGGAGCCTGTTTCCGATTCTGTGTCTCCCTCTCTCTCTGACCCTCCCCTGTTCATGCTCTGTCTCTGTCCCAAAAATAAATAAAAAAACGTTGAAAAAAAAAATAATTGACTGTGGAAGGGGCGCCTGGGTAGTCGGTCGGTTGGGTGTCTGACTCTTGATTTTGGCTCAGGTCACAATCTCATGGTTTGTGAGACCAGGTTCCACATTGGGCTCCACACTAAGCGTGGAACCTGCTTAAGATTCTCTCTCTCCCTCTGCCCGTCTCCCCCATTCACGCTCTCTTCTCTAAAATAAAAATAAAATAAAATAAACTGTGAAAAACAATCTAAAGGCAATTTATTTTCAATAACATATCCCTCCTTAAGGACAGACTTCAAACCTCTTAACACATGTCCCCCCGCCCCCCAAAAAACCCTTTAAAGATGAGGGAGAAAAAACTGAGATTGAAAACCACCTTTATTTTACTTCTGGGTTCCCCCATTCAGAATATTTCCATTCCCTCCGTTTTTTAAATTTTCCTTTTAGAAATATAGACCCCTCTCTGTTCTTTCAACAATTAATTAAAGCGAAGTGACAGTCTCCTCTCCTAATCCTGGGAAATTAATACTAAGTTTGGAAGACACACAGTAGTTGAAGACCAGGAGATCTCTCTGGTCTCAGGAGGATGAATGGGACGCACAGCACGGGGCCTGGGAACTCGGCTTCTGTTGGCAGGGCCAGGCGGCAGTTTCAGGCAGCTGTCCTGTGGATCTGTAAGTGCTCCCTGGGGGGGACGGAACTGTAAGTGCTCCCTGGGGGGGGGGACGGAGCTCCATCATCAGAGTTAATAAAACAGGACACAGAGAAGCCCGGGCTCCCACCGCACAACAACCCACCCCTCGGCTCCTTCCTCCCACCTCCGCATTCAGACACTGGTTATCTGGAAGCTTCCCCGATGGCACGACGACACCCCTCATTTTACGGGATCTCTCGGACACCGCAGATTTTACACGGCAACCTCATGTCTACAAGCTTGTCGGCTCCATTGTTCCAGTAACATTTTGCTCACTTTGAGTCTCCGTGTCACGTTTTGGTAATTCTTGCAATATTCCAAACTTTTCCATTGTTATTATATTTGTTGTGGCAATCTGTGATGAGTGATCTTTGATGTTACATAATTGTTTTGTCGTGTGTTCTGACTGCTCCACCAACCAGTTGTCCCCCTCTTTCTCACTCTCCCTGATCCCTGAAACACAACAATATTGAAATGAGGCCAATTAGTAACCCTACAGTGGCCCCTAAGTGTCTGCGTGAAAGGAAGAGTCACACATCTCTCACTTGAAATCAGAAGGTGGAAATGATTAACTTCAGTGAGGAAGACATATTGAAAGCTGAGAGAAGCCAAAAGCTAGGCCTCTTGCCCCAAACAGTTAGGCAAGTTGTGAATGTAAAGGAAAAATTCTTGAAGGACATTAGAAGTGCTACTCCAGTGAACACACACATAAGAGAAACAGCCTCACTGCTGACAAGGAGAAAGTCTTCATGGCCTGCAGAGAAGATCCAACCAGCCACAACCTTCCCTGGGGGCAAAGCCTAATCCAGAGCAAGGCCCTCACTCTCTTCACTTCCGTGAAGGCTGAGAGAGGTAGGGAAGCCACAGAAGACAGGTTGGAAGCCAGCAGAGGTTGGTTCGTAAGGTTTAAGGGAAGACAAGACACCTTCTCCATAACATGAAACTACAAGGTGAAGCAGCGAGTGCTGATGTAGAAGCTCCAGCAAGTTCTCCAGAAGCTCCAGCTGTGATCGTTAATGAAGGTGGCTCCACCAAACAACAGATTTTCAGTGTGGATGCAACGGCCTTATATCAGAAGAAGATGCCATCTAGGACTTTCTTAGCTGGAGAGAAGTCAACGTCTGGCTTCAAAGGACAGGTTGACTCTGTTGGTAGGGGCTAATGCAGCTGCTGGCTTCAAGTGGAAGCCTGTGCTCATGTGCCACTCTGAAAATCCTAGGGCCTTTAAGAATTATGCTCAACCTACTCTGCCTGTGCTCTGTCAGTGATGTAACAAAGTCCGGACAGTACTTCTGTTTACAACATGGTACACGAAATACTGCAAACCCAAACACTGTTGAGACCTACTGCTCAGAAAAAAAAAATGATTCCTTTCAAAATATTGCTGCTCGTTGACAATGCATCTGGTCACCCAAGAATTCTGATGGAGATGTACGAGACTGATGTTGTTTACACAGCTACTGACACAACATCCATTCTGCAGCCCATTATCCAGACATAATTTCAACTTTCAGGTCTTATTATTTAAGAAATACATTTTGTAAGGCTACAGCTGCCACAGATAGGGATTCCTCTGACGGATCTGGGCAAGTAAATTGAAAACCTTCTGGAAAGGCTTCACCATTCTGGATGCCAATAAGAACATTCATGATTCATGAGAAGAGGTCAGAATACCAACATGAACAGGAGTTTGGAAGAAATTGATCCCAACCCTCCTGGATGACTTTGAGGGGTTCAAGACTTCAGGAGAGGAAGTCACTGCAGATGTGGTGGAAACAGCAAGAGAACAGGAAGCGGAGCCTGAAAGTGGGATTGAATTGATGAAATCTCATGATCAAACTGTAACAGATGAAGAGTTGCTTCTTGGGAAGAGCACAGAGAGCGGTTCCCTGAGACGGCGCCTCCTCCTGGCGGAGGAGACTGTTGAAATGACAACAAAGGATTTGGAATATTACCTACACTCAGCTGACAGCCCAGCGGCGGGTTTTGAGAAGACTCCAATTTTGAAAGAAGCTCTGCTGTGGGAAAAAGTCATCAAATGGCATCACCAGCTACAGAGAAATCATTTGTGATAGAAGAGTCCATTGATGCAGCAAACTTCTCTGTTGTCTTATTTTGAGAAATTGCCACAGCCACCCCAACCTTCAGCGGCCACCAGTCAGCACCGTCGACACTGAGGCAAGACCCTCCACCAGCAAAAAGATTACAGCTCACTGAAAGCTCAGGTGGCAGCATTTTTTAGCGACATTTTTAAAATTAAGGTATGTGCATTGTTTTTTTTAGACATAATGCTGCTGCACACTTAACAGACTATTGCATGGTGTAAATACAGCTTTTATACACACAGGGAAACAAAAGCAGTCATTTGACTTGCTTTATTGTGATATCCATTTTACGGCAGTGCTGGGGAACCAAACTGGCACTATCTCTGAGGTACGGCTGTATTCAGAAACATTTTCAGACCAGAAACGGTTGGGGCTATGACACGAATTCTTATATTCCTAGTTCCTGGCACTTAGTAGGTCCTCAAAACATTTTTAATACATAAATGAACAAATAAGCCAACCAACAAACTCGTGTGAAGAGGGAGAAATATGTGGATTTTCAACCTTAATCAAAAATATCCTTATTGGTCATCCCCCTCTAAGGGAGGGAGTGGATACAGAGGCGCTGAAACGTAAGAATTCCCTGTGAATGTTACTGGTAATCAGTGAAACCCCAGTTTAGATCTCTATAAATCCAGGATTTAAGTGAATTCTGACACAGGCTGGATTAGTTTTACCTGCTATTAACTAGTAATGATGGGCAAATCACTTAGTGTCTCAGAGATTAGTTTCCTTATTTATAAAACGAGGGTAATATGGCCTTTTTCAAATATAAGGTGCCATATTGCAAAACACGCCATTATTTATGTGTGTTCATCAGATATTGTTACATAGCAAATTGCCCCCCAAACTCAGCAGCTTAAAACCACATTTATCTCACAGGCTTTCTGAGAGTCAAGAATCTGGAAGTGGCTTGGCTGGGTGGTTCTTGCTCAGGGTTTCTCATGAGGCTGCAGTCATCCGCAGGCTTGACTGAGGCCGGAGGACCCGCTTCCAAGGTATCTCTCTCCCATGCTAATTAGCAAGAAGCCAAGCGGGTCTCTCCGGAAGGCTGTCCGAATGTCCTCACGACAGGACAGCTGGTCTCCCCCAGAGTGAGTGGTTGAAGCGGGGGGGTAGAGTGGATGCAGAAGCCTGGCCCCAAGATGCCGTTTATAAACCGAGGCTTGAAAGTGACACACTCACATTTCTGCTTGTGTCGTTTTGGTCACACAGACCAACCCAGATATAATGTGGGAGGGAACTACCCAAGAGCATGAATCGAGGAGGCGGGATCACTGCGGGACATCCTGGAAGCGGGCTACCAACCATGCGGCACTAACAAAGGAACCTAGATAATCGTACCACGACGACGCTTAGTACTTAGGACATTTTGTACCGTATTAACCGTACCTTTTATTTTCTGATGCTTTGAGCTATTAGGACCTCACTGACCTTACAGGGACTGCCCCTCCCAGAGTCAGCTAACTCCTAGAGACAGCAAACAACTCCCTGGGAGTGTGCCTTTAGACGCACACCAACCAATCCGGAGCCAATGCCCCAACCACCTCCTATATGGTGCTCTCACACTCTGGGCCACTATCCAGCTGCCCTAATCACCTCAGAGCCAGGTATCAGACAACTAGGGCCAGCCCCTATGTCGCAGAGCTCACCGAAATTATTCAGATTAGCCAATCCCAAGCCTTCTCAGCCTGCCTTGCCTGTTGTAGAAACCACAATAAAGGCTCTCACCCACATTTTCCCCTGGCTCCTCGACCTCCCGATTGACCCAGCTGCCTCCCCATGGGGCCTGATATGCCCTGCCCCATTTCTAGAGACGTGTAGATAAGACAGACTTCTTCCTTCATGACAGGCATTTCCATCTCTGTGTGTCTTACCATATGGAGTTAAAACAAACCCTACTAGTACCCTTAAAACATATACATATTCAAAGAGCATTTTAGGCCTTTTTTTTTTTTTTTTTTTTGGATATAGAGGTACTAGGGGCACACTGAAGAACATCCAGTGTCATTAGTATTTCTCATTCGACTTAGGTTCTAGTTTTCATTTTCTTCCTATTTTGAATCACATGCCCCTGGAAGTGAATCGGCTTCTGTTCAGAGTCAGCAGGAAGTTTCTGACCAGTTCACACCTTAATGATTAGTCCTGCGCTTTGCATGAATTGGTCACACGAGTCCTCTCGTTGCATTACAACTTCTTCCATTTATTCCGAGGCCTATGACAGTCTCCCCTTCCTCCACTTGCCTTGTTGGTTGTGTGACAGGCGGTCCTTTTCCACGAAACTCAGTATGCCAGTAAAACTTCGTTTGCCAGTGGTTATCTTTCTCTCTTAGTTCCAAAAAGCACTCGGTGGCTGCTCTGCAAAAAAATGTGGCCTCACGTTCATTCCTTCAGTGGCAAACCTTTGCTTCGCTGATACCAAAATTAACCACACTGCTCGGCTTCCGTACCTTTCTGTATATAAAAGAACCTTTCAACACCAAATCCTAGGATAATCTTTTTTTTTTTTTTTTCAGCGTTTTTTATTTATTTTTTGGGACAGAGAGAGACAGAGCATGAACGGGGGAGGGGCAGAGAGAGAGGGAGACACAGAATCGGAAACAGGCTCCAGGCTCCGAGCCATCAGCCCAGAGCCTGACGCGGGGCTCGAACTCACGGACCGCGAGATCGTGACCTGGCTGAAGTCGGACGCTTAACTGACTGCGCCACCCAGGCGCCCCCAGGATAATCTTTTTGAAGACACTTCAAAGAGCATGGACACTTAACACATGTGGTATCCCCAGCGCACATTACTCAACAGCAAGGAGGACAACGTGAAGAGCATGCTCAGTGTGAACCTGCACAGGCGACGACAGCGGTGAGGTTGTGGTTGCCGACTGACACTGACGAGATCCCCATATTGGATACACTCCAATTTTGAAAAATGCATCTCAGAATCGATGAAATGAAGGAATACCTTCCAATATAAGGTGCTTACCTAGCTCCTGACCCCAGAGTGAGCACTTAGTAAACGTTCACGATCAACGACAACAAACTGTCAGCAAACAAGGCTCCTTTGAATCCAATGTATTTGGCCGCAAAGAGGGTTAGGGATGTTCTGGTCTTCTCAGAACAGAGACTATGGTGGCAGAATGGCACCCCCTCAAAAGCCACCGGTGTCCTGTGTAGGGGCTGGGCCTAGAGAAGGGGCAAGGTTGTGTTTCTGGATCAACAAGGAACAGAGAGGCACCACCAGGGCTGGGTGCGGTCTCTGTGACATTAAGGAGGCGGGGGGAGCCTCCCCCACAGGCCAGGAAATCTAGGGAGAGAATGGAAGCTAGGATTTATTGGCTACTTCCTGTATGAAGAGCTTCAACTAATACTCATTTACTGCTCACATCAGCCCTGCCGGGCAGACGTTACCCCATTTTACAGAGAAATTGAAACTCGGTAAAAATCTTATCATCAAGCAAGCCCAAGGATACAGAGCTAGCAGGTGACAGGGACAGGCCCCACTCATAAGCCTGACCTGTTCCCATAGTTCTGTCAGGACAATGTGGGTAAAGAATGAGTCCTACTATGCATCTCTCTATCCTCCCATGTTATTTCTGCCTCTGGTAATCAAATGTTGTATGATGGAGAGAGTCTTCAGAATTTTTCCTTTCTTTGCTTTTTTTTCTTTTTTTAAACAACAGAGGGTTATAGCTATAAAGGGTATACACTGAGCAGATTGATGCTGTAAACAAAATTGCCCTCTGGAACATCAAAATCATTTAATATGCTCAATTCCTTTCGAAGCACGTATTGCAGAGAACCGTTATGCTGATTACCAATAATTATAATCCATTCATTAAGAAAAGTCTCCAAGGGTTTCTACAAAGGAACACTTCATGGCTGAGATGCAGTTACTCTGTGTACTTGAAAAATAATGAAGCTACCGTTCTTTTAAAAATTATCTAATTTAGGCTTTTCACTGATTTAATACTGTGCTTCTCTACAAGGACTCTGAATGAAAGAGACTAAATTTAAATGGAGCTTTTCTCTCAAAGGCCCAGAACGGCTTGGCCCTGATCATTGACACATCAGCCCCTGCAGAATAGGGATGAGAAGAGAGTTCCAGGCAAGAGTTTAGATCTGAAAGATAAATCCCCTGAAGTCTCTGCTTTTCTTAAACATTTTTGGTTCCAAAGAGCTTGATTCTCCAAAGATTCTTGAAGTTCACTGGATATCTGTAGAAAGAAGGCACTAGAATTTACTGAGAGGAGCCTAAAATCCTTTAGAAACAAAGTTAATATAAACACACAGGGGTTGTGAACTTCATATGGCTCAAGTGCTCAGTGAGCTCAGCGCTTTATCGTTCATTTTAGTTACATCCTTTTAGCTATAAGAAACACCCAGGCCAGTACAGGTATGGCTGAAGGGGGCTATCGGAGAGCCAGGAATCTTACTGAAATCAGAGAACAGGAGTCATAATTGGGCCTTTTCAAACCCAACCTAATAAGATACCCAGCCTGCAGGAATTTCCTGACTCTTTCCACGGAGGACCTGCCTTTCTCTTTGCATCTATTAATTTGCTTTCAATTATAAGAAACAACAACAACAACAACAAATCAATTCAAAGTGGCTTAAACAGTATGGAAGCTTATTGTCTCCCAGAACCAGAAACCCAGATGTAGGATGGGTTATAGGGTTGAGTGATCCAGCCAACCAACTACGTTATCTACGATCCGGGTTCTTTCCTCTCTACTCTGCCATCCAGTTCAGCTCCCTCCTCAGGGAATTTAAAAAAAAAAATTTTTTTTTTTTTACCATTTGTTTATTTTTGAGAGAGAGAGAGAGAGAGAGAGCGAGCAAGCGAGCGCATGAGCAGGGGAGGGGCAGAGACAAAGGGAGATACAGAATCCAAAGCAGGCTCCAGGCTCCGAGCTGTCAGCACAGAGCCCCATGTGGGGCTTGAACTCACAGGCCACAAGATCATGACCTCAGCCGAAGTGGGACACTTAACTGACTGAACCTCCCAGGCACCCCTGGCTGATTCTTTTTGAATAGGATCACTGGGTGGTGGGTTGTGGAACTGTGGGCCACATGGTTCCTCACAGACATTTTCAAAAGAGAAATGTTTCCCCCACAGTTCCAGAAACCTCTACCTTACAGTATAATTGACCTGACAGAAGTCACACGACATTCGTAAACTAACCCCTTCTGCCAGCTGGTCTTGACCTAGTTCTAGTCACTAACACAGAGTAAGGGATCACCACGGTTGGTAAGGCAAAGGCAGATATGTGGGCGCCAGGGGGAGAGGTGGGGGCTGGAAAAAAGGAAAACTGGAAATAGTTCCTAAGTTATTGCCTGCAGTAAATGGGTAAACGCTGAAGCCATCTGGAAACTCTGGGAGGAAAACAATGGGTTAGAGGTGGGGAGTGAGACTCAAGAGCCCAGTTTTGGAGATGCTGGTTTTGAAATGCCTATTAGATATTCAAATGAAGATGCCAGGTAAGCCATGGGATATATGAATCTGGAGGTCCAGAAAGGCATCAGGGCTGGGGTTATAATTTTGAGAATCATCAGCATATAGCTAGAATATAAAACCAGGGAAATGGACAAAATCAATTAAAGAAATGGTATACAGAGGAAATGAGGAGAGAATCCAAGGCCAAGGGCTGGGGCACTCTAGCATCTAAAGGTAGAGCCAGGGGCGCCTGGGTGGCGCAGTCGCTTAAGCGTCCGACTTCAGCCAGGTCACGATCTCGCGGTCCGTGAGTTCGAGCCCCGCGTCAGGCTCTGGGCTGATGGCTCAGAGCCTGGAGCCTGTTTCCGATTCTGTGTCTCCCTCTCTCTCTGCCCCTCCCCCGTTCATGCTCTGTCTCTCTCTGTCCCAAAAATAAATAAACGTTGAAAAAAATAAAATAAAAAAAATAAAGGTAGAGCCGAGAAGCCAGCAAAGGGGACCAACGAGCAACCATCAGCAAGGCAGGAAGAAAACCAGAAACTCGTACTGTCCCGGAAACCAAGAAAAGCAAGTGCTTCCTGACAGAGAGAGAAATGAATTATGCCCGATGTCGGGCGGCTGAGCACAAAAGGGATGAGAGGTGCGTGCTGAACTGGCAACACGGAGTCCCTGGTGGCTGGGACAAGTGCCGTGTCAGTGGAGGGGGGACTAAAACCCATCTGGAGTGGGCTGAGGAAAAACAGGACGTGGTGGGGTGAAAACATTTAATTTAAACAACTCCTTTGAGAAGTTTTTCTGTGAAGGGTAACAGAGGTGGGCAGTAACTGAAGGGGGAGAAGAGGCCAAAGCAGGAGGTTTTAAAGAAAAAAGATCTGGGGCACCTGGGTGGCTCAGTCGGTTGATAGTCTGACTTCGGCTCAGGTCATGATCTCACAGTCCGTGAGTTCGAGTCCCACATTGGACTCTGTGCTGACAGCTCGGAGCCTGACACCTGCTTCAGATCCTGTGTCTCCCTCTCTCTCCCTCTCTCTGCCCCTCCCTTTCTTGCACTCTGTCTCTCTCTCTCTCTCAAAAATAAATAAATATTAAAAAAAAAAAAAGATAAAGAAGATCGTAAGGGCGCCTGGCTGGCTCAGTCAGTAGATCGTGCAACTCTTGATCTCAGGGCTGTGCGTTCAAGCCCCTTGTCGGGTGGAGAGATTACTTAAAAATAAAATCTTTAAAAAAAGAAAAAAGAAAAAAAGAACATCCTAGAGTGTATCTAATGTGCTAGTAGAAATGACCTATCAAGAGGAAGATACAGTAAAGAATAATTGCAGGAGTGAAGAAATTGAGAAGTCTAGAAGAGACAGGATTCAGTGAGCACGGGGAGGAGTTGGCCTTTTAGGGAAGCAAGGCTACTGGACTCTGGAGGAAAAGCAGGCGAGGAACATAGACACAAGTCATGGGGTTGACATGGTGAAAGAAAGATAAGGCAATTTCCCCACGTGGTTGTTTCCACTCCCGTCTGGAAGTGGGTGGCAAGGTGATCAGGGAGAAAAGGAAGGTGGGCTTTGGAAGAGGAATGAAGGTGTCAAACGGCAATTTCAGCGAGCGGGAGAGTGGACAGAGCAGGAAAGTGTATGAGAATTGCTTGGGGAGTTAGACAAGATGGAAGACAGAAGATACGACCAGGAGAATGGAGGAGTAAGGCGACAGGAAGTACACATTAAGCTTCAGAAAGGCTAGGACACCGCCCAGGGTCACAGACCTACTGGGCAGAAGGGCGGGGATTCCCACTGCAGCCCGAGTGACTCCACTCCCCAGTCCCTCAGGTACAGTCAAGCAACCTGGCACAGAAGAAAGCTGCAGGTGAAGGGCTTCAACCACGAAAGATTGGTTGAGTCCCCACAAACGTGTGACTGCCTTGGGATCCTGATTTTGTCATGACCTACGAAGAATCTAGGAGAATGCCTCAGTATTTCATCCTTCCAGAAGACCAGTGAGGTCATTCAAACCCTCCTCTTCTCCTCTGGATTACCACCACTGGCCTGTCGGCCCGCCTCCAAACCACCTTCCAGACTGCTAAAGACAGTCTTTGTGAAATTCGGATCACGTCTTCCACCGCACAAACCCTAACACCACACACAAGACTTCTCTTCATGATTCGGTCACACTCCCCGGGCCTCCCCACAGCCTGTGCCGCAGCCGAATTCGTTACCATTCCACGGCCCTCACAGCCCTGTTCACCCTCCCGCACCTTTGTGCGTGCAGGCTCTGTCCTCGAAACGTCCCCTGCCCTGGTCCACACAACAGACTCCCGTTTGTCCGGCTCCAGTGTCCCTTCCCCAGTATGGCTCCCCTCCTCCACCTCTCCTTCATCCTTCTCCACTGTTCCCAGAGAACCACTACTGGGGCTTCTGCCATTCTGCGTTATAATTCTCTTTATTGGCCTATTTGTCTCATCCGCCAGATCTCAGCACAGCATCTACCCGACCCATAGCTGGTGCTCAAATCCTGCGCTGCACGCTGAATGAGAAAGAATGCAGCCGTTCGATATTGAGGATGATGAAATTAGCTGAGCTGGTTTTGGTGGGGCTCTGTATCTCCTATCACACTTGTTATGCTCCCAAGGGAGGTCGATCTGGATGGCAGAGGGATACGGAATCCATCTGTTCGCATCCGTGACTCTTTCCACAACCTGCTCTGAAATCCAACATTTCAAGCTGCTTTCAAAGTCAGGTGCTACTAAACAAGCTGACTCCATAAGCGGGGATACGTTATGCGGATGAGACAGAAGCAGCCTCACGAGCCCGCCAGAGGACACTGGCTGAGATCGCACAGAAGGAGGTTGGCTGGGGGCCAGCAGGTGTTCGGAGGAGCTGTGACGGCCGGGCCATCCAGGAGCAGTCAGTCTGATCTCTTTAGGGACACGTGGAGCCTGCCAGCTCTCACGACCCAACTGCTGTGCGTGCTACACGGTGTCTGTATCCGCTACGGCCCCAGAGAACGGATCACCCTCCCACCTGCATGACACAGACCGTGCAGATGGGAGCGTGCTTCCACATGACAACGTGCAGTTATGCCCGGCCCCTCCAGCTGTAACGACTACCAGGACGAAACCCCAGGGAAGACGGCAATCCTGACAGATAACGGTCTTCCGTGCTGGCACACACCACTCCACTCTCCCCAGGGCAGCTGCTGGAGCCATGGCCTCCAGTCCCTTTCACAGTCCCTCCTGGAACCACAAATGTGAAAAGTATTCGGTGAGATCGGGACAGAAGGCAGTCAGCAAACAGGATATATTTAAGTAAGAAAATACCAAGGCTTTATTTGTGTTCTCTTTATATAAAGATAGCCCTGCTGTCGGCTACGTGGAAAGATGGACACAGTTCCCGTGAGCAAAGATGTACCCACTTCAGACCGCATACCATAATGCCAAAGAATGGACATGAAGGGGGGGGAGGTGTAATGCTGTCATCTTCATATAGCAATAAAATGCAAAACAGAACAAAAACTAACTGGACTTAATTAATGCTGGGCATTCCCACAGGGAAAGGACCAGAGGACTTGCAATCAATCAGTAGTTGGATACGATAAAAATTCCATTTGGCTGGGCCACCCTCGCTCCTCTCTCCGGCTCTCCCCAACTGAGGTATAACCATCTGGAACCAACAAAGCCGGTAGGCAGGAGCTTTTGCTTCAGAGTCCACTGAGACAAGAAGGGGGCAACGTTTCAGAAGACCAGGTAACGGGGCTCTGGTGAGGCACCTACGTGCAGCAGTGTCGCATGTGGAAGTTGACAACGTACTCGGCATTAGTCCTCTGCACGGAAATAGCAAAAGGCTCAAAAGGGTGAAAGGTGAATGCAACAAGGCGCCGCACTGTGTGGTTGATGGGGCGGCCCAGTAAGCCTGCCTGGATCTCAAACTTGAGCAGACCAGAGTCCCGGGCATAGAACCTAAACAGAACAAGGAGAGAAAGAGAGGATGGTACAGAGATATTCACCACCACTTTGCAATCCGCTCAGCACGGGAACGCGGCAACTCGTAATTCAATCTTACTCACGGGATCTCCTCTTACATCAGCCTCAGGGTATCAGAACTGCGAAACCACCTTTGTCTGAGCTGCTCGTGGTATGCAGGGGTCACTGTGAATTGTACTGTGCTGTCCTGAGTCACTGGCTCCTTTCTCTTTCCCAAGATAACCCTTAGTTACAGCCTTAACTACAGCCTCCTCTTTTCCAGACACGCTGCCCCAAGAGTATCTAGACCAGAGCTAGAAATGAAATGCAAGCCACGTGCACACTTTTAAATTTCCAAGTAGTCACATTTAAAAAAGGTAAAAAGAGAAAGGTGAAATTAATTTTAATAAAATATTCTGTTTAACCCAATATTGGCATCCAAAATACTATCATTCCAACCTATAATTCATGTAAAAAAATATTAATGAGATATTTCATTCTTTTTTTTTGTATTAAGTCTTTGAAATCTGATGTGTGACACTTGAGCACATGTCAACTTGGACCAGTCACATCTTAAATGCTTAACAGCCACATGCAGCTAGTGGCTCCGATATAGGACAGTGTAGATGTAGACCCATATTTGAGTTGTTAAGAACAAACTCTTTTGAAAGGTTCTTCTTTTTCACACCCAAAAACAAAATACTAACTAGTCTGACATTTTTCATCGAATAATTCCATTCATCCCCATACTTAAATACATTTTCCCATATGCAAAGTAAGTGTCCTCTGGAATCAGGAACCAGAGACGTTCAGGGGGGTTGGGGCTGAATTAGGGTAAGTTCCAGAAAAATGAGAGCTCTGAAATAGAGAGCTCTGTAATTTCCCTTTTGGAAAACAAACCTATGTACCCATAAAGATACTCATAATCCCATTTCCAAGAATTTGTATCCTCAGAATTTAATCTAAATGAAGTTAAGTGATGTGAATAAAGACGGCTACTCTATCAAAGCTCTAATGTAAAAATGCAGACCGAGAATAAAGGCTCAGCAACAGGGGAAGAGTTAAATCAACTGTGGTGCGTCTAACGAGGGAACAATATGCTGTCAGGAGGACTATGTAACAACACAGAAAAACATTTATAAAATACAAGCCGACTACAAAGTATTACGCTAACCAGGATGACAACTTGGCACGTGCAAACCTGCAGAACGACAAAGACGAGACTGGAATACACAATACAGGTGTTCAAGTCACAGCATTTCCTCTTCCAGTGCCTCTAATATCCTTACATTTCTCATTTTAAATTAAAAATAAGTGAAAAACCCCTGTAGTCAGGGGCAATAGCCATTTCCAAATTTGTCACTTAGGTTAATCTTTTCAAATCAGAGGCAGGTCAGAAAGGAGGGGAGTGTATCTCACACTACTTGACAATATCAAATGAGGCCCACGATATGCTTTTACGCGTGAAAACCACATTCACCTCACCCACATAGTCCCCAACACACAAAGGGCCTGTAAGCAAAGCGAGTTGTCTGAGCTTCTAAATCTAACTACCAGTTTACAGGAAATATGAGAGACTGAGAAAAATAGTAAATACTACTCCAGGGATGCGGTGAGCAAACTTCAGAATGTGGGAAACACTACAGGACAAGCAACATGGTTTCTTCAACAATTTCACTGCAAGGAAAAGAGGAAGGAAGCAGAACGTATAGAATAAAACGGACTTAAGGGAGAAGCGACCAAATACAATGTATGAACCCTGTTTAGATCCTGATGGGAACACGTGGAACCACAAAAGAATATTTACAAGACAACAGGGAAATGTGAAAACTAGGTATTGGGTGGTCTTAATAAATTTTTGATAATTTTCTTAAGATAGAATGGTACTGAGGTTGTATTTTTGTAAGTCTTTCTCTTTTAGACATTACTAAAATATGTATGAGCAAAATGCTATGAAATCTGGGATTTGCTTCATCATATCAAGGGTGGCATTTGGGGCGAGGGGGAGTGGTGGTGGTGGAAAGACAAAACAACACTGACCATGGGATGGGATGGCAACTGTTAAGACTGGGTGGTGGGGGGAAAAAAAAAAAAAAAAAAAAAAAAAGACCGGGTGGTGGGCGCATGCAGGTTCATTACACTCTTCCGCTTTTATATGTTTAAAACTTTCTGCAATTAAAAAAAAAGGTTAACTGTTTTTTGGAAACTGACTGAAATTTCCCAAAGGAAACGCCATGAATGGTGATTAATCGTACAGAATATGTTACACAGGCCTCTTTCATACACAATGAAGCCGGACAGTGAAATACCAGCTACCACTGTTTCTATGTTTCTACGTGAAAAAGAGCTTCCACTCTCCAGCCCAGGGTTCCAGAACATACCTCCCCCGAAATAACCTCACGGGTGGCAGTGGTGCCCAATCCTCTCCCTAGTACCCAATACATCACACAGAACAACACAAGCTCCCAACAGGGGGGTGGGGGGGGGGTTCTGTGAAGAGGACATTTGTGAGGGAGGGACTGCCTGTAAGAGGTCAGTCTCAAGTTTCTAGCAATAATACAGCATCAACATTCCAGAATTTCTTCAAGTGAGGAAGCGGGAGTTTCTCCAAAACCTGCCTGTTCCCCAAACTATCTCTGCTAGCTTTTCTACTAGATAACACGGGAGATAAAATGATTTGAGTGAAATAAATTTAGAAAGTCTCAACCTACTGCTATTATGAAATGGCATGTGGTTTTATACCCTGGATACCTTTAAAAGGGAACAAACTCATCTGAATTGGATGTTTTCAGGAGAAGCAAAGGGCAGAACTACTGAGACTAGTACCTACATGATCAAAGCACTCACCACATTACAGAAACAGCCTGTCCCTCCAACTGAAGCCATGAGTACAAGCGGACATAGTCACAGTGAAATGATGTCCAAGAAGAGAGAGGGGGCGGGCCGCCCGTAGCCCTGAGGCTACAGTGATGGTGTACCTGATAGGGTGATCTCCACAAGTCTTGGGTCGCTCCATGACGGACACCCACTTGTCGTCGTAGCTGAAGAGAGACAAATCAAGGTAGGGGCTACCGCTGTAAGACTGGGCACTGATGGGGAGCTGCCCCAGCAGCCGGCGTACTGCCTCCGTGTGCCCTCCGTACTTGGCGTTTACGATAGTGTCTTTAAACCTAAAATAAAGCACCAGTAAGGAAGGCTGTGTTAGTGGACACACCAAGCTGTCTTGGATTTTAAGCTGATAAAACATGTCTAAAAACAACTCATTCTGTAAACAGAAATCTAGGTAATGCAGGAAGTCAGAGCTCTCACACATCCCCAGTCGGCCCGGCTACAAATATTCTCAGAAACAGAAAAAAATTCGCAATAGGAACATTAAATTACATTAGAAGAGTTAACAAAGACTTTCCAAGCAAGTTTAAAAGGAATGTGACTACTCTGTGACAGCACTTCCATTCAATTCTACTTCCCCCAAATAATAGCCTAGGTTTGCATCAAGAGTTCTAGAGAGCAAAGAACCCTGTAGAACAGAGCGGCCTCTCTGTGACTCTCCTTGGGATCAGTTATAAGCCAACTTCCATCAAAACTCTAGGGGCGCCAGGTGGCTCAGTCAGTTAAGCAGCCGACTTCAGCTCAGGTCATGATCTCTCGGTCTGTGAGTTCGAGCCCCATGTCGAGCTCTGTGCTGACAGCTCAGAGCCTGGAGCCTGCTTCCCATTCTGTGTCTCCCTCTCTCTCTGCCCCTGCCCTGCTTGCTCTCTGTCTCTCTCTCTCTCTCTCTCTCTCTCAAAAATAATAAACATTAAAACAAAACAAAAAAAACCTTGGACGAACTACTCATTCTGTGTTCAAAGTTTACGAGCTAGCTACCTGTGCTCCTGCAGAAACGCCAGCGTCTGAAGAACTGTCACGCGGACACAGAGTCACACATCTCACTTATTTTTAATAACAACAACCATGGGGCAATTTCTCACACTTGTAATGAATACCAAATTTAATACCCTTTGACCAAGCATTTCTCTTCTTGTGGAAATTTACCCTAAGGAAGCAATCCCATACTTAGAAAAATCTCTCTGCCCCTTTAATAAAGCATTGCTGATGATAGCAATAAATTGACAGAAAATTAAGAACCTAATGGAAAACCATAATTTTCAAAGCCTGCATAGTAACAGTGGAAACATTTATCATAATGGTAAGTAAAAGAAACAGGCTACACTCTGTCTACACAGCATGATTTAAAAAAAAAAAAAAAAAAAAAAACAGAGAAAAAAATTAGTCCTAAAAATCAGACTGGTGGTGGGGGTGCCTGGGTGGCTCAGTTGGTTAAGTATCCGACTTCGGCTCAGGTCATGATCCCACGGTCTGTGAGTTCGAGCCCCGCGTCGGGCTCTGTGCTGACAGCTCAGAGCCTGGAGCCTGCTTCGGATTTTGTGTCTCCCTCTCTCTCTGCCCCTCTCCCACTCACCTTCTGCCTATCAAAAATAAACATTAAAAAAAAAAAATCAGACTGGTAGAAATACATCAAAATAATTGTGCCTGTGTAATCACATTTTGTTTTTATTCTTTTTCACTTTCCTACAGTTTCTTAGAAAGAATGTCAACCATCAGTATGTATTTCTTTAACCTCTACATCAAAGTATATCATATGGTTTAAAATACAAAGGGAAAATAATTTAGTCCAGGGACAAAATATGACATCTCATCCCTGAAATTAATGGCATGAAAAGCAAATAAAATAAATTTAAAAACTTAAACGTTCCTGACTTTGAGGAGACCAGAAAGATTGATGAGATGGGTTCTGTATTTTGTCTTCACCATTAACCTGTGATTCTAGATGGACATTAACACCTCGTTTATGAGCCTAGCTATCAATACTGCTTTTCGTTAGTCGTCTTGACAGTAATTTTCACCACCTCAGTGTAAGTCATAAAATTAAATCTTGGGCCAAAGAGAACTTATTTCTTTCCCTTTGAAGGAGCAGGAATCATCGTTTTCAGCTCCTTGGCAGCCAAGATCCAGCACGACCTCTCTCAGCCCGCACCACGGCCTTGCCTGGCTCACCGGCTCCCAGTGACGGGGGCTGGCCCACGGTGAAAGCAGTGCTTTTCCAGCAGCACCACCACCTCCACTCGCCATGCTCCCCACGGACAGAAAGATGAAGCCGTCATCCCTGTGACAACTTGCAGCGTTTAACACCTGGCTCACCGTCATTCTGTCCAGTTATGCCTCTCTCAGTTCGTGGGGATTTCCAAATTCGTAGAGATGATCCTTCCAGCACCATGGCCCCCTGGTTCCTGAACCTCCTCTCTGCCTCAGCCCTCATTCCGAGGTACTACGTCCTCAGTCTCACCATTACCCATGACTGCGACCTCTCTGTAACATCAGGGTGAGGCACCACTCTCTCCAGCCTCCTCCTCGCCTATCTTTCCAGCCCATTCCCTCTACTCCCTGGACCTACAGTCCACTGATTCGACCAGTTTTTGTCACCCTACACCTTGACCATATCCTGTGTCCTCTCTCTTTCCTCAGGCCATGCTTCAATTCCACATTAATCCACTGCACTCATCCTGCACAACTCTGCCTTCTCTTGCTTGGGGGCACTTCCCTGGAAAACCTACAGCCCTGGTTAAGCTCAACTCTGCCCGTTCCATGCCTGTATCTGCTCGGTGTTCTCCACGGCTGGAGGGAAACATACAACGCTCACTTAAATGTATAACCATGAACGTCGTGAGGCCCTCCTGCTGCAGGCACTCAGGCTACAGTCCCCGGTCCAGCCAGCCCTCCCAGAACTTCCCTTTTACCATCATCTTCAGAGAGCTCTGTGCTTCTCTCTGGTTTCAGACTATTTCCTGTACCATACTTTTGTGTTTTATGTGGAAAACACATCTTCCAGAGGCTTCCTTAGAAACGGTACATGAGAAGTAATTTTTCAAGAACTTACATGTCTGAAAAAATCTTTGTTCCACCCTACTGGATAGAAAATTCTAGACTCGGTATCATTTTTTTCCACAGACTTCTAAAGGCATGATCTTAATGGCTTCAAGCTTTCGGTGTTATTATTGATAAACGCAATACCATTCTGCTAACTTATTTTTTAACATGTGAAATGTATGTTCTTTCTGAAACTTTTTACAATTTTCTCTTTGGCCTCAATGTTCCAAATTTTCATGATGGTATGCCTCCATACAGGTCTTTTTTCCATTGGGTACTTGATGGAGCTGGTGATACACTAATAAAGACTTAAGAAGTATTTATCTGGGGAAAGAAGCCATGATTTGCAGCGCTCGCCAATTTCTGTGCTGTAAATCCTACTGCTGTGGTCAGTTTCAAGGTACCAACGTGACATCACTGAATGTGGCATTGTCGAAAGATGAGCAGCAGCAGATTTTCAGTAGAGAAAATACATATATATATATGTATATAGAGAGAGAATATACAGAATATACAGAGAATATACATATGTATATATGTATATAGAGAGAGAATATACAGTATTTTCACCACACAGAGGAGACAGACACAAATACACTCAAGACCATAAATAATAGTAAAATAGTTAGGAAATAACTAATTTTTAATAATCACCACGTTTAGCAATAGCTTGCAAAAAATCCCTGCCATGTTTAACAACTGGCCCTCGTGAGCCAGTACAAGCCAGCCCCAGCACATCACTGAAAGGTCCTGCCAACCTGGAAGTTGGGAAACTGTCTCCACTACTGGGAAACTGTCTTACACTATTTCCTCTCTTCATTTTCTCCACCCACCCTCTGCAAATAAACAGATGTTGGGCCTCCTGGGCAAATTCTGTAATTCCTTTTCATCGTTTCTCTCCCATTTTCCTACTTTTATCTGTTTATTCTCCTCTCTCAACTATACCTAACAAAGTTTAAATTTCTGTTTTAGGAATGTTTCCTTTTTTATAGCTTCAATGATTTCAGTGATTGCAATACTGCTCCTTTATTCTTTACTGTTTTATTTTGGTCTAAAGATTTTCCTTAAGTAACTCATGATCCTCAGTGTTCCCCTCCTTTTTTTCTTTTTTTTTTTTAATGTTTTTTTATTTATGGAGAGAAAGAGAGAGCATAAATGAGAGAGGGGCACAGCAAGAGAAGGAGACGCAGAATCCGAAGCAGACTCCAGGCTCGGAGCTGTCAGCACGGAGCCCGACACGGGGCTCAAACTCACAAACTGTGAGATCGTGACCTGAGCCGAAGTCGGACGCTTAACCGACTGAGCCACCCAGGCGCCCCACCTCCTTTTTTTCTTGAACATTTGCTCTAACCTATAATGGATCCACTTTCACTTATTTTTACCAAAAGATTACTGGAGACTGTAAAATTGAGCATTTAGAGTCATGTGTTCGCACGAAATGAAAAATGATTCCAATTTATATACACATTGTACTTTCAATGCAGCAAAGCGTGATAAGATGGCTAACAAAATATATTAGGATCTATTAGGAATATATATTAGGATATGTTAGGATACAATTCATATAAAATGTTATATTAGGATACAAATACGAATTTGAAGACAAGAAGAAACAATGTGAAATTTCAAACAGTATGGGAATAATTTGCTCTCTACTTTTTATATCAAATACTAACACCAAATTACTATTGCAACTAGGTTTCCCTGGCTATGTTCAAAAGTGTTACGTTATACACCATAAACGTATACGATGTTATATGCTAATTGTACCTCAATAAAGCTGGGGGAAAAAAGCTTGTAATATTTTTAAAAACGAATATTTAATATACACTGAAAATTGCATCTTCTGCAATTATTCAAATTTAATAGCAAAAAAATGTTAAGATCAACTTAAAAATTAATATGTAAGGACATCTACAGTTGTTCAACATCTTTTGGTGGTATGATCCAACATTTTGAGAATCACAAAGCTAGAACACCACCTTTCTCTTCAAACTTTATTTCTCCTAGGACTTCTTAAAATTTCACTTAATTCCAGATGCATTCTGAAATAATTAAAAAAACAAAAACAAAACATAGCTTCCTATAATTACTGGGTGACTTCATTCACTCAACAAATACCTAATAAGCTTCTCCCACATGAAAGACACTGGCCTAGGTACTATGGATATGGCAGTGAATGAAACAGACAAAAATCCCTGCCCTCATGGGAGTTTACCTTCTTTCCAGTGACTTCTTTTGATGTTTTCACTCAGCCAGCTGTACCCAGCTTTGTAATTAGTTGATAATGATCTGCCTAATTTTAAAGTTAATTTTAAAAGAAGGAAATTTGTTCCAAAAAGAACAAACCACAATCTGAGCCACATTCTGTCTCCAAATATCCTTCCATAACTGAACAGAAACGCTTAGAAGGCAGAAAATTTGTGTGAACCAGAGAAAAAGGAAAAGGCAAGTTAGCTGTCTGAAAACCAATACCCATTTCTAGTTGATTACTATCCTTTTATGTAAAGATGATGCCACTGCGTTAATGTACCTACTCTGCTCATTTTTCCTAGTGGCAGTAATGCTTATTCTGATTCTTCTGTTCACTCCAGTGTGATCTATCTTGAAACCTAAAGCAGATCTTTTCCCTAACTGGCCAAGGTTGGGGGAGCAATTTAAAGTGGCATCCAATGAGGCACTGACTAGAGTAGGATTCAGCTTGGGCCCTTGGCCCAGAGTAACCATTCATTTCACAATAATGTTGTACTCAGATAATTGTATCAGAAGCTCTGGTTCAGAGAAAACCCTGTCTGATGATGGGGGGGGGGGGGGGTGGTATTAATTTAGGGTGACCTAGGTGTTTGTAAGTGTCAGTATCTGAAGGTCTCTTCTTTGGGTTGGTCAGTTTCCCTAGTGAAAAATCTCTAATCTCCTGCATAAGGAGTATAAGCCTGGCTGTCATATCTTACCTTTCAGTTTGTTGGCTTTCATTCAATTCTTGTTTTTAGCATGACAATCTCATCCCTACTCTCAGCTATGCCTCACGAACATGAAACCAGGGCCTACATGGTTCAGTTTCTCAGGAGACTGAACCTCCAGCCTTCTGCGGAGGTGGAGAAGACACAGTCAATTGGCTAAGTAGGCTTAGAGAAAGGGGCTAAAGGGCCTGATTGCTCCTTTTTTTTTTTTTAATTTTTTTTAAGTTTACTTATTTATTTTGAGGGAGAGAGAGCACACACAAGCAGGTGAGGGGCAGAGAAACAAGGAAAGAGAATCCCAAGCAGGCTCCACACTGTCAGCACAGAGCCCAACGTGGGGCTCAATCTCATGGACCGTGAGATCATGACCTGAGCCTAAACCAAGAGTAGGACGCTTACCCGACTGAGCCACCAGGAGCCCTCTGATTGCTCCTTGCAAGAACTTCACCCAATCCTCTGAGTTTAAGCCCACATTACAGGTATCTTCAGAGGTACCTAGGGCCTCTAATTCTCTGACCCTTTCCAGAGTTCTCTGGTGCAAGGCAACTTGTTTCTTGATGGCTAAGCTCTGCAGTCTTGTTTCTGTTCTCTGAAGTGTGTCAAGTCAGTTACCACTCATCAGTTAGCTTCTCAGCTCCCAACACTGATTCCTATCCCGTCGCCAATCATCTCCTGCCTCTCATGTCTCTCCTTTCCCATTCTCTTTGTTTTTGTTAAAGTTACACCTTTTACTTCTTTTTGTCACTTTAATAGGATTTGGGGATGAAGCAGAGATAAATGCATGTGTTCAACACATCGTATCCTGTTTAACCAGAAGTTCTAAAATTATTTCCTTAAGTCGTATCACTCCACAAATACTTAAATGCAATACATATAATAAACGTATTCATGAGAACACAGCAATAAATAGTAAAGACACAGTCTCTATCTTTCCGTAGCTCACATACAGTCTGGGAGGAATCACGGACAGTGTACTAGTAATTCCACAGGTGCTGGGAGACAGAAAGGAAAAGGTCAGGGTGACCCAAGGGTTTACCACAGGCAGACCTAACCAAACCAAGGTGGGCGGAGAGAATACAGGGAGAGTTTTTTGGAGGAAGCAACTACTGGCCTAACATCAGTGAATTGTCTAGAGAGATTAAGCCTGTTAAGCCTGAAAGAGCTTACCGGCGCTGGATCTGCCTTGCAAAATTGTTGCTAGAAGCTGAGCAGGGAAACTGGACTTCACTGTGCAGGGTGGCGTTACGGAAGAGGTCACAGAAGTTCTCAAAGAGCTCTAAAAGCTCATCGGATGTATTCTCAAACACAGCAATCACTTCTGTTGTCACCATATTGTACACCACAAAGAAAGATGCCTGCAGAAGAAGAGAGAGAGCTTTGAGACAGCGGGTGTGAGGCCATGCCTTGGAAACTTCTCACTTGGCTGAAAATTCAAACTACCCAAGGAAAACAAGCGAACCCTTCCCCTCCTGCACTAGCACAACAACGTGGCTGCACGTGGTTCTGGGAAAGGAGGAGGCCTCGGTGGACTTGATCAGTCCAGGGCCATCAGTCATGGCCAGTGTCGCCAGATTTACCACTGGATCTGCTGCTAGAATTACTGAGCTGGCCCACGTATGTGTGTAGAAAGGTTTTCAATCTTTCATTTAAGACTGCAAATTCAACATTTTTCCTTCCTAGTAATTATTCCTGACTTGCTCTCCAACCCACCCTGAAATAAAAAGCACTTTTTTAAAATGCCAGATTTAATTCTCCCTCCTGCTGAGAAAGTAATTGGTAGCCTGTAGCTGCCTGTTGGCAAATTATTTTCTCTTGTATACGTACAGTTGAAAGTTCAATTCAGGGGCATTTATTTTCCCTCTTAAGATTTCTAACATGCAGAGAGACACCTTAAGTACACTGTGTCCTAAAACTGCCCAGGCAAGTTGTCACCAAGCAGGGAACTGCCACTGAACAAATGGAAAATCAGAGTCGCGTTTTCCATTTCTTCCTTCACAAGTGTTCTTTCAGCCAAGAGCATTTGTAAGACACATTTGAGATCTGTAGCAATTAAGATCAGAGGGGACATCTGAAAAGCATTCAAATGCCACAGGTGGCAGGGTTACTGCTTTCTCTGAATGGGCCTCTGGGGGACAGGCCCTCTTCCTTTAAACAACCAGTGCTCTCTGCTCTGCCTAACAAGGAAGCTCCAGGAATCCCTGCGTTTTGTCACAATGGATGTGGCAGTGTGAATCAATCTGCAGGCTTCCAACAGGACTCTAGAAGTTTTCAGAACATTAGGATTAGTACTCCCCCTCCTATGACTGACTTTAAGTCTCCATCACCACTTCCTGGAGCCACGTGGCCCACCTGTTTTACTAGTCATTAGTCCTTCCAGAGCTTTCATTACATGACTTTTTCGGTCACCTGGAAATTAAATGCGGCTGTAAATTAAAGAGGTTGGAGGGTAACCTGAGAATAATACCCATAATATTAGCAAGGCTTTGTGTGTACATGTGCCTTTTACTCATTAACTTTATTGAAACCTATCAAATTAAACTGGGGAAGGAGGTGGGAGGACAACTAGGGCAAACTGGGTTTAAAGTTACAACCTCTGTCAGCAAAACACCGAGCTCCAGTACTGATTCTAGCTACAATTTATTACAGCTACCGGAAATAAGTAGGTCATGTTTTTTAGCAAAGGGAAGAAGGATAATCTCAAATGCAGCTACCACAGATGACTTAGTCTTTCCAAAAGAAAAAGGTAATTATAGCTCAAACCTAAATAAAAGATTGAGTCATGTCCTTTCTATATACGTGGACAACATTTGGATCATTTCAGGACTTCACCAGGATCCATCACAATTATATGAATATAAAATTACACAAACCTTTACTAGGCTTGCCTCCAGGGCAGACTGGGAAATACGAGACAGAAGGGTACAGAAGTCAAGGGCTTCACTGCCAACCCCCCATGACACATAAGATACACTAGATGCTCCTTCGTGATGGCTCAACGGGTGACTTCATCATTAATAGGGAAGAAGAATCCAGAAAAAGTAACATCCAACCGTTATTACTCACCGCTCCCCCTCCCCGCCACCTTGAAGAATACACAGGCTATGATTCAGAAGAAAAATACTGGAAAACATTTTACCATGGATGCCTGGTAAGGTCTCAGGAAACAATGCCCTGTACAGTCTCTCCTATGATAGAAGCAACTGCAAGTCAGTGGGAGATACCAGACTCAGCCCCCTTTGTGGTTTACTGGTTTGCTCTCTATTCTCAATTCCCAAACTCCTATCTAAGGAGAGATTCTGGAAATAGAACAGGGGGGCAAAGGTATAGAAAGGTAGGTATCTTACTTGATCAACACTAAAGTGGAGAGCCTCTCAAAGAGAAATGCCCAAAATACCCTGAATTTCAACATGGTGTTTCAACCCAAGAGTCTTACATGTTTCTGTGCCCTTAACACCATTTTATTCCCATCTGAGAAATAGCTATCTCCCCTAAAGAGATCTTTTATCCAAAGTGAAAAACCCTAATACTTGGAAGTCCTGATGATTCACTTGGGGGATAAGAAACTCTGGCTTCCTTTTAATCTTTTCACTGCCCTACAATCTATGCATGGGCAAGGTCAGAGTAAAGTCATAAAACTTAACTGCCAGATGAGCTTACCTATTAGTTACCTTCTAAAGGCTTTACGAAGAAGTATACTGACATTAACCATCTGGGCAGGAAAGAGAGGCTAAATTTTTAGAAAATGTTTCTGGTATGGTGGGCTCATTCTCATTCCTAGAACTAAAGCAGTCAGACCACTAATCACAGCCTCACAAAATCAAGGCAGGATTATCCACAGGCAGTCCAAACTTCGACCCTGTAGCATTTGGGCTTCTATCTCAGGGGTACTGAAAATGCTCTGCAGAAGAATCAGGGTAATAATCACAGAGTTGACTATCCACATGCCAATGGCTTGAGATTTAGCTTCCATTTGTCCAAATGAATACACGTGGCCAGAGAAAAGTGGAGTTGCTTTGAGTTTGAGGCCTAGGAAAACAAAAATTCAAGACTACATGAAATGCGAATTTCGGAGAGGCTGGCTATAGGCAAAGACAGAAATGCTCCCATCTTCCCAAGGGGATGGGAGGAGCAAAGAGCAGGAGAGCACCGCATACCTGTGATGGATCCGTGACCCGCAGGGTGACCACGTCCTCACTAGTGTACTTGATAAACAGATGGTTTTCGTCCAGAAGCTGCATTTTCCACATGCGCAGCTGCCGCAGCTGGTCAAAGTACTGGAAGAAGCGCCTCTTGGCCATCGCACTCCCGTCCTGCTCCGCCCGGCGCCACAAGTACACCAGCAGCCGGTGTTTGAGGGAGTTGATGAAGGGATCTCGGAAAGGACTGGCCATGCCCGTCTGACTGTCCCGCTGCACCTCAGGGAAGACAGCTGACACGGTGAGCAGGTCATCCTCGTAGCAGAAGCGGCCGATGGTCCTCACGTCAATGAAAGTGCCTTCTGGGGTCACCTGGAAGACGTGGATGGTCTGCTGCTGCACTGACAAGATGGCCAGGATGTTTTTGTACAGGTACAGCCCTTGGTTGTGCGACAGGACCACTTTATCACACTTGAAGGTGCGCGTATCACACAGGCGGCCGGTGTGAAGGTCAATGATGTGGAGGGAATAGTCCTCCAGAGGGGACCGGGGGTTGGGGGTCACGGACTCACTGTTGCGGTACACCTCGTAAAAAGGAGGATGCGGCTCATCCGGGAGGTAGGCAGCTGAGCCCACGATGACACAGCGACAGTCGTCAGTGAAGAGGCTGCACTCCCGGTTCAGGTGCTCACCGTTGGCGGCCACGTTGGTGATGTGCAGCAGGACGAAGAAGCGTTCAAAGAGCCGGCCGCGGATGCTGACCGACCGCTGGTCATTGCCGTTGGACAGGATCTCCCCCTCATAGCCCTGCAGTAGGTCCTCGGCTGCCTGGCAGCCCTGGTACTCATAGATCTCGAGAGACGTCTGGTCTGAAGAGAAAGCAATAAAGTAGCGTCCATCAGGTGAGAATTTACGCAAGAAACAAGGAGGCTTTTCAACATTGACGACCGTGAAGTTGGGGAAGACATTCTGGTGGAATACTCGGACCTGATGCCAGTGGGTGCCTGCCTTGCCCGAGCTGATCCGTCGGCGTTCCAGGCGGTGAATGACATTTTGGTTCTGGATCCTTCGAGGTTTGATGGTGGAAACATGATGATCCATTATCACATCTCTGCACGGAAAAGTGAAGAAGTCACGAAAACAAAACAAAATTGACCGAAATACAAATATAGAAAGGTATAGAAAGTATAGAAGTATAGAAAGTCAAAGCTTTTCCTCCTTATACCCTGGACCCAGGAACTCCCAAAATGACAGTGATCAGCAGTTCTCCTTCTCAGATTAGAGTCAGAAAGTGGTCCCGACATTTCTGAGTCCAAAAACAGGTTTGAGGGAAGGACCTGATTCACTAGGAACACCTGCAAAGCATGCTTAGATGTTGGGAATATTCAAGAGAATAAACCTAGAGCTACATCAGAGTTGTTCAGTGTTAACAGCAACGTTCAGTGCACATTCATTAAAGAAGTCTATTTACTGGGCTGTTAAGATGTCCATACTACCCAAAGCAATGTATAAACACAATGCATCCCTATCAAAATCCCAATGGCGTTTTTTGCAAAAATAGAAAAATTAATCCTAAAATGCACAAGTGATCTCAAGGCACCCCAAACAGCCAAAACAATTTTGTGAAAGAACAAAGTTGGAAGACTCAGACTTCCTGATTTCAAAACATATTACAAGGCCAAAGTAATTTTTTTTTTAAGCGTGGCACCAGCATAAAGACAGACAAATACACCAATGGAATACAATAGAGAATCCGAAAGCAAACCCTCACAGATGTAAACTCAAGATTTAGAAGTTCAGAGAACCCCAAGCGTGATAAACACAAAGACATCTACGCCCAGACCCATCACAGTCAAACTTAAAAAACGGAAACACAAAGTAGAAATCTTGCAAGCAACCAGATAAATGATATATTGTCTGGAGGGGAACAATGCAATCATCTGTGGATTCCTTGGGAAACTGTGGAAGCCGGAAGGAAGCAGAAAGTTTCTGAAGCGCTGAGCTGCCTCTGCGTCACCATTCAAATCTCAGCTAAAACAGCAACTTCTCAGATTCTCCCTACCTTCCCATCCACACCAACTGTCATTTCACCCTACTTTGTTTTCTTCAGCCCTTCTCACTTTTTAAATTATCTTGTTTACCTTTTCAGTATCTGTCACCACACACAAGACCCCAGGTACCCTGCCCAATTCCTTGCTGAATCCCCACCACCACCTGGGGCAGAACCCGAGGCACAGCAAGTGCTCACAAGTAGGTTAAATGAATGCATGGAACAACATTCAAAATGGGCCCTGCAGGGTAAAGAATTCACAAGGCAAAGTAAAAGAGGAGCGTTCACTTGGAGGAAATACACTTGGAAGGAGAGAGGCGTGATACATTTGGGAATAGAGATTCCAGGTGATTAGAGCCCAGGAAGCACAGAGTGAGTAATAAAAGAGAAGCTTAGAAAAGCAGACTGGAGGCAGACTAGAAAACACTTCACATGTCACGCCAGGCCACACCAATGCCACACCAGCTATTGTGGGTTTTAACCAGGAGTGACTGACCTAATCTATATTTTAGAAATAAAAACATATACACAGTGTGGTATTTACTTATACCCTGCCTCCTTCTAAAAGGGATCTGAAATGCTGTACCTAAGTATAGATACTATCTGGTCCAGTGAAAGATGTGCATATCTCTATGACTGAGCAAACTAGATTTCTCAAACTGTTAGTCACAACTCACTGATGAGGCTTTGAAATAAATTTAGTGGATATACCAGACATTTTAAAAAGTGGAACAAAACCAGAAAACACTGAACTGTATCACATACAGTAAGGGCAAGTACTATTTCATGAAACTTTTGTTTCAATTATACATACGAGTTACAGGCACTGGGTGAGGATATAAAATATATTCCCTACTGATCCAGATTACAGCAAGAGAGCGCAGAATGCCCTCAGGCCAAATCCAGTCTGCCTGCCTGTTTTTGTAAGTGAAATTTTATTGGGACACAGCCATACCCATTTATTTACAGGTTACCTATGGCTGCTTTTGTCCTACAGAGGCGTAGATGATTAGTTGAGACCGAAGACCACTGGGCCCACAAGACTGAAATACTTACTATCTGACCCCTTGCGAAAAAGTCTGCCAACCACTGATCTTGGGCACTGGTTCCTCACTGGAGCAACTGGAGCACCTGGAGACAATGGTTGGTTGTCCTAACTTGGGAAGGAGGGGTGTTATGAGTGTCCACCAAACAGAAGCCAGGGATGCTGCCAAGTAAACAGGCCGGGCCCCCACATTTGGACCAAGAGGTCAATAGTGCTAAGGATGAGAAACCCTGATCTACAGAAATATCTGCACGTAAATAACAAGAATGTCTGCGGCAGGACCGAACTGACGACACTCCAAATGCCCAGCAACAGAAGACTAGATAAATTCTTCCAGGCATATTCATGCAGTGGAATCTCATGAAGCAATAAATTAATGCTTAGCTAATTAATGTTAGCTACACATAACAACCTAAATGAATCTCAGAACACAATGATGAATGAAAACAGCAAGCAGCAGAGTATTTCGCGTGTTTCTCTTTACATAAGCTTCAAACAATTTCTAGTTTAAAAGCCATCAATAGGGGCGCCTGGGTGGCTCAGTCGGTTAAGCGTCCGACTTCAGCTCAGGTCACAATCTCGCGGTCCATGAGTTCGAGCCCCGCGTTGGGCTCTGGGCTGATGGCTCAGAGCCTGGAGCCTGCTTCCGGTTCTGTGTCTCCCTCTCTCTCTGCCCTCCCCCATTCATGCTCTCTGTCTCAAAAATAAAGTAAACATTAAAAAAAAAATTTAAAAATAAATAAATAAATAAATAAAAGCCATCAATAGATATGGAACACAAATATCAAAAGCAAAGGTATTATAAAATTAGAACAGTGGTTACCTGAGAAAAGTAAGAAACTGGATACGGGTTGGGACACACTGGCAACTCCAAGGTTACATTTTTTTCCTAAATCAGCACTCACTGTACTGTCATTCTTTAAAGATTACATACATTCAAAGTATTACTTGTACTCAGAATTTTTAATCAGAAAATAATTGTGAAGAGAAAACTAAGGTAGGACAATAAGACGAAGCCAGACGTACGCAGAAAGGCACACCACACGGACTTGCAGCACTGCCAGCCCTCTCATTTGGCCCTGATTTTCTCAGCAGCCAGAGCAAAAAGGAAAACACAATCAGTTACAGAATGTGCACGGCCAATAAGATACAAACTTAATAACAGATGCTTGGAAGAAACGGCGGGAGTTTAAAAGCAATCTCATAAGTTCTCAAAGACCCTTGGCATGATCAAGTGAGCAAAATCCTCCACAGCTGACAATACGGTATTAAGTCATACACAGCTACTCCTTGTAACAGTGACATTATTGATGTGGCTATTCTGATTCAGCCTTAAAAACACAGTATTAAGGTTGAAGCATTTTAAAATACCAAACAGCATACAAAACTGCCTCATTCAATCCCTGCCGAGGGCAATCCTGCCAACCTAAGACTGGGTTGGAGTCAGAGGGAGAGCAGACCGGGATGAGAAAGCCAGACGAGGCCCAGGAACAGGAGGAATAGGGACCAGACACCATCTAACAGACGAACTGCTGAGTCGGATAAAGTGCATACTAGAGTTGCTCAGCTAAGAAAGAGCCACTGATCATATTAAGCAAAACAGATGCTTAATTCTAAGAAAATTGGGATACACTTTGCATAGTCCCATCTGAAATTCTCTGATTTCTCTTTTATAATATAAATATATATATTTTTTTTGAGAGAGAGAACGAGTGGGGTACAGGCAGAGAGAGAGGGGGACAGAGGATCCAAAGCAGACTCCATGCTGACAGCAGACAGCCCGATGTGGGGCTTGAACTCACAAACCACGAGATCATGACCTCAGCCCAAGTCAGATGCTTGACTGAGCGACCCAGGCGCCCCTCTCTGATTTGTCTTTTTAAGAGAAAGACACCAGTAACTGGGGTGATGGGTGTGAAGGGGTGGGGTGAGTGGAGCTGACGACCTGTTGGCTTCAGCTCCAAATCGTACAGGAAATCGTCACTGAATTTCCTTCCCTCAGCGTGCGTGCTCTCTCTCTCTCCCTCTCTGTACGTACACACACACACACACACACACACACACACACACACACACTTTTATATCACACAATTGTGATTTTGAGAGACATGGAGTTTTTCAAGGCTTTTTCAATTTGTTCCCTGACTGTTCTGATTATAAAAGTACACGCTCATAAAAACTCAAACACTATAGAAAAAGTATGTAATGAAAGTCCCCTCTAGTCAGGGTGAGACTTACGAAAATAGAGAGGAACTTACGAGTGTCCTAAAATCTGGCCCTCTCCCAGCTCCCTTAGGCCAGTGAATGAATGGCCTAGCAACTCTCCAGCTAGCAGGAACCAGAAACCTGACAGTCTTCCTTGATCCCTCTTTCCCTCGGCCCCCTGATCAGTCACCAAACTCTGGAGATTCTACCCTCTAAACACTCCTCTCTAATCTTCCACTTACTCCTATCACAAGCTGCCGGCACCCTTCTCCGAACTTTTACACTTTCACGTCTGCGTTACTGCACCAGCTTCCTACCTAAATCCACTCCTTTCAACAGCCAGAGTGACCTTTCCAAAATGCTTTGGTGACTGCGTCCTTTCCCCTGTGGACTAATACAGGTCAGTATCTCCCCACTGCTCTTAAAGAGAAGAATCAAGCCCTCAACATGCCAACCAGGTGCTCAAAGGTCTCAGCTCTGCCTCTCCGGCCTCATCTTTTCCCGTTAACTCTAACCATTTATTTTCTTCAAGAGGGACCCTACCTCCTGTCTCGGAAGCTTGGCACCTGCTGTTAACCAAATCTAAAAATGCTCTCCTCCTCCCTTTGCTGAGTTAACTCCCAATTCAGCCATCAGCCTCATAATCACTTCCTCAGAAGAGTCTTCCTTCGACTCCCCATTAGCTAAAATACTAACTTACTGGCCACACCTCTCCTTCACGGCACTTACCACCCTTGCAACTCTGTCCCTGCATTTTACTCCTATCTGTGGCACTAGGTGGTGGGTGTTCTGCACGCCCATCACACTACGTGACACCTCTCAAGCTTCATCTCCTGCACGTTGGACCTGCCTCACGCCAAGCTCTTTGCCAACTCAGGTGTCCACAGGTGCTGTTCCCTCTGCCTAGAACGTCTTTCCCCAGGCCCTTGCCATAACTTCTCAAGTTGCAGCCTAACTGCCATCTCCTCCAGGAAGTCTTCCCTGACCATTCTCTCCAACACAGGGCTCCCCGTTTATTTTTTGTCTTCTCCACAGTAACGGCCACGACTTGAATACGCACTTGTACTTGCAGGGTTGTGCGTTTAATAATTTACTCCCCCCACTAAACGGTACCCCCCGGATAGGAAGCAACCACGTCCACACCAGTCACCGAAGTTTTCTCAGAGCCTAGCGATGGGGCTGGCCCCTCGTGTGCGTTCGGCACGTTTTTTATGGAACGAGAAGAAAGCCTGGCTGGATCGGGCTACTAGCTCGTCGAGTGGCACTAGACCTGTCCTTTTCCTCTGCTGCGTCTCGGCTTCCCCACGGGGGCCGGTGAACCCCCCCCCTCAATTCCTCGTGACAGCTTCCCAAAACGGTAAGGGGATACCGAGGGGCGGGCACACACACCCAAGGGGGCGCCCCCGGAAAGAGAAGCCCGGGGCGGGGCCTCAATGGGAAGAGACCGCTCAGGGAGGGCGGGGGCCGCGGAGCCTCGGCGTCTGGCAGGGAGGGGGCCGC
This sequence comes from Felis catus, assembly GCF_018350175.1. Lineage (NCBI taxonomy): Eukaryota > Metazoa > Chordata > Mammalia > Carnivora > Felidae > Felis > Felis catus. The sequence goes on along the minus strand of NC_058373.1, from coordinate 7,095,774 downwards.
CCCGCGGCGGGAAGCCGGGGAGGCCTCGGGAAGGGCCTGACGGGCTTGGGGGCTGGGCCAAGAAAGGAGAGGTCCTCACCTGTACGCTCCGGGTTCAAAGGGCCGGGGAGACGGACCCCCCGGCCTGCTCGGCACGCGCCTCCCCCAGCCCCGCCCCCGCCATGCCTCCGGCTCCGGCGGCTGCGAGTCCCCGCTTCCGCTTGCCGCCGGAAGTGCGGCTCAGCGAGAAGTGGGGAGAGCGCGGCGCCGTCGTCAGCCGGCACCAAGAGAAGATACAGCGCACCCTGGTGCCTGGAGGGGGGATCGAAACCACAGGGGCCCAGTGGCTGTGAAGGAAAAATTAACAGGGAGCCCTAACCTGGTCACGTTGGTGATCTCTTACGGTGAGGTCTCCGCGCCTGCAGGACACGTTTGCAAAAACATGGGTAAAATTAGTGTTTCAGAGGCACCTGGGTGACAGTCGGTTAGACGTCCTACTCTTGATTTCGGCTTGGGTCACGATCCCAGGGTTCATGAGTTTGAGCCCTGCATCGGGCTTGGAGCCTGCCTGCTTGGGATTCTCTATCTCTCCCTCTCCCTCTCTCTGCCCCTTCCCTGCTTTCTCTCTCTCTGTCTTTCTCTCTCTGTCTCTCTCTCTCTCTCTTTCTCTCTCTCTCTCTTTCTTAATAAATAAATAAAACTTAAGGGGCACCTGGGTGGCTCAGTCGTTTAAGTGTCCAACTTCGGCTCAGGTCATGATCTCTTGGTTGGAGCCCCGCAAAGGGCTCTATGTTGACAGCTCAGAGCCTGGAGCCTGCTTCGGATTCTCTGTCTCCCTCTCTTGCTGCCCCTCCCCCACTTGCTTGCACTCTCTCTCTCTCTCAAAAATAAATAAACATTTAAAAATTTCTTAAAAAATAAATAAAACTTAAAAAAAAATTTTTTTAATTAATGTTTTGCCTCGTAATTAGATGCACCCATTCATCGGCCAAGAAATGATCTGCTCTGTGTTGTCTCCTCCCTCACAGCGAGCACTTGGACCACTGGACTGTATTCATTTCTGAACACTCTGCCCAAAGCAGTTGCTGGCACGTAGTGGAAGTACAGAGAAGCTTCTTGCACTAACCTAGTCCCATAAACTCTACTTGGACAGTCTGCCCCCAGATTTCCCTCTCTGCCTCCTTTGGATCATTCAGTCCTCTGTGCATGAGTCACCTGATGGCTTCCTGGCTGCTTTCACTCCGCTGCCACCCGCTGTTTTCTGTTAGCACTCATCACTGTCTAATATTACCTGATGTGTGTGTGTAAATTTCTTTCCCTGTTCTGTTTCCCTTCCCCCTTCTAGAATGTCAACTCCATGAGAGCAGGGATTTTGTCTTGTTTTCTGTTCTATCCTCACCTACAGCTGGGTTTAGCGTCTTGTAAGTGCCCAGTAAGGATTCAGCCCACGAATGAAGGGCTCTGCCCACGTTGCTCACAGCAATCGTAGGAGGAAGGAACATTAATTAACCTTTACAGATAAGCACACAGACTCAGGAAGGGTAGGTAGCAGAGAGGAAACAGGCTGGGTTCTCTGTCCAGCCTTGACATTTCCAGACTGTGTTCTCAGGTACTGACTGCACAGTTTTCATTTTCTCTTCTGGGAAAGGAAGAGTTGCCTGCCTAGGTAAGGTTATTGGAAAGATTAGAGGTGGTATACTTAAAGCGGCCTGCACAGAGCCTGGAATGTGGTAGGTGCTCATTAAAGTATTATTGTAATTACCCAAGATCAACTCCCTTGCCCACCCATGATGCAGTTGAGACCCCAACAGGTACCTGACTTGTACAAGTTCATACAAACACAAACAGAAGAACTGAGACCATAACCCAGGATTTCCATCGCCCCTCTCCCCTCTTCCAGGGTTATCTCCTCTAGTACCAAATTCTGACTCTGCCTTCCGGGTTCCTACATGATTTTAAGCAACTCACTCACCTTCTCCAAGTCTGTATTCTTACACCTAAAATTGGGGAGGGGCGCCTGGGCGGCCCACTCAGTTAAGCATCCAACTTTGGCTCCAGTCATGATCTCACAGTTTGTGGGTTCGAGTCCTGCATCGGGCTCTGTGCTGACAGCACAGAGCCTGCTTGGGATTCTCTGCCTCTATCCCTCCCCTACTTGCTCTCGCTCTCCCTCTCTCTCAAAAATAAAATAAACATTTTGGGGCGCCTGGGTGGCGCAGTCGGTTAAGCGTCCGACTTCAGCCAGGTCACGATCTCGCGGTCTGGGAGTTCGAGCCCCGCGTCAGGCTCTGGGCTGATGGCTCAGAGCCTGGAGCCTGTTTCCGATTCTGTGTCTCCCTCTCTCTCTGCCCGTCCCCCGTTCATGCTCTGTCTCTCTCTGTCCCAAAAATAAATAAACGTTGAAAAAAAAATAAAAAAAAAAAATAAATAAACATTTAAAAAAAACAAAATAAAATTGAGTAATTATCTGACTTGATTATTAGAGAGATCACATAAGAGAATGTAGTTTAAACTATCCAGTGCTACCCAGATGGAAATGTTTGGGGCCTGCTGCCTCTGTGCTGAGCCTGGTAATTAAAATTAGGAGCTTCCCTGGCAGCAGGTGTTGAAGAACACCTCAAAAGAAGCTTCACACCTCACACCATCTACAAAAACCAATTCCAAATAGACCAAGACTTAAATATAAAGGCCAATCTATGAAACTCTTAGAAGGAAACATACGCATAATTCTTTATGACCTTGGATTAGGCAACAGTTTCTTAGGTATAACACCAAAAGCGCAAGCAACCAAAGGAAAAACATAGGTAAATTGAGCTTCATTGAAATTTTTAAATGTTTGTGCTTCAAAAGACACTTACGAGAAAGTGAAAAGACAATCCGCTGAATGGGAGAAAATCTTTGCAAATCATGTATCTGATCAGGGTACAGCATCAAAAATATTTCTTAAAAAAACCCTTGCCGCTCAACAACAAAAAGACAAACCAGTTGAAAAGCAGGCAAAGGATCCAAACAGATATTTCTTCAAAGAAAATATACAAATGGCCAACAAACACCTGAAAAGCTGCTCAACATCATTAGTCATCGGGGAAATACAAATCACAACCATAGTGAGATACCATTCCCCAGCCATTAGGACAGCTATAATTTTCAAAAAGGAAAATAAATATTAGTGAAGATGCAGAGAATGGGAATTCTCTTATACTGCTGGTGGAAATAAATGCTACAGCCATGGTGGAAAATAGTTCAGCAGTTTCTTAACAACTTAAACGGAGTTCCTGTATGACCTAGAAATACTTCCTTTAGATATATGATCAAGAGAGACAAAAACACGTCCTCATAAAAACTTGTATACAAATGTTCATAGCAATGTTATTCATGATAGCTACAAAGTGGAAACATCTCAAAGGTCCATGAATGGATGATTGGATAAACCAAAGGTGGTATATCTATATGATGGAAGATTAGTCATGAAAGGATTGGAGTGCTGATATGTGCTATGACATCAATGGACCTTGAAAATATTATACTAAGTGAAAGAAGCCAGACATAAAAGGCCACATATTGCCTGACTCCACGTATATGAAAAATCCAGAATCCCTGAAAATAGAAAGTAAATTAGTGGTTGCTGGGGGCTGAAGAAAGAGGGGAATATGGGAATTTTGCTGATAAATACAGGGTTGCTTTACAGGGTGATGAAAATGTACTGGAATTAGATGGGGGTGTTGGTTGCACATCTCTGTGAATATACTCAAAACCACTGAACTGTACATTCTTATTTTTTTTGTGTTTATTTATATTTGAGAGAGGGAGAGACAGAGCATTGAGTAGGGGAGGGGCAGAGAGAGAGGCAGACACAGAATCCAAAACAGGCTCCGGGGTCTGAGCTGTCAGCACAGAGCTGAACGCAGGGCTCAAACCCACAAACCGTGAGATCATCACCAGGGCTGAAGTCAGACGTTTAACCGACTGAGCCACCCAGTCGCCCTTGAACTGTACATTTTTAAATGGTGAATTCTATGGCATGCACATTATATCTCAAGTTAAAAAACAAATGGGAGGAGCTCTAACCTTCAGGTCGTCCCCAGCTCCGTGGCTGGGGTGGTCTGTAGAGACAGCTGTGAGTGGGCTGCAGGCCTTCCCCTTCTCTGTTCAGCCCCTCTTCAGGGGTCAGCCCAACCTCCCCCCCACCCCCGCCCCTCCACAGCCCTCCCTATCCATTCCCGCCCACCATGGAGAAGGCAGGACTTTCTGAAGCTCCTCTTATGTCTTCCAGGAAAGCCTTCCCTGTGGGACAGAGTTTAGACCAAAAGCATTCTTGGACATTGAGTTCATCACAGTTTTCCCTCCACTTTTGTATATGTTGGAAATTTCCCATAACAACAGCAGAGAGTAAAAGTCCCCTCCACCCTGTCTGGCATCCAGGCAGCCTGTGTCTCTCTTCACTGATCAGCTTACTCAGGCTTTGCCTACGTGAAGACAGAGCAATAGAAGGAATTCCCTTCCCCTGGAATGTGGACTCCTAGTGCCCTGTCCCTAGCATAACACTGCATAGGGACAAGAGGACAATAGTGCCTTGCCTTCTTTTCTCTGCTGACCTCTGGCATAGAAGTTTTCCCCAAGAGAAAAAGGGGGTGTTAGGTTGCAGTGAAACTGGTTTCATTTGACCTCCAGTACTTCTTACTTCCTTGCTTAACCTATCTGCACCTCAGTTTTCCCATCTGCAAAATGGGGATAGTAATTGTAGTAGCTATATTATAAGGTCAGCAGGAAATAAAATTAAGTATTGCATTTAAAGCTCTCAACACTCTGCCTGGCACATCTTCCATGACTTTTAGTGGTGTTACATCCAGATAAACCCATCATGAGTTGAAAATATAAGTTGAGGGTAACCTGGGTGTCTTGGTCAGTTAAGCATCTGACTCTTGATTTTGGCTTGGGTCGTGATCTCATGGTTCGTGAGATCGAGCCCCGCATCAGGCTCTGCGCTGGGAGTATGGAGCCTGCTTGGGACTCTCTGTCTCCCAATCTCTCTCTCTCTCTCTCTCTCTCTCAAAATAAATTAAAAAAAAGATAATATGATAAGTCAAAAATGCGCTGGACAGCATAGCTTAGCCTTGCCTACTTTACCGTGCTCAGAACACATTAGCCTACAGCTGGGTAAGATCATCTAACACAAAGCCTACTTTATAATAAAGTGTTGACTACCTCATGTCATTTGTTGAACACTGTGCTAAAAGTCGAAAACAGAATAATGGTCATTTGGGCACAGAATGGTTGTCAGAATATCGGTTGTTCACCCTCATGGTCACACGGCTAAGCACCACCAGAGAGCATCGTATGGCATGGCGCTGACCTGGGAAAAAACAAGAAGTTAGAATCGGACGTGTGCTTTCTACCGAATGCATATTGCCTTCCCGCTGTCGTAAAGCTGAAAAATCTTGAGCCCAACCATAGTAAGTCGGGACCATCTGCATTTAGTCTCCATCAATGTTAACGCGGTAATCTGGCTCTCACCATGCTGGGCCACCTTCTCTTGGAACCTTGCAAATTTTCATCATCAGTGAGGCTGTAAGGCCCTGGAAGATAAAGATTGTTTCCTACTTCCGTGTGCCTACCCCAGGCTGACCGCTCTAACTTCTCTGTGAGTATCGGCTTCATCCTGCAATCCCGCCACTGGCTTGTTGTGTGGCTTTGGCAAGTCATTTCTCTCTGCCTGCTTTCCCATCCGTGAAATGGGTATACTGGGGGGTTTGGATGTGGGAAAGCCATTGTGTTTGTAAAAGAGACTTAATGTTTACATGAATTTGTAAATTCAACCAATAATATACAAATGCATTTGTAATTACAAAATAATTACAAAACAAAGTACACAAAATAATACACAAACACAATCACTTGTAATTACAAAAATAATACACAAACACAATTCTCTGGTAAAAGTCTGGCAAATGATGTCAAAAGAGAGTAAAAACTGGAACTCGCCTTCACATCCTCAGTCCCACCCCTTCCACCTCGTAATTACACACCTATCCTTCCAGGCCTTTCTATGCATTATTGGTACAAATGTATGAACAATCAGAGATCTATAAATAGGATTTCGCTTCACTTTTTTCTTTAAAGACGAATGGATATTGCCTTGCGTATCGTTTTGCAACTTGCCTTTTGCATTAGTCAGTAATATTTTTGAGATTGTTCTAGGTCAGCACCTAGAGATCTAACTCTTTCCACGGTATGAATGCCCTTCATTTAACTATATTCCTATTTATGGGCATTTAGGGTTCTTTCAATTTTCACCTATATAAGCTGCCTCAATGAATAATCTTTTATCTATACCTTAGGGCACAAGCATAAACATACAAGACATATATAAAACAGTAGAATTACTAGGTCAAAAGTTAGCATATCTTTTTTTTTTTTTTTTTTTTTTTTTTTTTGAGAAAAACAGAGAGACAGAGCATGAGCCGGGGAGGCAGAGAGAGAGGGAGACACAGAATCCGAAGCAGGCTCCAGGCTCTGAGCTGTCAGTACAGAGCCCCATGCGGGGCTGGAAATCAAGAATGGTGAGATCGTGACATGGGCCAAAGTCAGATGCTCAACTGACTGAGCCACCCAGGTGCCCCGAAAAGTTAGCATTTCAAAAGTCAGAGTGCTAATTACAAAAAGGTTGTATCGGTTTGTATTCTCATTACTCTGCACCCTCGCCTGTACTATATGTCATCAATCTTTCTTATTTTTGCCCATGACATTAGCAGCAGATGACATTTTATTGTTTTAATTTAGATTTTCTTGATTACTGATGAGGTTGACTAATTTGTTTTTTCAGATGTTTATTGGCCGTTCATGCTTTTACGCTGACCTGCCTTTGCATACCCTCGGCTCATTTTTCTCCTGGGATACTTTTCCTTATTGATTTGTAGGAACTATTTATATATTCTGGAGATGGATCCTTTAGTAAGACTGCAAACACCTTCTCCCTGTGTGAGGCTGGCTGGTCCTTAATTTTTAACTTGTATTTAATATCTATTTATAGGGATGTCTTGAAAAGGCTCTGCCTTCCCATGACTGATTCTTGCTGTTTGTCAAGTTAATGCAGAGTCCCACGTGGGGAGGCTGTCACACTGTGCTTCCAGGAAAATCTACCAGGGGTAAAGGAGGCCCAAGGTTGTGTTTCCTCCCTACCTTTTCCAGGAAGTGGATTTCGTTTTGTTGCTCTCAGAGTCTGATGTTAAAGAGGCAACCAGGGGCAAGACTAGGACTGCCTTCTGAGTCTTTGCAAGGACTTGCCTTCAATGCAGAATGAAATAAAGAGCAACAGGAGGGCTCTGAGCAGAGGAGCAGCTTAAGCAGATTTGTGTCTCAGAAGATTCACTCTGAAGGCGCCTGGGTGGCTCAGTCGGTTGAGCATCCGACTTCGGCTCAGGTCATGATCTCACGGTTCGTGAGTTCGAGCCCTGCGTCGGACTCTGTGCTGACGGCTCGGAGCCTGGAGCCTGCTTCAGATTCCGTGTCTCCCTCTCTCTCTGCCCCATCCCCACTCATGCTCGGTCTCTCTCTGTCTTAAAAATAAATAAAACATTAAAAGAGAAGAAGAAGAAGAAGATGATTCACTCTGGCTGTCACAGGGAGAGGAGACTATTGAGAGACCAGCCAGGAGGCTACTGCAATAGACCAGGCAAGAGATGATGGTCGCCTGGATTTGAGTGAGAAAGGAGGTATGAAGTGGTCAAATGTGAACTATATATTGAAGATACATTGCCAATGGCTTCGATAAGCAGTGTGAGAGAGAGACAGAAAAGAGGCAAGTATATTCCAAAGTATTTGGCCTAAGTAGCTGTGAATGCTTTTACTCAGAAGGTAATAGAGGGGCGCCTGGGTGGCTCAGTCGGTTGAGGGTCCAACTTTGGCTCCGGTCATGACCTCACAGTTCGTGGGTTTGAGCCCCGCGTCAGGCTCTCTGCTGTCACTTCAGAGCCTGGAGCCTGCTTCCGATTCTGTGTCTCCTTCTCTCTCTGCCCCTCCCCCCGCTCATGTTCTGTCTCACTCTGTCTCTCAAAAATAAATAAGTGTTTAAAAAATTAAAAAACAAAAAAGAAATTAACAGAGTATTTGGATTGGGCTACATTTGAAGTCATCACCGTGAAAACAGGAACCATTTGTTTTGCACCTACTGATCCCAGAGGCCTAACACAGTGGCAGGCATATGGGCACGCAATAAAGATTTGTCCAGTGTTGATACCAGCCTTCTGTACATGCAGGGCAGTGCCTCAGATGACACATGTGATATTTCCGCAGCCTTCTGCCTGCCTCTCCCAGATGTTCCAACTTCTAATTGCCCACCGCTCCCTCCCACTGTGCTCCCAGCCGAGGAAGAACATTGAGTCCTGAGCCCCCACAGCAGCCCGTACTCCTTTGTCCCTCTTGGGAGTCCTAGTGCACACAAGGTCCCCAAGTGAGTGGGATGATGGAGTGCTAGGGAGGGGGGCCTGGAGGACCTGAGAGCTTCCTCTCCGGTCACTTCAGTCCTCCTGTGGCTCTTCTGCCGGGGCTTTTAGCAACTCTACTTGGTATGTGCATTAGCCACGAGAGGAGGAGATGGGAACAAAAGCAGGATGAGAGGCTCTTGTTCTTTGTCCTATTCTAGAAGAGGCTGGCTGCGCTCTTTTCACCTCTATATTCAGTGGCACACATTTCTTACCCTAAGTATTATGCCACTGCCGCCGTGTTATTATCACCATCATTATCATCATCAATCGTTTCATGAAGATCATCTCACCATCGCCATTTAGCACACACTTACTATGCCAATCATTTCACCTACATTATGTCATTGATCCCCTGTGACTTAGAGATTGTCATCCCCACTTTACAGATGCAGAAACTGAGGCTCAGTTTCACTTGCCCCTCGTTGAGATCCGCCACTCTATTCTCGCCCTACAAGGCTCACATCTTTACAGTTAAGTCCTTTATTGCTAATTCCAGGAAATGCTCAGTTTCTGCTTATAGTTCCTCAGCCTTCAGATTCCAAATCCAAATTCTTATCAACTGTTGGAAGATGTACCTTCCCTCCATGCTCTCGGCAAAATGCTTCCTGTCCCAGCAGAGGTTTTTCTTTATCTTCGGTGATCCTGCAGCCCTGTCTTTCTTGGACAATCTTCCCACTGTCTTGGGTACCTATGCTCAGGCAACAGGATGAGGGTTGCTCTGGCCAAAAATCTCTCTCTCTCTCTCTCTCTCTCTCTCACACACACACACACACACACACACACTAGAGTTTTCTTTTGACTTAGAAATGTTTAGGGAGAAATGTTCACTGGCAGAGAAGAAGAGTATGGGCTTCAGAAGGAGAACTGCCCTGGGGCACCCGGGTGGCTCAGTCGGTTAAGTGTCCGACTTTGGCTCAGGTCATGATCTCACGGTCCATGAGTTCGAGTCCCGTGTCAGGCTCTGTGCTGACAGCTCAGAGCCTGGAGCCTGTTTCAGATTCTGTGTCTCCCTCTCTCTCTGACCCTCCCCCATTCATGCTCTGTCTCTCTCTTTCTCAAAAATAAATAAACGTTTAAAAAAATTAAAAAAAAAAAAAAAAAGAAGAAGGAGGACTGCCTTGGGTTTAAACAGGCCATCCCTTGCTGGGTCTGAGCTGGGACTCCTGGGCGGCAAGAAGGGGGCTGAAATCTTGTCCTTGCTCTGGCTCAGCCAAGCTGGGACCCTGGCACAGAGCTGCAGCAGCCAGGGATGGAGTGTCTTTTTCTCACTGGTCCATGCAGAGGCTTGCCTCTTTTTGCAGTCCATCCACTCAGAGAGGGAGCTTTGTCCTAACTCACATAAAGGCACCTAACAGTAACAACAACCGTGGTTCCAATCTCATTTTGACCCCATGCTAGCAGCACAACTTTCGACAAGTGACTTTACCCATCTGTTATTTTCAGCCGATCTTTCTAAAATGCTGGCTCTGTACCAGGCTCTGGGTGGCACGTGGCAGGACTGGGGCGAATGAGCCACAAGTCCCGCCTCGGAGAAGCCTGCCGTCTAGTTGGAAAGACACTCACGCTCATGGCTAATTTCTGTATGATGCGGTGAGCACTCAGGTAGAGGTCTGTGCAAGGTGGCTAGATGGGCACTCAGCTCAGCACTCTGAAAACGAATGCTACAGAAGATGGCAAAGGAGAGGCAGGGATGGTGTTCCAGGCCGTGGGGACCACAGGGGCCAAGGTCTGAAATGCAAAAGAACCCGGTGTCTACAGAGAACACAGTGCGGTTCGGCAGTACTGAATCACAAAGGGTAAAGTAGGCAGTGAGAGGAGGGAGGGCTACAGGCTCGAGGTTCACTTGTCTCCTCTCTGAAACAAGGATAACAGTATTACCTCCAACAGTGCTGGATCCGATCAGCTATTCAATCTACAACTGTCTCTATGTCCAGGCAGATTTGAAATTTCTCAAAGGCAGCTACCATGTCCTAAAATTATGTCTATGGCCACGCCTCACCTGGGAACTGTGCTGAATAAGCCTGTGTTAAGTAAGTAGTCCTTGATTGCCAACTGCCTACCGCATATTAGAGTCCTAACGAGTATTTGTTAAAATGGTGAATGAATGAATGAATGAATGAATGAATGAATGAATGAATGAGTAAAGCCAAACCTGAGCTCCACTGCTCTCCTCCTTCTAGATGTGCTTGAGATCCAGGGTCAGAAGAAGGTCTCTGGGGAGGAAAGAGAGGTAAGAAACCATCAGCACCTTCTCTCCTGTTTCAGTATCTGTTTCAGCCACAGAACAGAGCCCCATGGAGTGTGTCCCTCAGGCTGGGGGTTCCTCAAGCCTGAGGGCCTTCCTGTCCCACCCTCCTCTCTCTCTCGGGGCAGGACAACTGTGGGAGAATGGCTGAGGAGTGAGTGGCCAGGGTAGGGGTGCGGGCAGAGCTGGGGTGGGGGGAAGGATTGTTCATGATGCTTGCTGGAAATGAGGAGAAGAAGCTGGGGGCCGAGGAGGCAAAGTCCAGGGAAGGTGAAAAATCTTAGCTGCAGGGAAAAGCACTCTTCTTCCCACGAAGGCAATGAAATTACAGGTAATTGTGAGACACAGAGATTCGATAAAACCTAGGGAGGCTATCAGGTGAGGGGACCAAGGCTGGCTGGTCTTCCCCTCCAGCGCCGGTAATCACCCCTCTGTTATGAAGACTGAACAAACAGTCCTTCCTGGCCCCTGTATATGGGGGCAGCTGGGATGGCTGGAAGAGGGGGGGGTGGCCTGGCCACCCACAAGCACAAGCCTCCTCCCCATCCACCACCTAACTCCTGGGGTCTGGCAGCCCAAGCACTGTGGAGTGGGGGGAGGGCCTGTTCTGAGGGCAGGTGTGATGGGGTGGGCGAGCTAGAATGGACCTCCTGTCTACCTCCACCAGGCACCAGAGGGCCTAGAGGGAGCCAGAGGGCAATCTGTGGGAGGTGGACCGGGCATTCCTTTTTGCCCTCGCCCCCAACCTCCTCCCATCCCCCACATTGCCCTCCCTTTCAGCCACTGAGGATCCATTGGTGAATAACTCACACTGTCAAACAGAGAAGGGGTGTGGAAGCACGGGGCCATGTGGCTACACACAGCAGATGACAGCGAGCCCAGGCTCTCCTTTGTCAGCGAAGGTCTTCAAGAAGTAATCTCTAACTGGGTCTGGTGAGCAGCTGTCGGGGGAGGAAGCAACAGAAGGGAGAGTAGGTGAGAAAGCACACAGAGAGAGACACCTTCTAGAACACGTATTTCCCTTTGGGAGGCAGGTATTGAAGGAAATTACTGAAACATAGAACCAGTGATAAGCATCTTGGAGGAGAGCACCATCACTCTGACCAGGAATTATTATTTTTTTTAATGCTTATTTATTTTTGACAGGGAGAGAGACAGAGCATGAGAGGCGCAGAGAGAGAGGGAGACACAGAATCCCAAGCAGGCTCCAGGCTCTGAGCTGTCAGCACAGAGACCACCGCGGGGCTTAAACTCATGAACTGTGAGATCGTGACCCGAGCGGAAGTTGGATGTTTAACCGACTGAGCCACCCAGGTGCCCCTGACCAGGAATTATAATTACAGTTCTTAGGGGAATGGAACCATCCTCGCCAGACTGTTCATTACAACCAAGATGCCCTGCAGCAGGGCAAGGACTCAGAAAACTCTGTACAGCCCCCTCGAGGAGTCTAAAGCAGCTTCCAAAGCCAACAGTCAGGACAACTGACTCCTAATATGGTATAAGTTCATGGTGAAATGAGTGTCAAAGGAGGATCCGAATTGCCTACACCCTGAGTCTAAAATGTTTTAGCAAAAACATACGGGAAGAGAGATGCCCAGAAGTAACCATGGCCAAATAGTTGGGTGAGACACAGTGAGTGAGTGCTGTTGCTTTTTGTTCCCATTTTTTTTTCCATGAATTATTTCTAGAATGTACTTTTTCACAAACTAAAAGTGATACTTACAGCTAGAGTTGGGAACAATGTAACAGTTGACCAAGAGAGGACTCTGGTTTAACAAAGGGAGGTGGAATATCAGACAGTGGTTACATGAGATGAGTTTTGTGTGAACTGGAAAGCACATTCATGACTATGGTTCATTGCTGACAACCGGTATGCAGAGCGTGGACCCACTTGAGGGAGAAAAGAGTTTACACAGATAACAAAAAGTCAGCAAGTTTAGACATGGATCTGTTGACAATGGTTATTCCTGGGCAGGGTAACAGAGAGAGATTTACTTTCTACTTCGTATGTATCTCTGGGTTGGTTGGTTTGTTTGTTTTTTTACTTTATTAAAAAAAAATTGTTTAATGTTTATTCATTTTTGAGAGACACAGAGCGCAAGCGGAGGAGGGACAGAGAGAGAGGGAGACACAGAATCCGAAGCAGGTTCTGGGCTCTGAGCTGACAGCACAGAGCCTGACGCGGGGCTCGAACGCACGAACCACGAGATCATGACCTGAGCTGACGTCAGACGTCTAACTGACTGAGCTACCCAGGCGCCCCTATATTTCTGGTTTTTAAGACTTATTAACGAATATGTTTTATTTTAATGATCAGCAAAATCAGTACAGATATTTACGCTGAACGTATTCAAAATAAAACACAAATAACAGCCAAAAATGGTAGGTTGAGAAAAATGCTTGAGCTTTCAAGCTACTTACAATCCGCCTTTTCCCCTCAGAACAGGCCATCTGTGGCCAGAACAGCTGAGCAAGGACAAATCATGTTTCCTTCATTCTACAGCTCAGAGACACCGCTCAGTTCAGCAAAATGAGCCCTTTATGTGAGCATCTATGCACTGGCCAGGCACTGGGGGTGGAGAGGGGGCGCAGGAAGAATAAGATGAACTCCTGCCCTCAGTTTGACCAGAGTGTTAGGCCCAGGAGAGGAAATTCGTCTAGACAGAAAAGCATGGGGATCTGTTGGAGAGTCTCCACAGCTGCTCTTGGTCTGCAGTGGAGGGCAGGGATTGGAGTGACAGGATTGGAGGCAATCCCTAGGAAGATCAGCTCAGGGCTGTGGAGGACAGGCAGGGAGGGTGGAGACAGGGCCATGAGGGAGGGAGACACTGGCCCACCTTTCCAGGTGATGAGAGCCCAGGCCAGGGGGTGTATCCAAAGAGCCCCCTTATTGAGGGGAAGGAAAAAAAAAGAGAGAGGTTAGAGTGGGAGAGAGCCAAAGCATAAGAGACTCTTAAAAACTGAGAACAGGGGCGCCTGGGTGGCTCAGTCGGTTAAGCGGCCGACTTCGGCTCAGGTCACGATCTCACGGTCCGTGAGTTCGAGCCCCGCGTCGGGCTCTGTGCTGACAGCTCAGAGTCTGGAGCCTGCTTCAGATTCTGTGTCTCCCTCTCTCTCTCTGACCCTCCCCCGTTCATGCTCTGTCTCTCTCTGTCTCAAAAATAAATAAACGTTAAAAAAAAAAAAACTGAGAACAAACTGAGGGTTGATGGGGGGTGGGAGGGAGGGGAGGGTAGGTGATGGGTATTGAAGAGGGCATCTTTTGGGATGAGCACTGGGTGTTGTATGGAATCCAATTTGACAATAAATTTCATATATTAAAATAAATAAATAAATAAATAAATAAATAAATAAATAAATAAAGGAAAAAAAAAACAGCCCCCCCTTATTGACCAGCAGCCTTCTCTCTGTGGGAACAAGCAGTGAATGGGCTGATCACCCCTTCCCCAATGTCGGAACAGAGTGTGTCCCCTTGATCAGCGGTTCTCAACCAAGACCCCCCAATGAATGCAGCTAGGGAGCTTTACGACAGCTGGGTCCCAGGTCCCCTCCCCAAGTATTCTGATTTCATCGCCCAGGGGTACAGCTTGGGCATGGGGTATTTCTGGGGATTCTAGAGTGTCGCGGAATTTGAGGGTCGCTGATGCAGAGCACCATCAGACACAACAGGAGCCCCAGGGGTCTGTCCCCAGAGGAGCTCTTCCAGCTCCTCCTAGAATAGATGTCAAGCAGCTGGCCACTCCTGTCCTCGGACTCTGCATTTGGAGCTTTTCCTGTCCTCTTGCAGCAGGACAGGAAGAGTGTTCAGCTACTCCTGCTCAGTATTACCCACGACTTTCTTCCTTCTGGAAACTGTTAGTCACTTAACGCACGGTTGACCCTCTTCCTGTTTCCCTCGTCATCATGGGTACCCTCTGTACATGGGTTCTTCTCTATATTCCTGGGATTTGGAGTGGGCAGGAGGGAAACACATGTGTGCAGGGGGCCACCCTGACCTGGAGGCTCCTTTCTATCTTTTATGGGAGCAGGGGTGCCAGGAAGGATTGTGATCTTGGTGACATCTAGCCTCCCTGGTCTCCAAAGGCTGAATATAGGCAAAGGACATCATTTGAGGTATATTCAGAAAGAACTGGGCTCTGTCCCAAGATGGCTGGGGTGGGCATTTGCAACTGGAGATTGACACTCGTGATATGTAACCAATAATCAGAGTAGCTGGGAGGTGAAGCTTGGCCACTTCTTCCACGGGTGAGGCCACCCAGGGTTACTCTCTTCTCCCCTCCATCCCACTGATAAAAACTGAAGGCTGGAGGCTCGGGACTCAGGGCAGGAGGGCAGAGTAGTCAGGCCCTGGTAAGATACATCCCCTTCCACTCAAACAGGAATCCTACCTCACAGCCAGCCACGGAGTGATTTGTCACACGTGCCAGTCCATAACTGGTGACTTTGGGAGACAGCCAAGGTCCTTGTGGGGACCTGGCCAGCAGCCTCTGGGGACAGACTGACAGTCAGCTGCTGAGAACCAATGGATGGCCTTGCGACCAATGTGGGACAGGTTCAAGAGATGGGAAGAGGGAAGGGAGGAGTGGGGACACCTTCTCTTGCTGCCTTCACAAAACATCACTGTCTGCTGAGGGCTGGGCCCCTCGGGACATCTGATAAGGTTGTTAAGTCAGCTGGAGCACCTGGCCAGCCATCTGGCACTTTCCTTCTCCAGACATGGCCACCCAGGCCTCCTTGCTCACCTCTTCAAAGCCAGGGGGCGGCAGGGGCCCCACACACCTGCCAGGGAGAATGAACCCCACCCCCCAAGCTTCAAGGGCTATAAGGCAGTGTTCTCAGTTCCCAGGTGACACTTCGGAAATTCTTGTTTGACTTTGTTAAGAGATGGGTTTCTATCAATCACTCACCTTCTCTAAGGTTCCCGGTAGTTTAAACACGAGTTAATTCTGACTTCGCTGAGATAACAGAGTAGCCTGGTTGGTGGGGGGCGGGGGAGTGGCTGGAACAGGGAGAATTTAAACAAGGCTGCCCTCTTTCCATATCAGACTAAAAAAGAGCGCAGCCCAGGGACCATTAATCATCTCAAATGCTAGGCTTCAGGATCTTATCTGCTGTACAATTGTCTCATCCCCTCCTCTTCTGAGCTCTGGAAACCATAGCATTTGCAGAGAAAACACAGCACCTATGTTAGCAAATCTTGTTAGGGTCTATCTAGTGGCACATGACCCACTAATGTATATATTTAGCTGTTCCGATAGAGTTCTGAGTTGTGTTAAGAAAAACACACAGGGGCTGATGGAAGTGTTCTGTATCCTGGCCTGGGTGATGATCGGACAGGTGTATGCATTTGTAAAACGTCATCCAGCTATTTGCCTAAGTGCCCTTGATGCACATGCTCTCTCTCTATTATCCCTCTACTTATACATTTACTGTATTTATTTCTATTTGATTTTTAGAGAGAGAGTGTGTGAGCAGAGGAGAGGGGCAGAAGGAGAGAGAGAGAGAATCTTAAGCAGGCTCCACACTCATCGTGGAGCCTGACACGGGGCTCGACCCCATGACCCTGGGATCATGACCTGAGCCAAAATCAAGAGTCAGACGCTTAACCGACTGAGCCACCCAGGCACCTCATCTGCGTACACATTTAAAAGAAAAAGATCTATGGGGCACCTGGGTGGCAGAGTCAGTTGGGCATCCAACGCTTGATTTGGGCTCAGGTCATGATCTCACGGTTTGTGGGTTTGACCCCTGAGTGGGGCTCTGTGCTGATGGTACGGAACCTTCTTGGAATTCTGCCTCCCTCTCTCTCTGCCCTCCCCCCATTTGCTCTCTATCTCTCTCTCAAAATAAATTTTTAAAATAAACTTAAAAAAATAAAAGAAAAATCTATTGTTTTCATGGAAGGCACAACTGAGTGTTGCTAAACTCTCAGGTTTAACACCCCTACGACCAAGGGACCCAGGCTTTGTGTGCACAACTGTAGCTTTAGTGCCTGGATCCCCGCCCACTGTGGGGCAGGGGTGGGGGGTGGGGGATGGCAGCAAAGTGGAAAGAGGTAGAATTCGAAGGAGACACAGCTGTATTTGAATCTCTGCCCTTTCCTAAGTCACTGAGGGCAAGTCACTTGGCCACTCTGTGCCTCGGTTTCCTCCCCTGTACAGTGGGGATAGTATTTCCTGCCTTAGCAATTGTTGATGATTAAAGATAATTAAGTGGAAAGCACGTGGCACATCACAGGCACACACCAAATGGCAGTGCTGGTCCCCGGGTAACAGCTGGTCCCTCAAGAGCCTTTTCCTGCTTCCTTGTCCCTGTGTCAGCTTCACGCTCGGTATCTCAAATGAGCTTCCACGTCACTTGGCATCAACTTCTCCCTCTTCCTTGCCCCGTCATGAGCTCCGTGATTTTCCCATCCTTACTCCCACTGTGGAAGTCCCACTCGTAACCCCTGCCCCGTCCCCCACTCACACAGCTGCTGCCCGCTTCGGCAAGAGTGGGCCAAGCCTTTCCACCGTCCGTCCCACGAGACTGACCCAACTCACTCTGTGTTCAGTGCCCCCAGCAGCAGCCTCGGCCGCAGAAGCTGTGGCCCCAACCAGAGCTGTGGATTCAGGAGATCTTGGGCTGAAATTCCCATGGCGTATGAGGAGGATGTCAACAGCATACCCAACACCTGGCAACGGAGACCGGAGGACGGCCGGTTCTCGGAACTCGGGGTACAGGTGGGGCAGACTCAGTGCCCACACTGAACCACCTGTGTCCACTCGGGAGCACAGACCCACTGAAAATGGGGTGTCATAGCTGGAGACCGACACATCAGAGGCTTCAGTGCTCACCTGTGCACCGCCTCTCCTCAGTGTGCATCCCTGTGCTGCAGGGAGCTCACTGCCTCCCCAAGACAAACCCTTTCCTCTATCAATGACTTAACAGCTTTACAAAACCACTCCATCCTCATGGGCGCCCGTGTGCTTCCCTCTCATGCCAACTAGAACCAGACTAATCCCTTTTCTGCACTCTTGGCTTCCAAATATGTAAAGACTTCCATATCTCCAATCCTTCTTTTTTTTTTTTAATATTTATGTATTTTTGGGAGAGCACAGGTTGGGGAGGGGCAGGGAGAGGGAGACAGAGGATGCGGGGCTCGAACTCACGAACCACAAGATCATGCCCTGAGCCGAAGTCAGATGCTCAACTGACTGAGCCACCCAGGTGCCCTGTTATTTTACATTCTTGTTAATTTTGCTTCATGCGATATAAATTTGGCATCATTTTCTGGATGTGTGCGTTCCTTTAAATTTTTTTTAATGTTTATTTATTTTTTGAGAGAGAGAGAGAAGAGCATGAGCAGGGAGGGGCAGAGGTACAGGTGGAGAGAGACACAGAATCCGAAACAGGCTCCAGGCTCCGAGCTGTCAGCACAGAGCCCGACGCGGGGCTCAAAATCACAAACCACAAGATCATGCCCTGAGCCAAAGTCGGACGCTCAACCAACTGAGCCACCCAGGTGCCTCCCAATCTCCAGTCCTTCAAAGGAGTCTTCTCCAGATTCGAGGCGCCCTATTCCTTCAACCGTAGCTCAGACTCAAGCCTAAGAAGTTCCCGCTTGTTATAAGCCCTGCCCTCGGTTCGTCATGGAGGCAGGAAGAGATAAAATGAAGAAATGATGGCTATTTTCACACTGGGCCCTCCCCTGTGCTCTTCACACCCTTTTACCATCCTGCACCACCGCTCCCAACCCCTCCATGATTGATTCCCTGGTTCACACTAATTAGGCCTTGCTTGCGCTGTGAGGGAAAGAGAGCGTTGCCATTTTCTTCAAGGAAACCGTGAGAGAGGCCGACCTGCTGGCGGTTGCCAGGCAACCTTGATGGTCCTACAGGAAAGACAAACTCGGGAGACACTGAGCCAGAGGGCCTAGTTAGCAGCTATTCAGCACCGGGCTCTCTGCTCCACGGAGAGGCACAAGAAAGGCCTGGCACCCATTAGTTCAGCTGTCTTTTTAAATGGAATGCACAAGAGTGTGTGTGTGTGTGTGTGTGTGTGTGTGTGTGTGTTGGGGGTGCACACACAAAGTGAGCTGGGAAAGAATAAAGTAGCCTTAGCCTTTAAGGTGGAATCATAATGACAGATGCCATGGCAAACTAATTTATGAGATATCACCCTTTATCCGTTTACCCTTAAATTTTCCTTTCTGTCTCCTCAACTCTGGGAGACAAGCAGGACTTGGAATTCCTTACCTCAGAGTAGGACAGAAAGCAGACACAGACTGTAGGCAAAGGGCTTTCCCCTTTTATAAAGTATTAAACCACAGAACAAGGGATAAGATGAGGAGTCTTGGAGGGGGCTAGGGAAGACGTGTGGTGCTGGGGAAGGGGGGTTTCCAGGGGTCGGGGAAGGAGACAGAGGTCTATGACCCTAAGAACGTGACCTAGGGTGATGGTAAGATTTCAGTGGGTCTGAGCACCTGCACTCCCAACCTCGTCAAAGGGCTCCTTAACCTATGCCTGGCACAGGGCTCCCTGCAGGAAGGAAGTACACAGGTGCGGTGGGGGGGGGGGGGGGGGGGGGGCGCTGGCACAGCACACGGCTCCAGGCAAACCCACGGGAGCCAGAAGCCAATGCCTTAGCATCTCCGACAGCCCAGAACCTTTGCATGACCCTGATGGAGGGAGAGGAAACAATGGCTCAGACTGCCTTTCCCTGTCTCTGAGGACACATGGGGACTCAGAGCCCAGTGGGTTGGATAGAGAGCCATTAAAGCTTTTTCAGAAAATTGGGTGTCTGGGCTACTAAAGAGTCAGGAGAACATGCGACTCTTAATCCCTGGGTCATGAGGGATCCCTGGGTCACTACATCGGGTGTGGTGATTCCTTAAATAAATAAACTTGAAAAACAAAAGCTTTTTGGCTGACCAACTTGGTAACATCTACCAAAGTTTTAAATGTCACACCCAGTGGGGCACCTGGGTGGCTCAGTCGGTTAGGCGTCCAACTCGGTTTTGGCTCAGGTCATGATCTCATGGTTCCCTGAGTTCCAGCCTCGAATGGGGCTCTGCACGGAGCATGCTTGGGATCCTCTGTCTCCCCCTCTCTCTGCTCCTCCCCCACTCACGCTCTCTCTGTCTCTCTCAAAAATAAATAACCTTTAAAAACTTATTTCACTAAGTGAAATAAGCCATACAGAGAAAGACAGATAACGTATGTTTTCACTCTTATGTGGATCCTGAGAAACTTGACAGAAACCCATGGGGGAGGGGAAGAAAAAAAAAAGAGGTTAGAGTGGGAGAGAGCCAAAACATAAGAGACTCTTAAAAACTGAGAACAAACTGAGGGTTGATGGGGGGTGGGAGGGAGGGGAGGGTGGGCGATGGGTATTGAGGAGGGCACCTTTTGGGATGAGCACTGGGTGTTGTATGGAAACCAATTTGACAATAAATTTCATATATTGAAAAAAATAAAAATAAAAAAATAAAAACTTTAAAAATATAATAAATAAACATCATACCCAGTAATTTCACTTGTAACAAGAAGTAACATTTGTTGTACCTCTCTAACACAGCTGCCAGGCAATGAACGTTCTAGGACGTTTCATACATGCTTGCTATCATGAAATGTTACCAAACTTTCAAAAATGTTGATCTGTTATTGGGAAAATGGCATCTTGTTGTTGCTTTAATGTTATAAAGCTGAGTAGTGATTTTTCACTTCTGCTTCTGTTTGTTTGCTTTTTAACCATGAGACATATTTATGTATCAACTGGTGGTAAAATTAAGGTAAATAAAAATCATGATCCTTTATGCTCTTAAGAACATGGCTTTGGAATACAGAGAGCAACAATGGATAGAAAAACAAGGTGAAATTGGGGCTCGTGGGTGGCTCAGTTGGTTAAGCATCTGACTCTTGACTTTGGCTCAGGTCATGATCTCACAGTTAGTGAGATCGAGCCCCACTTTGGGCTCTGTGCTCACAGAGTGGAGCCTGCTTGGGATTCTCTCTCCTTCTTTCTCTGCTCCCTGCCCGCCCCACTCACACTCTCTCTCTCTCTCAAAATAAATAAATAAACATGTAAAATAAAGAAAATCAAGGTGAAATTAATAAATCTACATGGTGGAAGATTTTGGCCACATCTCTCAGATATTAGGTAAAAGTGAAATATTTGATAACGTAATTAAACTTGATCATATATAAATTTCTATTACATATGTGAATACATACACATAAACACAAATACACACAAAATCCAATGAAAGTATGCACACACACACACACACACACACACACACACATCATGCAGGGAACAGTCTCAAAAAATGGACCCTGATTTAAGCTACAAAGGAAAACTCAACAAACTCTAAAAATAGAAAAATCATAAAGAGGTCACAGTCTGTGAACACAGTAAAATAATATTCAAGATTAATAATATTAAAAGGACAACTAAAACATTATCTGCCTAGAAAAAGAATTAAAATATAGGGGCACCTGGGTGGCTCAGTCAGTTAACCGTCCAACTTCGGCTCAGGTCATGATCTCACACTTCGTGGGTTCAAGCCCCACCTCAGGCTCTGTGCTGATGGCTCAGAGCCTGGAGCCTGCTTCAGATTCTGTCTCTGTCTCTGTCTCTGTCTCTCTCTCTCTCTCTCTCTCTCTCTCTCAAAAATAAATAAACATTAAAAAGTTTTAAAAACATAATTAAAATATTCTCCTAAATACTCAAAGAAAAAAAAGGAAAAAATCAAATTACTATGTATTTAGAAATGAAAGACAACCAATTGGTTTAAAGATTTAAATGTAAACAAACACTAGACAAATTATGAGTGACTAAAATATAATCTTGGCATAGGAAAGAGCCTTCTAAATATAACACAACCTTCAGAAACCCCAAAGACTAATACATTCAACTACTAAAAGTTAAAAAAATTTTTAAAAAATTTGTCTATATGACAAAAACTACAATCAGCAAAATCAAATTATGAACTAGGAAAAGATATTTGCAACTTATATCACCAAGGGCTAATTTCCTAATATATAAACATCTTTCATAAACCAAAAAGAATAAAGACTATTAGCCCAAGAGAAAAATGTCCAAGGGATATAAACCATGAATTCACAGGAAAAGGAATTAAAGAAATGGCTGTTAAAACATATGATGTGATATTCCACTGCACACAAAATAAATTTAATTGCAAAACGAGACTACACTGAATTATAGAAAGAAGACTCACTGGGGGGCACCTGGGGTGCTCAGTTGGTTGAGCATCTGACTTGGGCTCAGGTCATGAACTCACAGTTCGTGGGTTCAAGTCCTGAGTCAGGTTTTGTGCTGACAGCACAGAGACTGCTAGGGATTCTCTCTCTCTCCCTCTCTCTCTCTCTCTCTCTCTCTCTGCCCCTCCCCTGCTCTTTCTCTCTCAAAATAAATAAATAATTTTTAAAATGTTTTAAGAAATAATGTGTCCGTAATAATACTTGTTGCAGACAAGATAGAGGCTAAAATCAGGGGACAAAAGTTTGAGAAGAAAGAGATATTAGCATCATTTCAAAGTAGCTCTCCCAAGATATTTATCAATTACAAAGGGAAAAATAACTTTATAGTCGAGAAATCTGGCAGACACTGCTTTGTTAACATCATCAGTAATAAGAAAACGTCATGTACCTTCAGATAGAATCCACTGAGAAGGACACACGACCTCTTCTGGAGTATTCTTCCCAGTAATGCATGGCCTCAGTCCAGTCAATGAGAAAACACCACACAAAGGCAAATGGAGAGATATTCCACAAAGTTATTGACCAATGCTCTTCCAAAGTATCAAGGATGTGAGAGTCAAGGAAAGAATGAGGAACCACCACAGATCCGAGAAGACTGGGGAGATAGGACAACCAAACACAATGTGAGATTCTAGAATAAGAAAAAGGGGCATTTGTAGGAAAACTTGCAAAATTCAAATAAAGTCTGTAGTTTTATTAGTAGTATTGTAAAGATGTTAATTTTCTGGCCTTGGTAGCTGCCTTGTGGTTATATAAGTAGTTGACATCAGGGGAAGCTGACTAAGAGATATACATTAATTCTCCCTTTTATTTTTGCAACTTTTCTGTATGTCTAAAATTATTTAAAAATAGGAAGGAAGGAAGGAAGGAGCAGAAGGGGGGTTGATAAAACATAATAAACAGAAAAGGAAAAGAGCTGAAAATGCTCTTTTGGTGTCTCTGTTTGGTGAGCGATGTTATAATTTCAGAAAATGACTCAGCCTCCTGGGAGTTTTATTTGATTGTAAAGATAGAAGTAGGGTTTTTTGTTGTTGTTGTTTTGTTTTGTTTTCCCAGCAAATGGTGCTGTAACAACTGGACGTTCACATGAGTGAATCTAGACACAGACCTTATAAGCTTCACAAAAATTAATGCTAGACCTAAGTGTAAAACACAAAGCTATAAAGCTGCTGGAAGATCACACAGGGGAAACCTAGATGGCCTTGGGCAGGGTGAAAACTTTCTCACAACACCAAAGGCATGATCCCTAGGAGAAATAATTGATCAGCTGGACTTCATTAAAATTAAAATGTTCTCCTGAGCCAAAAACACTGTCAAGAGAATGGGAAGACAAATCACAGACTGAAAGAAAATATTTGTAAAAGAAACATCTGACAAATATTTTCTAAATGTCTGATAAATATCTGTATATTCAAAATATAAGTGAACTATTGGGACTCAAAAATAAGAAAAGGAGGGGCGCCTGAGTGACTCAGTCAATGGAGCGCCTGACTCTTGATTTTGGCTCGGGTCATGATCGCACAGTGGTGAGATTGAGCACTGCGTCAGCCTCCGTGCTTAAGATTCTTTCCCTCTCTCTCCCTCTGCCCCTCTCCTGCTTGCACTCTCTCTTTCAAAAAAAAATTTTTTTTTAAGAAGAAAAGGGAAAACCTGAGCAGACACCTTATCAAAGAAGATACACAGATGACCAATAAGCATATGGAAATATGTCCCCATCGTATGCCATTAGGGAAATGCAAATTAAAACAAAAATAAGGGACGCCTGGGTGGCTCAGTCGGTTAAGCATCCGACTTCGGCTCAGGTCATGATCTCGCGGTCCGTGAGTTTGAGCCTCGCGTCGGGCTCTGTGCTGACCGCTCAAAGCCTGGAGCCTGTTTCAGATTCTGTGTCTCCCTCTCTCTCTGACCCTCCCCCGTTCATGCTCTGTCTCTCTCTGTCTCAAAAATAAATAAACATTAAAAAAATGTTTTTTAAACAAAAATAAGATACTACTACACATCTCTTTGAATGGCTAAAATCTGGAACACTGACAACACTAAAGGCTGGTGAAGATATGGGAGCAACGGGAACTCTCATTCGTGGCTGGTGGGAATGCAAAATGACGGAGCCACTGTTTGAAAATAGTTTGGTGGTTTTTTACAAAATGAAACATACACTCACCATAAGATCTAGCAATCATGCTCCTTGATTATTTACCCAAATGAGTTGAAAACTTATATCCACACAAACCTGCATACAGGTATTTAAAGCAGTTTTATTCTAGTTGCCAAAACTTGGAAGCAATCAGGATGTCCTTCAGTAGTGAATGGATAAACTATGGCACATCCAGACAGTGGAATAGTATTATTCAGCCCTAGAAAGAAACAAGCTATCGAGCCATAAAAAGACATAGAGGAGGGGTACCTGGGTGGCTCAGTCGGTTAAGCAACAGACTCTTTTTTTTTTTTAATTTTTTTTGTAATGTTTATTTATTTTTGAGAGAGACAGAGACAGAATGCGAGTGGGTTAGAGGCAGAAAGAGAGGGAGACACAGAATCCGAAGCAGGCTCCAGGCTCTGAGCCATCAGCACAGAGCCCGATGCGGGGCTTGAACTCACAGAGCTGTGAGATCACGACCTGAGCCCAAGTCAGCCGCTCAACCGACTGAGCCAACCAGGCGCCCCAGCAACAGACTCTTGATTTCAGCTCAGGTCATGATCTCATGGTTCATAAGTTCCAGTCCCACATCAGGCTCTGTGCTGACAGCTTGGAGCCTTCTTGGGATTCTCTCTCCCCCCCTTCCCCTCCCTGGCTCTCTCGCTCTCTCTCTTTCTCTCTCTCTCTCTCTCTCTCAAAATAGATAAATAAATATTTAAAAAAAGACACAGAGGAAACGGAAATGCATATTGCATATATAAAGAAGCCAACCTGAAAGGTCTACATATACCCGACATTCTGGAAAAGGCAGAATTGTGGAGACAGTAGAAAGACTAGCGGTTTGCGGGGAGGGAGGAATGAACAGGCAGAGCACAGAGGATTTTTAGGGCAGTGAAACTATTCTTTGGGATACTATAATGCAGGTCATTATACATTTGTCAAAACGTACAACACAGAGTATACAACACCAAGAATAAACCCTAATGTAAACTATGAACTTTGGGTGTTAGTAACGTGTCAGTGTAGGTTCATCAGTTGTAACAAACGGCCCCTCTGGTGGGGAATGTGGCTAGAGAGGAGGCTGTGCATGTGGACGCAGGGGAGATCAGTGAACACCGTGTACCTTCTGCTCAAGTTTGCTATGAACCTAAAAGTGCCCTCAAATGTAAAATCTATTTTCAAAAAATTTTACATTTAATACAAATTCCGAATGGTTGGATGGGGCTCTTGGTAGTTACAGAAGGAGTCCCCACTTCATCTTGTAGGTCAACTAAGAGATTATATGTAAACGTCCTGCAGTTCACCCCTGGGCCTCCTTGAGTCAAAAGCTCATGAAGGCCATTGAGCCCAAGTGCGTGGAGCTAGAAGACTTTGTAGAGGAAATGTTATTTTAGAATGAAATCCTAGCTAAGGTGCCAGGGGCTGTGGAACACAAACCCGTAAAACCAAGCTCCTTGGAGCGCTTAACAAGATTTCCACCTGATGATGGGAAAACAATGATTTTACTGAGATTTGTCCAGGAAACTGGTTTCTCCCAATCTATCTAAAAGGCTGAGATCATTTTAGCAATAATAATGCGAATCAGAAGTAGTTGGTTTCTTGCCCAAAGGTGGGAGAGATTGAGCTGCTCACAGGCAAGTGTTGATGGCCTTCCTGTCCCAAGAATGCCAAGAATGCACCTGTATCCTCTCTCCAATGACTCCCCTCTGTGACTAACTAATCACTTCTAAGAGCTGCCTTCGATTGCTGCCTCTGGCATTTTCCACTAAAAGGCCCCTCTGATAGATGGTCTGGTAGATTGCCAAAGGAGTGATTTATGCTTACAGTTAAGCCCAGGACCTTCTCACCTGCCTCCCTGGGAAAGCAGCCTTTATCTGCACTGCTTAGAACACCCTGGGGAAACATGAAGGGGAAATTGAGTACCTTCTCTTTATCTATAACCTAATTCAAAATTAGTGTGTGCTCTAACTGTAAATCTCAGACTGAGCCGTTCTTAGCTAATTATGTTTTTGCCATTTCATTTTATGTGATAACAATAGTATCAGCATTAAGCAGAATTTATAGTTTTGCAAGTGCTCTCTCGAGTGTGGATGTATCTGATGCTCACCAAAACCCTATCAGGTAGCAAAAGAAGGGTCACCATTCTCATCTGAGGAAAGAGAATTTCTGACCCAGGAATTGAACGGCTCCCCAAAATCAGACATCAATTTCTACCATCAAGCAACCTTGTGCAGGGATTGTGTCTACTTTAAAAGCAAATTGTTAAATAGTTCAAAGATATGTATAATACAGAAAATACAGAAGATAGCCACTTATCTATTTCCTGGTTTTAACAACTTTTAACCTGCTTGCCTCAGATGCTTTTAAATCAGAAAGAAAATGATACAGGGGCGTCTGGCTGACCCAAGCAGTGGACCACGCCACTCTTAACCTCAGGGTTATGAGTTGAAGCCCCACACTGGGTGTAGAGATCACTTAAAAAAAATAAAATCTTTTAAAAAATGATACAGATTCACTTCCTCTCTTCCTTGCTAGAGGTGATTGCCATCCTAAAGTTGTGTTATTAAACCCATCCTGGGGGGTGGGAGGGAGGGAGGGTGGGTTATGGGTACTGAGGAGGGCAACTGTTGGGATGAGCACTGGGTGTTGTATGGAAACCAATTTGACAATAAATTTCATATAAATAAATAAATAAATAAACAAACCCATCCTTCTGTCTGTTATTAAACATTTACTGCATCTATATTTGGTCATGATAATCTATGGCATTACGTATGCTTTACTTCTGATATTCACTTTATAGCTTCTGAATCCTTTTGTAACTTGCTTTTCTCCCTGAACACGTTTTCTAGACATCCCAGATGATAAATATGGAGTTATAAATTAATTGATCTATGTTTAGGTTTTTTTTTTAACTGAACTAGTATTTCATTGCACAAATAGGCCACAGCTTACTTATCCATTCTCCTACTGATGGATTTTTAAGTTGTTTCCAAGATCAAGAGTTCCATGGTCTCCCAACTGAGCCAGCCAGACACCCCTATGTCTTACTCTTCAAACAGTGCTGCAGTGACCATTTTTCTCATGCTTCCTTGTGACCAAGTATGAGAATTTCTCTAGAGTATGTACCTAGAAGGAGAGTTGTTGGGTTGAAGGATAGACACACTTCAAATTTATTAGATGTTGCTAAATTACTCTCCAAAGTGACTATGGCAATTTATACCTTCAACAAGTGTCTAAAAATTCCTGTCTCCCCGTATCTTCACCAACACCTGGAATTATTACTCTGGTTAATTTTCCAGTTTGATGGGTGTGATTGGTTGTTTTAATTGTTTTCATTGCATTACCCTCATGACTAGTCAGTTTGGGCATCTTTCAGAAGTTTATTGGCCATTGGAGTGCCTTTTTCCTCAAAAAAAAAAAAGTTTGTTTATTTATTTATTTATTTATTTATTTATTTATTTATTTATTATTTATTTTGAGAGAGAGAAAATGAGGGAGAGGAGCAGGGAGCGAGGGAGAAAGAGAATCCCAAGCAGGCTCCCTGCTCCAACGTGGGGCTTGATCTCACAACTGTGAGATCTTGACCTTAACTGAAATCAAGAGTTGGATGCTTAACCAACTGAGCCACCCAGGGGCTTGTGGAGTGCCCTTTTCTATGAATTGCCTGGTTATGTTCTTTGCTCAGTTTTCAATATTTTTTTTTCTCTCTTTCTTACTTATTTATACAAGTTCTTGAGGGATTCTAGATATTAATTCCTTACTGATGATACACTTTGCAAATATGTTCTCCCAATTTTTGAATTGATTTTAACTTAGTTGATATATTTTGCCTCTACTAAAATTTCAAAGGTAAATGTTATTGAATTTTTTTCTTTTTTATTTGTGCTTTTTGGGTCTTGTTTAAGAAATCATTCATTGTCTGTGTGCCTGGGTGGCTCAGTCGGTTAAGCGTCTGACTTCGTCTCAGGTCATGATCTCACACCTCGTGAATTCGAGTTCTGCATCGCCTCTGTGGGGACAGCTTGGAGCCTGGAGCCTGCTTCAGATTCTATCTCCCTCTCTCTCTGCCCCTCCCCTGCTCATGCTCTGTCTCCCTCTCTCTCAAAAATAAACATTAAAAAAATTTTTAAAAAAAGAAAAAGAAATCATTCACTGTCATGAAATCATAAAGATATGTTTCTATATATTTTCCTATTTTTTCCAAAACTTTACCACATTTTTACTTTTACTTCCAAATGTAAATTATTTTAGGGTATGGTATGAGGTTAGAAACTACTTTTATTTTATTTTCCTTATAAATGTTTTCATATAAATGTTCCAACTGCCAAATACCCGTAGACCAGTTTTCCATATACCCGTAGGTCTGTTTCTGAGCTCTCTATTCTATTCAGTTAGCCTATTTTAACATTTCTGTGCCTGTTCCACACAGTACTCATTACTATAGCTTCATTATAAACCTTGATATTTGATAGAGAAGTCTCCCTCCTTAATCCTCATATTCTTGGCCATCTTCATATAAAATTTAAGATCAGTTTGTTAAGGTCACACAAGAAAATCTCCTGGCTTTTTATTAGAATTGCAATAAATTTATAAATTAATTTAGGAAAATTAACATTGTAATGTCATTGCCATATCCACAAACACATCATGTCTCTCCATTTACTTAGATCTTCTTTTATATCCTTCAATAAAATTTTAGGATCTCCTCAATGAGTGCTCTATCATTATGAGATTTATTCCTTGTTATTCTGAATGAGCAGGGGAGAGGGCCAGAGGGAGAGAGAGAGAATCTGAAGCAGGCTCCAAACTCAGCATGCTCAGCATGGAGCCTGACACAAGGCTCGATACCATAACCCTGGAATCATGACCAGAGCCAAAACCAAGAGTCAGACACCCAGCTAACTGAGCCATCCAGGTGCTCCCCAACTCCATTTATTAAAGAAACTTTCTTTCTTCCATTGAATTATCTCGAGACTTTTGTTGAAAATCACAGATGATAAATGTATAGAATTACTTCTGGACCCTCAATTTTATTCCCTTGATTTATATTTATCTTTATAATGTCTTGATTATGGGAGTTTTGCCATAAGTTTTGAAACTGCAAAGTATGAGTCCTTCCAACTCTGTTCTTCCTTTTCAAGAGTGTTTTGGCTATTGTGGGTCCCTTGTATTTCCATACGATTATGAGGATCAGCATATCACTTTCTGCAAAAACAACAACACAAAACACAGCTGGAATTTTGATAAGGAGTATGTTGCATCTATAGACCAAGTCGGACAGTACTGCCATTTTAACAATATTAATTATTCCAAATCATGAACATTGGATATTTTTCTACTCACCTAGATTTTTAAATTCCTTTCAGCAACGCTTTGCAGTTTTCAGTTGTACAAGTTCCACACATGTCTCATTAAATTTATTCCTAAGTATTTTATTCTTTTCGATGCTATCGCAGGTGGAATTGTTCCCTTTAATATCAGTTTTGGATTGTTCACTGCTAGAAATAGAAGTGATTTTTGTATATTGATATTTTGTGAACTTACTGAATCTGTTCATTATGCTAATGTTGGTGTGTGTATGTAGATTCCTTAGACTTTTCCATACAAAAGACCATGTCATCTGCAGATAAAGAAGTTTTACTTCTTCCTTTCTAATCCTTTGATTTCTTTGTCTTGCTGAATAGCCCTGAATAGAAACTCCAACACCATATTGACTATAAATGGTGAGAGTGTACTTCCTCATCTTGCTCCTGATCTAAGGAAGAAAGCTTTCAGTCTCTCACCATTAAATGTGACATTAGCTGTGGATCTTCTGTAGTTGCCTTTTATCAGGTTAAGTTCCATTCTATTCTTAGATTGTTGGGAGTTTTTATCATGAAATGGTGTGGAATTGTGCCCAAAGATTTTTCATGTCTATCGAGTTGATCTTATGGGTTTCATCCTTTATTTGATCAATATGGGATATTATTTTGATTTCTTGCATTCCTGGAATAAATCCCTCTTGACCATGGTGTATAATCCTCTTAATATATTGCTGGATATGGTTTTCTAGTATTTTGTTGAGGATTTTTGCATCTATATTGATAAGGGCTTTTGGTCTATAGTTGTCTTATGATATCTTTGTCTGGTTTTGATGTCAGAGTAATAATAGCCTCAGAGAATGAGTTTGGAAACACTCCATCCTCCTCTATTTTTTATTTGGGAGACTTTGCAAAAGATTGGTATTAATTCTTGAAACATTTGGTAGAATTCAACAGGGGAGCCATCTGGTCTGGGCTTTCCTTTGTGAGAAGTTTTTTGATTACTGATTTGGTCTCTTGTTATGGTCTGTTCAGATTTTCTATTTCTTCTTGAGTGAGTTTTGGTAATTTGTGTGCTTCTAGGAATTCTCCAGTCTCATTTGGGTTATCTAATTTGTTGACATACAGTTGTTCCTACTATTATAATGTTTTTTAAGATTTCTGTAAGGTTAATAATAATGTTAATAAAAATAATAATGTTTCACTCCTGATTTTAGTAATTCGAATCTTCTCTCTTTTTCGTAGTCAGCCTAGCTAGAGAATTGTTAATTTTAATGATCTTTTCAAGGAATCAACTGTCAGTTTCATTGATTTTTCTCAATTGTGCTGTTGATTTTTGGCAATAATACTACAGCAAAGAAACTTATTAGTTCATAGCATGTCTGTAGATGCTCTTCCATTTTCTATCTAAATGATCCTATACTCTGAAATGGGGACAATTTGGTCATTTTCATGGTGCAATCCAGTACTATGTTGATTACAGTCATATTCCTGTCTTCAAAGAGAATGCTTCCATACTTCAGTGTTACATGTGATGCTAGCTGTGAGTAGATACCCTTTATTAAGGAGTAGTAATATCTTTTCATTCAAGGTTGACTAAAAAGTTTTCTCTTAAATCAATACTGAATTTTATCAAGTGCTTCTAGATTTATTCATTGCTCATAAGATGTTTTCCTTTTCATCTATGAAAGTTGAATGAATTTACATAAATAGATTTTCCAAATGTTAAAAATTCTTAACACGTAGAATAAACTTTACCTTCTTATTATATAAATTTGGCTTACTAAAAATTGATCTTCTACACCTATGTTTATAAATTAGATTGCTCTATACATTTATTTCCCATATTTCTTGTGATGTTGTTGTTCCTTTTCTTTTCTCTTCTTCTTTCTTCTTTCATGGTCAAGTTTGTTCTGTAATATAGAGAAATTTTGTTCCTCAAAGTTATGGCAGAATTTGCAAGTCTAACCGTCTGAACTTGATGTCCTATGCATTTTAGGCAGAGCATGGTAGATTTTGTTAAAGACTCACCAATTCAATTATATTTTCCTGACCAATTACTTCCTATCATTAAAATCATTAAGTCATGCCTCATGTAATACTTTTTGCTTTAAATTCTACATTAGTTTTTACACCAGGTTTGTTTTAGTTGATATTGGCTACATAGACTTTTTCCTCAACTCTTGACTTTCAACGGTTCTATATTTGTGTGACTATGTATGTCTCTTGCAACAGCTGAATTTTTAAAGCTGTCTGAAAATTTCTGTCTTTTAGCTGGAAGATGCAGTACTCTTAAATTTACTGTGATTAGTAATATTAAGAGTTTCTGCCATCTTATCCTCTTTCCTCTGCTGGTCGGGAAGTTAAACCTATAATTACTATCATTTTAGCTGCTTTCTTAATATATTAACACACACATTTGATTTAGCATGATATCAAGCTAATAATAAAATGTACTGGAATAAGACAAGAAATGTCAAACTCTCAGAATCTGTAGCTACCCTTCCATTTTCCATGTGGTCCTATTCATTCTTCACAGTATCTTGAGATTTATTTTCAGATTTTGGTTCCACCTTCCAAATTAGAAATTATTATTGCTGTATTTTGTAGTCAGTGCTCTTTGGATTTGTCAACATATTGTCTAATCTCCAGTTGTCATCATTGCGTCTTTCATCTCATTCCTTCCTTTTGGCTTCCATACTTTTATTATCCAAGCCCATTCTTTTGTGGCTCTTGCAGTGGAAAAACTGTTAGGGGCACCTGGGTGGCTCAGTCGGTTAAGTGCCTGACTTGGGCTCAGGTCATGATCTCCTGGTTCATGAGTTTGAGCCCCACATCAGGCTCTGTGGTGACAGCTCAGAGCCTGGAACCTGCTTCAGATTCTGTGTCTCCCCCTCTCTCTGCCCCTCCTCCACTCGTGCTCAGTCTCTCTCTTTCTTGCTCTCTCTCTCTGAGAAATAAGCATTAAAAAAATTGTTTAAAAAAAGAGGAAAAAGAAAAAAAACTGTAAAATGCTCTATAGTTTTAGATTCTTTTTTTTTTTAATATGACATTTATTTTCAAATTGGTTTCCATACAACACCCAGTGCTCATCCCAACAGGTGCCCTCCTCAATGCCCATCACCTACCCTCTCTCCTCCCTCCCACCCAGTTTTAGGTTCTTTAAAGTAATCTTTCTTTCAAATTTACACTCGGGCATCTGGCTGGCTTGGTGGTTGGAGCGTGTGACTCTTGATCTTGGGGTTATGGGTTCCAGTCCCACATTGGGTGTGAAGATTACTTAAAAATAAAAAAATCTTTAAAAAATTTTAAAAAGCCAAATTTACTCTTGAATTGTTTAATTGGGTATAGAATTCTGAGTTGACACTTATTTTCCTGTAGCACTTTGAAAATTTTGACCTTAACTGCAGCTAGGTAAAAATAAAAACAATTCTTTTTGTGTTTGATTTTCTGTAAGTTCACTATTAGGTTTCTAGGTATAAATTTATTTTTATTTATTCCCCTCAGAACTAGTGGATTTAACTGAAAGAGTATTTTACTTTTGTTTGTTAATCAATTCCAGAACTTTCTGAGGCATTTTCCCTTCTAATACTGCCTCTCTCCCTCTTCTATTTTCTCCTTCTAGAATAGCTAATAGAAATACCTTAGGCCTTCTCATTTACTCATTCCTGCCTCTTAATATCTTTCTTATTTTCTATAAATTTATCTACTTGTTAAACTCAAGAGGGTTTTTTAGCACTATCAAAGAGTTTACTAATTCTCTCTTCTGCTGAGGTAATCTGTTGTTGAATCTATCCATTAAATCTCATTTAAAAAATTCTTTCTCTAATCTACATTTTTTTCTATAATTTTTTTTAATGTTACTTTAGAGAGAGAGAGAGAGATACAGAGCATGAGTGGGGGAGGGGCAGAGAGACAGGGAGACACAGAATCTGAATCAGGCTCCAGTCTCTGAGCTGTCAGCACAGACCCTGATGCAAGGCTCGAACCCATGAACCGCGAGATCATGACCTTAGGTGAAGTCAGACGCTTAATTGACTGCGCCACCCAGGTGCCCTTAATCCACCTTTTTAAAAAATGATCACCTAGGGGCGCCTGGGTGGCGCAGTCGGTTAAGCGTCCGACTTCAGCCAGGTCACGATCTCGCGGTCTGTGAGTTCGAGCCCCGCGTCGGGCTCTGGGCTGATGGCTCAGAGCCTGGAGCCTGTTTCCAATTCTGTGTCTCCCTCTCTCTCTGCCCCTTCCCCGTTCATGCTCTGTCTCTCTCTGTCCCAAAAATAAATTAAAAACGTTGAAAAAAAAATTAAAAAAAAAATGATTACCTATTCTTTCATCGTGGTTCTTATTCCTTCTTTTGAAGAACTTACAAAAAGTTAAGTATATTTATTCTTAGACTTTACTGATTATCCCACTACCTTTGTGTTTCTGGCTCCAGTGTACTGTCCAGTATATACCACGTACTCCACAAATATTTGTTGAACAAGAGTGAGATACTCTACTGACTGAGCGAGCCAGGCACCCCTAAGTATTTGTTGAACAAATCATTGAAAACAAATGCAGCGACGATTAGCATTTGTCCTCCTGAGTCTTTTTTTTTTTTTTTTTTGCCTCCGAACAGAACAACTCAAAGTTTGCTAGACAATAGAACTAACCACCTTCTTTAAAATATTTTTAAAATTGTGGTAAAATGCATGTAATATGAAATTCACCACGTACAGCTCAGCGAGATGAAATATATCACACTGTTGTGCTACTATACCATTGTCCATTCACAGTACTCTTTCGTCTTGCAAAACTGAAACTCTGCACCCATTAAACAATAATTCCTCATCCCCCCCCCCCCCCCCCCGCCCTGGCAACCAACCATTCTACTTTTTGTTTCTATGAATCTGACTACTCTGGGTACCTCATATGAGCAGAATCATACAGTAGTTGTCTTCTTGTGACTGGATGGTGATCAATGAAAAATATAAATTTTAAGTGTTTCCGACACCTGAATATTATGAAATGTGAAAATGTAAGAGGAAAAAGAAAAACCAACCTTATTAGCAGCACATACCCTACGCCCTGTGTTGTCTGAATGTAGGCAGCACAGATGTCTGTTGTCAGTCGAAGGTTGGACCTGCAGGGCACCAGCCAGCAAGTAGTGAAGCAAGAATTTCTGCCTGAGTGAAGCCCTTACCAGCTCCTGCTGGACACAGGGGGAAGAAAACTCACATGATTACACGTCCTGACAGGTGACATTAAGGAAGTGAGCAGGTGAGAAGGGGACAAAAATATTTCACTTTCCTCTTTACTATTAAAAAAAAAAAAAAGGAAATGGCTGATGATTAATGGCCTCGGTGACACTGACAAATAGGAGAGGAAGGTTTAGGTTGGACTGGACCCCAGCTCTTTCTGCAGGGGTCAGTGCTGTGCCACTGCATGCAGGAGACGTGGGATGCCTAGATTCCTATGTGAACATTTTCAATCTTGTTGACAAGTACTTCCAAAAAAACATGTTTTTTTAATCTGTGAGACCCCAGTTAACACTTCCGTGCCTCATTGGGCTCCCTGGCCACAAGCATGAAACCCTAGATGCACACTAGCTCCGTGGTGGATTTGCTACTTTCTCATCCGTTTGGCTGCTCTCTGAAGCAATGGAGCCTTGGTTTATCCGTGCACCGATGAGGACTCGGGCAGGTGGATCTGTGTGGGTGCTCCCTGGGTGTGCTCACTCAGGCACGAGTGTCGGTGAAAGAGTGGGTGACAAGGGTGAGCGATCACATTCTTGAATTCAGGAAGGACAATCTGTCTGTGGTCAGGTGGCCGGGGGTCGACCTGCCAAGGTGGGTCGGTGGGAGGGAAGAGGACGGATGAGGAATGTCCCTGTGGAAATGAAAGTTTCTGCCTGATCTCCCTCTGGGAGTCTCCCTGAAGCCAGGCGGCCCCTCTGCTCACCTGCTCATCAGCCAGGACCGTGGAACAGGGGTGAGGACAGAGAGCTGGACCCGGGACTAGCTCTAGGGCCTCGTCCGGGGCGGGAAAGGTTGGCTTCTGCACTAAAGCCGGACACCCCCCCCCCCAACTTTCTACCGCAGCGGAGCGCGGGATCCCGGGATTCCGGAGCCCAACAGCGAGGCAAGAGACAGAAAAGGCGGGCGGGCTGCCGGTGCTCGGGCCTCCGCGAGCTGTTGCCATGGCCACAGGGGACTTTTGATGTGAAGCGCGGTGACCACCCCCAGCACCACCAACTTCCCTTCTCCACTCGTCCTCTGGATGACGTCATGGACGTCCGTGGCCCTGACAGGCCACCTGTGGGTTGGTCTCGGCTTTAAAGCAGCTGTTCTCCCCTGGCCCCCGCAGCCCTGGCGACTGTGTCTGCACCCGGAGCACCTGGAGCGACTGCTGACCCGCCTCCCGCCCTGGCGGCGCGACCACCGCTTGGGACAGAACAGATTGTCCGAGAGAGGCAAGTAGGGGTGCTTCACAAAATACCTTCCTCAAACCCCAACCTCCCCCCACCCAGCCCGACCCTGCTCCGCAGTTCTTGGGGAAGAAGCGACGACCCGAAGGCGGGGTGGGGAGGGGGCTTTCTTCGAGAATGAAGTGGAGCGCAGCTGTCTCTGTCCTCCTTCCTGGCGGTGGCGACCCAAGTCAGGTAAAAACCCCGATCAATGTCCGCGGTCCAATCCTCCCCCTCAGGGCCAGGACTCGGGACTGGAGGAGCCCCCAACTGGAGGTGAGATGCGCGAGGCTGAGCCCGGGGCTGCTTCCTAGGGCCGGAGGAGGGGGGGGGCCGGTGGGCTCAGCATCTGCCACAGGTGCCGTGCCTGCTGACAAATTCAGCAGGAGGCAGGAACGCGGCCAGGGCGCCTGGGAAGGTGGAGGCGGCTCCGCACCCCGGCAGCTGAGCGCTCCTGCGGAGTGCTGCGGCCCCTAGAGTTGCGGGGGCGTTTCGTTCTCGCACCCACCAGCCCGGCGACGGCGACATTGGCTTGTCAGGCTGAGTCAGGCGTCCGCTCGGCGAAGGGCAGCATCAGCCTTGGGAGTGCGCTCTCTCCGAAGCCGGTCTCCCCAAGCCCACCCTGCAGTGACCTGGTCTCGACTCTGATCGCCCTTCAGAGTGCAGGTGCAGCAGACCTGTTAACATGCAGTAAAGCGGCGGGGTTCGGTGTTCCAGACTTCCCTTGCAGCCTTGCCCGCCACCAGATCTGAGCGCCAGGAGTCCCGGGATTCTGCCTGCCGACGCTCAGGCAACCCAGTGCCGAAGGGGAAAACGTGGGGATTGCCGGGAGGCCACTGGATAATTATCCCGGGGCAAGGAGCTCTTTCTACACGCCGCGATTGCGGCAAATAATTACACTAATTCGGGGAAGTGGAAGGGAGAGGCGCCGGGGATTCCGCCTCAGAGGCAGCCCGGTCTGCCGAAAAAGCATTTCTGTTGCAGACACGTCCTAGTCTCGCCTTTACCCCCCGCAAAGGGTGCCTGCCCTTCGGGTTCCGGCCTCAGGGGTCAGAATCCGGCAGCTGGAGGGTCTCCAGAGCCCCTGAACGGTGCATCCGAGCCTCCAGCTTCAGCACCAGAGGCTGGACAGCGCCCTGGCCGGAGAGCCCCTGGAGTGGGTTCCCTCCCGCGCGCCACTCGGCTTCCCAGCCCGACTCAGCTTCAGCTAAATTCCTCAGACCCCACACGGTGGAGGCCAGGAGATGAGGCAGGGTTCGCCGAGGGGTGGGGGGGATCACCTTTCCCATTTCTCCAGGAGGTTAGGTGTCAGATTCTGGGAGGGCATTCTATCCCCCCTTCGCGAAGACCAGTTGGAATACAACTTGGTGCAAAGTTGCGCGCCTGGAAATGGTGAGTTCAGGGGCAGGCTGGAAAGTGGATCCACCGGGAACCCCGGGCACTGTTGTGCTGTGACATATCGCTACATCCCAGCCGTCTTCTCTCGCGCGCCCCCGCCCACCCCCACTTCTTCCTTCTCTCTCACTCCACAATCTCCGAATGCCCTAACACAGGTGAATGAAGGGATGGGGTGGGGGGAGATTTGAGATATTGAGGCCGAGGTAAGAAAGCCTATTTAATCTGAGTCTGAATATCTGGGTAGGTGAAATCTGTGCAAAATGAACATCAAGGTCCTCAATTTTAACCAAAGGAGCCCAGAGTGCCCTTTGCACGAGGAGCAGGATGACTCTTTTGCCAAGGAGAAAAAAAGCCACGGAGGGGAAGACATTGTCACAAAAGGGCTAACGGAGATGGGGGAGGAGGGG
Source organism: Felis catus (assembly GCF_018350175.1). Classification (NCBI taxonomy): domain Eukaryota; kingdom Metazoa; phylum Chordata; class Mammalia; order Carnivora; family Felidae; genus Felis; species Felis catus. The sequence goes on along the minus strand of NC_058373.1, from coordinate 7,058,113 downwards.
ACAGGACCGAGGCCCTGGTGTAGTTGCCAGGCAACCAGCCCCAGCCTCCTGTTGCCTTGGTTACAGTGAGTGGAGGGGTTTGGGTCACTGATTATCCTTGAGCACCTGGATTCTTTAAATTATCTGCTGGAGAGCCCCTGCCTTCCCCGTGCTGGATGGGAGACACATCCAATCCTGTAAGATCTCAGGGGTTTAAGAGGAAATCCTGGCAGGTGAATTTTTCTTTTTAAGTCAAGGTTCACAGTGAAGCAGCTACCTTTCGCCAAGGCAACCCTTTCCACTCTCTCCCCCACCCCCTTCACCGAGGTAATCATATCCTACCCTGTCATTTCTCTGGCATTTGCAATTAGGGATTTCTCTCTCTCTCTCTCTCTCTCTCTCTCTCTCTCTCTCTCTCTCTCTTTCATTTAGTCCCTTAGACAGAGGGGCCAATCTTCCTCCCCCCTCTTTTTTTTCCTTTAAATGAGTAAAACATATTTGTTCTTCATGGATGAATTCAAGGAACTCAGAGAAATTATCCAAAGGTGTTTCTGGTACAAAGAGAGGGTTTCTCCTTGGCTTGGCAGTGGTTCCTTCCTCCCTAGACAACTCCTCCATGAGAGGGAAGCTGAATTCTAGATCACCCTGTCTTCTCACTTCTCCCCACAGACCACACAGCACAGGTTGGTAGAAAGGCAGCCCTCTTAGCAAATGTCCACTAGTGTTCCACCTGCATTTGATTCTTCAAGATTCTCTTCCCTTTATTCCCTCTCCAGCCTGCCTTCATAGTGAGCAAATCAGCACTTAATATTTCCAATCCTCTGATCTTTTTCCCTTCCCTTGATTGACAAACACTGATTCCGTGTTTCATCTGTCAACTTTGCCCACCTGTGTTCATTTGCAATATCTGTGGGAAATCATTTTACCCATCCTTTCCCACAGGCAGTTGTAACAGTCTCAGAATGATTTAAAGGGACACCACTAGTAAGTTAATAGGACAACTTGTGTTCTGTGCACTATTTCACCTAGAATACTTTTCCTTCAGAACCTTGAACTTTCCCTTTCCAAAATAAAACCTGGTTTTAAACTGAGCTATGATTTGACAACAGGGAGATCTCTGTTTCAGACAGGAACTATCCTATCAATATCTGTGATGCCCTGCATCAGTAAACACACACTTCATTTTCTCTTCCTTGCCTTTTCCTTCACGCATTGCTAATATAAAAAAAAAAAAAATTAGTCGTTATAACTTCAATCTAAATTGAAGGTCAAAATTACTCTCCGTTGACTGGCTAGTTTGGGGAAGATTTACATTAAAATTCTTTCCCCTCACATGTTACTATAGAAACTTCTTTTTAATACAGACCAGACAGCTGGTCTGCTTTTTGTACTTTTCTTCCCAAAGAAGTACCTCCTTTGTGAATTCTCTGGGGCAGCTATCATTGATCACATCAATAATGTCCCATAGCCCCATAGCAACAGTGTTTTGTTTTGTTTTGTTTTGTTTTGAATTATTATTCCTTTTCTGCTCATTTTCTTTATGGACAAAGGGTCTGCTTTCCTTTCAAGAAGAGAACTGAGATCTTATTGGCCAGGAAAGGAGAAGCATTATTTCATTGGTTAGTTTGCATCGCTTTGTCAACCAATCAGAGGATGCCATTTATCCTTTTCTGACTAGCTGAGTGAAGAGGGTACCTAGAATATTTGAATCTGCCTTAGTTTCTTCCAGTAGCAAAGGATGGAATTCAGAGTTCTAGGACCCAAGAACTTTGGCTAATCCAGATTGCATTTCACTTGCAAGAGCGAATTTTGCTACCTAGTCATTTGTAGCTTACTTGAACACAAAGTACGTTGTTCTATGCACTTTTCTTTTTATTTAAAAATGTACCTTGATCATCTTTCCACATCAGTGCATGTGACTGGTATCAGCATACCAAGGGTCCGGGGAATTTTTGTGATTTCTCCTAGAAGTTCAGAATTGGTTCCCACCTTTAGGGATTTAGGGAAACTGTCAGGGGCAAGGATGGGAAGCTAGAGGAGGGAAGAGCTGTGTTACCTACATGATCAACATACGTCCTAGCTTTTGGATTCATTCTGTCCAACTTTGGTGCCCCTGGTAGTTTTGTTTGATTTTCTACTTTAATTTTTCAGAGCTGCTCCTTTGTCTTGCATTTTCAGTGACAAGTAAAAAATCTGGATGGATGGAGATGATGGCCCTCCAATTCAGTGTAAGAGCAGACACATCACTTCCCAGGAAGGCCTGTGGCAGGTAGGTGATGGTGATCCCTGGAAATGGAGATCATTCCAGCCCCTTGGGGCACTGGAGTTGGGCAGGTCTGTGTTTTTCTTTCTCCCTGCACCAAATAGTCCTATTTAAGGATTCTGCCATTAGCCTACACTTCTGCAAAAGAAAGGGGCATTAAAATTCCACCCTTTCCAAGACAGAAACTCTGATGGCAGTTTGGAAGAAGGTTTAATGTGAGTACCGATCCCCCTGGTCAGTCTTTTCTCGGTTCTTGGCTGGAGGGAATGTTTGGAATGGATAAATGCTTGACCATGATAGTGCTCTCAAGGGCCACCTCCTTTAGTGGCCCCATCTATGCCAGAGTTTCAGTAGCATCATGAGCCCCAGCACTAGACTATAAGCCCTTCAACATTAGGGGCTATGTCTTGTATAGCTTTGTTTCCCTGGAACTTTGTCATGCTTAAAATAGGGTCTCAACAATGTTTGAACTGAATCCTACAGGCTAGTATCAAGACAAGTCCCTTAACTTCCTCTTTATGACAAGGGCAGTTCTAGCCCTGGACCCTCCCCCAACTGTCCTTTCCAAAAGCTTCTATTCCCTAGCTCTCTTCACAAAAGATACATGAAGGCTCAGCTCATCGTTACCATGGTTACATGGAGTGGCCACACGGAGGATCCCTATCACCCATTGCTGTCAGGAGGAAAGAGAGAGGAGGGGTTTGGGGATCATTGTCACGGAGGAAACCATGGAAACAAGCGTTGCCAAGGCAATGACTCTAAATTCAGAGGAAAGAAACTAGAAGTGGGGAGAGGGAGATGGGGGGCTCAAGGGCAGGTCATGGTTTCAAGGTACATTTCGCTTAGACTGTAACGGCGTCCTTTGCTATTTGCACCTTTTATTAAATAAAGTATTTTTCATTTTATTTTTTTAAAGTGACCTCTATGCCCAGTGTGGGGCCTGAACTCATGACCCCGAGATCAAGAGTTGCATGCTCCACGATTGAGCCAGCCAGCCACCCCTCTATTTACATCTTCACCCAACCCAGAAAGAGCCCAGAGTTAAAGAATTTAGGAAAACTGGGCTTCAAGTCCATGTTCATTGGTTCTGCAAGGAAAAGGCCAATGAAAATGAGTCTATTCACACTCATGATCAACTCTGTCTCTGAATTTTGCCTCTTTGCTAACCAGTTGCATGAGCCAGACTGTGTGGTAGGCACTGGAATATAATAATGAGCAAAAGCCCCTGTTCTCATGTTGAGCTGATCACAGGACAGCCACTTGGTGGCTTTAGGTCAGGGTTGCTCACAGGGCTAGACTGGACAGTCCTGAATGTCAATGTCCAGGGATCTGCTAGGATTCTCTCCAAGCTCTCTCTGTAACATCTTTTAGCTTATCTATTACCACCAGAAGTTTACCTGGGAACTCCCTGAGAAAGGCCTGTTTTTCCTAGGAGTACCCCTTCAGTTAACATCTTGCATGTTACTTAGCCTTGTTCTCTAATATTAGCACTCAGATCTTTGTCTCTGAAACTATACTAAGGATGATGTACCAAACCTCTTTCAACAGTACCAAAGAGACATGAGGCCATTATTAAGAGATTAATGACAACAAATCCCTTTCTCTTCCTTGATGGGTTAGATGCTGGGGGTGGGGTTCCTCAGCCCCTTGTAGCTTAGAGTCCCAGAGCAAGCACCCCACTGGGGAGTGGAGAAAAGGGGGTCTCAACAGCCTCCTGGGGAGGGCTATCTGTCCCCTGCACCCTCCACAGAAGAGCTTGGGGTTTTCTCAGGCTCACCTGTCTAGGGCTAACAGTTGGAAGGCCTTGGGCCTCGGAGCTGGGCACTGCCAGTCTTCTCCATGTCCCCCCTCTGTGTCTCCAAGCAGGTCCTGCCCCGTTCCGGAGAATGGAGAGAACAAACTGAAGGTTGGAGAGTTGGGCTACAGAGGAAGACGTCTCAATTAGAAAGAGAAAGAACTGAAAGCAGCACCGATAGGGAAGGGTAATTATCCCCCAGCTGCTGCAGAAATAAAATCAGGGCGGTGCTCTCTGAGCCACCAGGATATTGTGGTTTTTGCCAATTAAAAAGCAGATACGCCCTGCCGGTGCAATTAGAGTCTGGGCTAGGCATGGGGGGGGGGGGTGCGCTGGGCTAGGCATTGAGGGGGTGGCTAGCCTTCCCTCCATCAGTGCCCCAAGGTGGGCTGGGGCAATTCCTTGGGGAGCCCAGCACTGGACCTAGGAGGAAGGGGACCCTGGGCTGAGAAGCCATCCTCCCCCTGCCCACAACTGGTTCCCCTTTTCCTCTCTTGTCTGTACTGCTTGCCCAAAGCCTCAGCCCCACTTCATTCTGAGCTGTGGCTCAGTAAGCCCTGGGAGGGTTTTCACCATGGGCCTTGACTGTAGACCTGCAGGGCTTGGGGAGAGGGGGAACCTGATAGAGAGGGGTCACCATTACCTGGAGTCCTTCCTTTTTCCTCATCTCCAATCACCATGATAACACAACGCTTTGTGATTAACGAAGAAAGGTAGAGAAATGAGCTAGCTGCCCGCCTGCCTCTCTTTACTAAATAAGATCTCTTTATGATTAAAGCAGGGATTTCAGTTCATTCTAGAAAATAAAACACTCTGGAGGCAAGAAAGAGAATACAGGACGTTCCCGTCCCTCCTCACTCTGAGCAGAGGCTCCAGAGACTTCGGAGGTGGGGGAGGAGCGGTGGGAGGGGGCGCGCCTGGCGGTGGGAGCCTGGCGGAGAGCGGTCCCCCCACCCCCCCTGCAGGAGCGCCGGAAGTCACCTGCGGAACAGGCCTGGGTGAGGGCTTGGAGCGGCTCGCCCCATCTGGAAGACTAGTGATTTTGTTGTTGTTTCGCTGCACCCAACAACAAGTCCCAGTCTGCCTCATGGTGCTGGCCACCGCAGCGGGGAGGTGGGGGGGGGGGCGGTGGGCAGGGCCGCGCCCCCATTTCTGGCTCTCCTTCCAATGTTCTTTTTATGCTTTCTCTATGTCCTGGAAAACACCTTTGGGAACAGCCCCGAGCACTCCCAGGGCAGCACACCCTCAGGCCGACTCTTCCAGAAACAAGGACAGATGTTAGTGTGAGCTGAGAAGCATGGGGTGGGGTGCGGGGATGGGGGTGTCTGTCCTCGGGAGCGCTGGGCTGTTTCCACACCCCTAAAGGGCAAGGAGAGAGCATCCCCCTCTGTTATCACGGGTTCACCCCACGACCGTTTATCGCTGGGCACCCACGGCCGGGTCGTGTTTGTCAGGAGAGGGCCGCAGTGTGCGCGGGCACAGAGGGGCAGGTGCCCAGGACGAGGCGCCTACCACGCTGAGTGCGCTGGCTTAGCAATACGGAGAAGACGCCGCCCCCTGGCTCATCTCGAGCTTGTCTGCTGCCTCCCCCAGGCCTGAAAGAATGGACTCCTGTGTTTGCAACTATTGGCCCCCAGAATCTGCCTCGGTGCTGCTGGGTCCAGAGGCGTCACCAGGGGAAAACTTGGGGGGGGGAGGGCGGGTAGCTGTGCTTGGGGAGCAGCAAAACATTTCCCAGCCCCTCTTCATGCCTCCGCGTGTGGGGCAACCTCCTCCAAGGTGGTTGTCAAGTCCCTGTGATGAGACCCTCAGGGGAGACACAGTTTTCAAGTGACAATCCGAAATGCCTTCTCTGGTCCTTTCCAGGCATAGTCCCCCCCTTCTTCTTCACCCACACAGCAGGCATGAGGCACCCTGGGGTCCTCCGGCCGAAGAAGGGAAGGATTAGCTCCCCAGCAGCTCGGGGAGGCAGAAAAGGCCGGAAAAATCTTAACACGAAAGAGAGCACCTTACCCACTTAAGCTGGGTTGGGAGTTGTCGTCCTTTAGGAAACGCTAAAAAGGCAGCCCTTCGTGGAGCTCGCCCTGTTTCTGCCACCTGTGTGACCTCTGGCAAAGAACTTAACCTCTCAGAAGAAATCAGTGTTTCACTCCCAGCAGAGGCTGCTGCCGTCACTGCTTCAGCTGCTCCTTCAGCCCCTCCAGACCAGCTCACTTCTCCCCCATTTCCTGCCTCTTAAATTTCTCTCTAATTCCTAACCCAGCCCGAAGCCAGTGGGCCACCGACCCTATTAGAAATCTCATTCACACTTGAGAAGGGCTGCAAATTGGTGTCACTCAGCAGGTGTCTGCCCTTCATTGGGGGCTGAGCTGGGGAACTAGAGAGGAAGGAAGTCACATCTCTCCCTGACAGTCCTCAGCCTCCAGGCCTGGAGTAGACACGGGAGGGGGAGGGATCCTGCGTCAGTGAAACAAAACGGGGCGGGGGGGAGGGAAGTGGGGCGCACTCCGGAGCTGAGAGATGGATGGGAGAGCCCAGAATGAAAAACAGAGGCAACTAGGCATTCACTCCCAAGACGTGGGGGTGGGAAGGGAATTGGGGCTTTGACCTGTGGCACCCTGTTCTAATCCTGGCTCTGCCACTTACTGGCTGTGTGACTTTGAGCCAGTCACTTAACATCTCTGAGCCTCAGCTTCCTCACTTGTAAAATGGAACTTATCACAGCTACCATGCCAGGTTGTTCATTTAAATTAAGTGAGAGAAGTGTCATAGTACATAATGGCATATGTAAATACTCAGCAGTAGTCTCTTTGCCTCCTCTTTCATGGTTTGCCTCTTCCCTGACCTGGGGTACCGACCGACCGACCGTCCCCCTTCCCCGAAGTAGGAACAAATGAGAACAGCCATCTCTGGAATACAGCCGCCCCCATCAGGTAGAAGTTTTATCCCATTCGGATGTTTATCTCTTCCCTCCCCAGATCACTACCTTGTCCATTTCAGGAGGCTCAATATATAATGAAAGAATGAATATAAGCCATAGATCCCCCCTTCCTCCCTGCCACCACCCTGTTTTAAAAATGTAGAAACCGGGGCGCCTGGGTGGCTCAGTCGGTTAAGCGGCTGACTTCAGCTCAGGTCATGATCTCGTGGTCCTTGAGTTCAAGCCCCACATCGGGCTCTGTGCCGACCGCTCAGAGCCTGGAGCCTGTTTCCGATTCTATGTCTCCCTCTCTCTCTGACCTCCCCCATTCGTGCTCTGTCTCTCTCTGTCTCAAAAATAAATAAACGTTAAAAAATTTAAAAATGAAAATGTAGAAACCAAGGCTTAGAGAGGGTGTGTGACTTATCTCCGGGTCATTCAGAAAAACAGATAGCTTACTACTTCTTAATGTAGCTTTATAGGTGTTTCAGAACACAAAAGGGTTGGTGATCCAAGGGTCAGGGCGTCTGGTCCCTTCTCCTTAACTGCATGTACCCTGTTTGTGCAACCAGCAGCCCCCTTTCCAGCACGCACATCAGGTTCCCTGCATGAGCAGGGACACAGCGCCCTCTGCTGGGTTCTCTAGGTAGCTGCGCTTTAGCGGTGATCCTCTGGAATCCCCTGAGGAGCTTTAAAAATCTGCGTGTTCAGGGGTGTCTGGGTGGCTCAGCCATTTGGGTGACCGACTCTTGATTTTGGCTCAGGTCATGATCTCGCGGTCCTGGGGTCAGGCCCTGCATCGGGGTCCCCCGTCGCGGGAGCCTGCTTTGGCTTCTCTCTCCTCTCTCTCTGCCCAAACACCCCTGCTCGTGTCCGCGCGCTCTCTCTCAAAATAAGGAAATGAACATTAAAAAATATCTGCGTGTTCAGGCCTCTCTCTGGACTACTTAAATCAGCATCTTGCAGTGTGACCAAGCATCAGTAGTTCTTAAAGCTCTGCAGGTGATTCCAATATTTAGCTGAGACTGAGGGCCACAGATGTAAGGGTTTTAATTTCACATGTGAAGGAAATTACTAGTCTAGACTAGAACCAATAATGGTGGAGAATACAATTCCCCTGGACCATATCCCCCTCCATTTTCTATAGAAAAAAAAATCAGTCATGTGAGACGACCTGCGTTTAAGAATCCTGGAAGTTCTTGGGGGCACCTGAGTGGCTCAGTCGGTTGAGCGTCTCTTCAGCTCAGGTCATGATCTCGCGGTCTGTGAGTTCCAGCCCCGCGTCGGGCTCTGTGCTGACAGCCCAGAGCCTGGGGCCTGCTTGGGATTCTGTGTCTCCCTCTCTCTGCCCCTCCCCTGCTCATGCTCTCTCTCTCTCTCTCTCTCTCTCTCTCTCTCTCTCTCTCTCTGTCAAACATAAATAAACATTAAAAAAAAAAAGCTTTTAAAAAAGAATCCTGGAAGTTCTCAGAAGGTGAGGGAAGGTATAAGGGTACCGTAAGTGTCATGGTGACAGGCTATGTCCAGGTAGGTCCAAAGTCACTATTGGATCAAGAGTGCTATACAGAGGGAATCTGCTTGAACAAAATGAGTACATTATTTGCATCTGGTTCCCAGGGTTTTGTCAGCTTCATACCCTCCGAATAAGGACTCTTAAACTTGAACATGAACCCAAAAGCTGCTAATCAGCTCATTAAAGCAGATTTCTGGGCTCCAATTCTATGGAATTCTGCCTCAGTAGGTCCAACCAATTTCCAGGTGATGCCTGGGCTGCTGGTCTAGGACCACACTTGGAGAACCGCTGCTCTAAAAATGACCAGATGGGTACCCCTTTCAAGTCTGCACCTGGTCCAGCAGCATGAGAATCTCACAGCATCCCACATAGTCCTCAGAACAGGTACACGAAGCAGGCAGAACAGTGCCTTGACTGTGGCAATGATTTGTCAGTGCAACGCGGATCAAGTCCTATGTCTCAAAGGCTACAGGATTCATAAGGTGGAAGGAAGAGGAAAGGGTGGGGTCCATAGTGACAGGGTGTGGGTTATGGGCTTTTTCCTACCAAGCCCAGCTCAGAGGGGTGCTGCTATATAGAAGCCCCAGTCTCCCTGGAAGGAGGAGATATTTTCACTCCAGGATTGAGAGGGCGAGGTCCCTAAAGGTGGGGTTGTGGATTCTGCCATCCCAGTCAAGAAGCCAGTATTGGCCCATCTGTATTATATACCTGGGGACCTTCAACTTTTTTGCTTGATATTATTTTTTGTTGTTGTTTTGCTTTGTTTGTTTTTGGCTTGAACTCACCACGCTGAGATCAAGAGTCGCATGCTCTAATGACCGAGCCAGTCAGGCGCCCCCTGCTTGATAATATTTTTAATCATAAGTGTAAGTAGTTATAAAGGATGTGTCGTAAATATTGACATCTTAAAAAAAATGTGGGGGCGCCTGGGTGGCTCAGTCGGTTGAGCGTCTGGCTTCGGCTCAGGTCATGATCTCGCAGGCTGTGAGTTTGAGCCCCGCATCGGGCTCTGTGCTGATGGCTCAGAGCCTGGAGCCTGCTTCGGATTCTGTGTCTCCCTCTCTCTCTGACCCTCCCCCATTCATACTCTGTCTCTCTCTGTCTCAGAAATAAACATTAAAAAAAAATGTGTCCTTACATGAATGCAGTGAAGTCTAAATATCATTGCACTCTGATTCCACTATCTATTATCTATTTTAAAAGGAAATGAAGGGGCGCTGGGTGGCTTAATCGGTTAAGCGTCAGACTCTTGATTTTGGCTCAGGTCATGATCTCACGGTTTCAGTTTTGTGAGTTCGAGCCTCGCATGGGGCTGCTTGAGATTGTCCCTCTTTCTCTGCCCCTCTTCTGCCCTACTTTCTATGCCTGTCTCAAAAAAAAAAAAAAAAGACCCATGGATTCCCCCTTTGTTCACCTGTGATGAGGTGACAGACATTCCAAATTCCCATTCGCGGACTCATCAGCGGTTAGCTGAACTGCGGGGCACTGACCAACTGCAACAAAATGCTTATTAACTGAACGTTGGCTAAGCTTCTCTTCTTCCTCTAGGTCCCTCAACCATGGCCCACGGCCAGCCAGAGCCAGTTTACTACCCCACCTACCATCTGGATGTCAGATTAGATTACTCCTGTTCAGCCCTCCTCCCCATCCCCATTCTCTCTAGCCTTGTTTATTCTTCCCTATAAAAGAAAACCTTTTTTTTTTTTTGCCCAACCTAGCGGATCTTGCGGTCAGAGCACTCCCCTATGGCTATAGCTCTCTGCGCACCTCTCCCTGCCCCCAATAATCCTTCCAAATAATGTCTCTCCTTAATAAATTGCACATTATGTGCAACATTGTTTTTCCTTCTTGAGCTTCTATTTCCATGCAGCTGGTACAGACTTAATCGCAGCATAATATATTCTCAGGCTTGGCAATATTTTCTGGATCAGCCAATCATACATTTTTCAAAAAATTATGTATATAAATTTGATCTTGTTCACTCTAAAAAAGTGCTCTGTGACCTATAAAGTTCTGGGTGTTAATTTTTTCCTTCTAAATTGAGGTATTGTTGCAAGGGTTTGCAGTATATGTGATCAAATAACAAATATATAGCATCCCATTATACATGAGACAGCATCTTTTTTTTTTGAGAGAGAGAGAGAGCAAGCCAGGGAGAGGGGCAAAGGGAGAGAGAATCTTAAGCAGGCTGCATGCTCAACACAGCCAGACACGGGGCTTGATCCCCTGACCCTGGGATCATGACCTGAGCTGAAGTCAAGAGTTGGACACTCAACCGACTGAGCCACCCAGGCGTCCCAGAGAGATCCTCTTTACACATAAAAAAGTACATTTTTATTAGAAGTGCTGTTGAAAATCTGTCTCTTAAGGAGGTAGATTGAGCCAGTTATTTTTCCAGTAAGTTTATAGGTCCAGGGATGAATATTAGTTTTTCCAAGAACGAGACAGAGTTTGGACCTTTTGTAAGCACTGATGAACACTGTTCACATAAGAGGTAGAGAGAAGTACAAGGAGGTTTGTTCTGTTAGTGTCTCTCGGTTCTTTTAATTCCTGATAATTATCTAGCTTCAAAACAAAATATTTTAAATGACCTATTAGCTGACAACATAATTAATTAAATCCTCCTTAGATCACAGTGGAAGCAAATCAGAAACCACCTGACTTGTAGAAGGGTTTCTTGCCCCTTCCTCGGTAATAACCCATCTGTGGTAGAACTGACTTACTGTTTATCCCTCCTGGAGACTACTTTTATTTCCCAGGGTAATGCAACAGAGCAAGATTCAGAGTGAGTGTGTGTGGGGAAACTTTCCTTTGTAAAGCTGGAGACAGCTGGTTACACAAGGGGAGAACCACAAGGCTGAACCACAAGGACTGTAGGCATGTGCTCAGGTCCAGCCCCATGGGAGTTGAATATCCTGATACTGAGTCCCTGAAAACCCTCCTTGCCTCCAGAGTTAGCTCTCACAAAGTCTCCTTGTCTGGAGACCTTACATCCCCCTCTGCACCCCCTTCCCTTCCACTCTCTGTCCTATCACTGTTGCCTAAGAAGCTCTGGAATCTGTCCCAAGCTCTTTATCCTCTCTCCCACTCTGGCCCCCAGGATCTTATCTTACCTGAATGTCCACAATCACCCCCAACTCCTCTTTCTCCAGACCTAATCCATTCCTCTCCACACTGCATCCAAAGAGAGAGCTTCCCCAAATGCAAATGAACCAGCTCTGGATTAAACTCCCAGCTCCCCGAAGCCCTCAGGAGACTGAGTAGAAGGACTTACCTCTCTAGTGGTCTCGTCTTTTGTCCTGCTTCCCTCAAATCTACTCTGGTCAGAAGTAGCAGATTCCTGAGCACATGTACCTCTGGCCTTCTGGGTATTTTGCGACGTCACTACTGCTTACAAGACGGAGCTAGGCGGAGTCAGGACTGTTTTGGTAAGGGTCTTTGTTTGGACCCTAGCTATTTCCTCTTAATTTCTTTAAAGTGTCAATTTCCTTGGGGCGCCAGGGTGACTCAGTCAGTTAAGCCTCTGACATCGACTCAGGTCATGATCTCATGACTCAGGTCATGATCTCACCGTAGGTGGGTTTGAGCCCCTGCATTGGGCTCTGTGCTGACAGATCGAAGCCTGGAGCCTGCTTTAGATTCTGTGTCTCCCTCGCTCTCTGCCCCTCCCCCGCTCGCACTCTGTCTCTCTCAAAAATAAATAACCATTAAAATAATTTAAGTGTCCCTTTCCTTAACTGTAAAACAGAAATAATAATAGCACATATTTCATGGGGTTCTTCTACATATTATATATGTATTGCCTGGCATACAGTAGTGCTTGCATAATAAATGTGAACTGTTTATTATTATTCTTGCTATTTTTTGTATATATCCTTTTTTTTTAATCTTTTATTTAAATTCCAGTTAGTTAATATACAGCATAATATTAGTTTCAGGTGTACAATTGAGTGATTCAGCACTTACAAACAATATCCACTGCTCAACACAAGTGCCCTCCTTAATCCCCATCACCTTTTTTTTTAGCTTGTTTTACTTTTTATTTTTTTAAATTTACATCCAAATTAGTTAGCATATAGTGCAACAATGATTCCAGGAGTAGATTCCTTAGTGCCCCTTAACCATTTAGCCCATCCCCCCTCCCACAACCCCTCCAGTAACCCTCAGTTTGTTCTCCATATTTATGAGTCTCTTCTGTTTTGTTCCCCTCCCTGTTTTTATATTATTTTTGTTTCCCTTCCCTTATGTTCATCTATTTTTTCTCAAAGTCCTCATATGAGTGAAGTCATATGATTTTTGCCTTCCTCTGACTAATTTCACTTAGCATAATACCCTCCAGTTCCATCCACGTGGTTGCAAATGGCAAGATTTCCTTCTTTTTGATTGCCGAGTAATATTGCATCGTGTATATATACCACATCTTCTTTATCCATTCGTCCATCGATGGACATTTGGGCTCTTTCCATACTTTGGCTATTGTTGATAATGCTCCTATAAACAAGGGGGTGCATGTGTCCCTTCGAAACAGCACACCTGTATCCCTTGGATAAATGCCAAGTAGTGCAATTGCTGGGTCGTAGGGTTATTGTTCTTGCTATTATTCTGGTCGCACTGAATTCTCTGTTAACCGTTCTCTTTTCCAGCCAGACCTCGAGCAACTGGAGTTTTAGGGATTGTGCTTATTCTGTGTATCCCATTGCTGAGGCCATAGCAGGAACTTCGTACTTATGAATAAAGTATTGCAAAGAGATAAATGAAAGGCTAGCGCCCCGAAGGAGCAAACCTGACTTTAAAAATCTCTCTTTAGTACCCCTCACGTATATTATTTCACTGAATCCCTACGACCCCCAAGGGGTAGGGGCTATTATTCCCATTCTGCAAATGTGGGTGTGTCTTCTGTAAGTCATTCGGCCTTTGGGGGTACAGAGCTCGTAGGAGGCCACATCCCGACCCAGGGAGCGGGGTGGATCGGGGCTGGGGGGACACAGATCCGAGGAATGCGACCCCGGAAAGAAGAGGTCACGGTCTCCTCCGGTTCGTTTAAAATTTGTCGCCAGTCTGGCCGGCTCCGGACCCAAACCACACCCCTTTAGGAATCCCCGCCCCCTCTGCCGCTCTGCGCCTATCCGCCGCGAGCCAGGCTCCCGGCCAATCAGAAGAAGGGTTAGGCGGGCGCGGCCGTTCGGCGAGCCAATGGGTGGGGAGCCGGAGCGGGGCTTGCCCGGGCATGTGGGAGCTGCAGGCTGTCTGAGCACCACGTGCGGGCGGGAGGACAGACGCCGCACTTCAGGTGATCTCGGGACCCTGTTGGGGACGGCGGGCTGGGGCGGGCTGGCGCGGCGTGTTCCCGGCCGCCGGGCCCCGCGCGCGGTGTTCGCCCCCGGCCTGCGGCAAGGGGCGCCCGGCCGACCGGCTCTCGCGGCCCGGCGGGCGTGGAGGCCTGGCCCCGGGCGCAGCCTGTGCCCGGTCCCCGCCCTGCTCGGGGTTCCGGGGCCTGTGGGGGGCGGCGCTGGGCGCTGGGACTCGGCCTGGCAGGCTCTGCCCGGCCGCCGCGGCCAGCGAGTGACCGCCTTCTGAGTCCTTCCCTGGCAGAAGTCGGGGCTCCCCCGCGGGGGGAGTCCTCAGGGATCGCGGGCGGCCGGGGCCGACCGTACGGGGCTCTCGGGCTCTCGTTTCCCTGCCGAGAACTTGGGAGTCCACGGGGGTCTCAGCGAGCCACACTTGCTCAAATTCGGGCGATTATTCGTAGCAGGGCTTGGGGGTGGGGTCGCGCGCTCGGTGAAATACAGATTCTCAGGTGCCCTTCCCCAAAATGGCAGTTAGAATAGTTGGGGGGGGGGGGCAGGTAGGCCTGGGAATAGGCGTTTTAAACAGACTTTCTAACTCCTTTTGGGAAGCCCCAAGCCTAGTTCAACCCTCGGTTTTAACAAACTCTCCTTTTGTGGCGAGGGGATGGTGACTCGGTCCAGGTCGTCTAGCTTTTAATGCCCGAGCGCTAAGTGGGCCTGCACCCGCCCTGTCTTCCTGATCTGCCAGCAGGTTGGTAGCCCCTCGGCGATTGGGACTTCGTGGTTCCTTTGAGGCCTTGGCTCTGAGGCCTCTGCTGCTGGGGTGCTGGGGTCCTTCCCTTAGGCCACAAGGCTCCCTAACCCCTGCAACAAGAAGGCCCTGTGGCTGCCGAGCCCCGAAGAGCTGGTTCCAGACTGGAGGGGGATTGGACCTTGTCTTTACTGAAACAGTTGTGTTATTTGAGCAAAACTTGTCTCCAGCCTGGCTGAGCTCCCATCGGGGGCCCAGGATAGGGGAGGCAAGTCCTAGATAATTAATCGTTGTCTCCAACAGGTCAGCAAGGTCCCGGCATATGGAAGAGGGCTGCCTCCACCTCTTGAAGCACGAGGCCACTTTTTCTCAGGCAACTTAATTTCTGGTTTCTTTGAAACCATCTTGCCAGAAGGGTCAGGGAAGCCACTCCTGACCTGCAGGGCCCTGAGCCCTTTCAGAAGGGAAAGGGCCCTCCTCCCCCCGACAGAGGTCAGTTTCTAGCAGCATCAGAGTTTGTCCTCCTAGGTCCCGTTCTCCCCATTGCCGGGCTGAGGCAAATTGAGGTTCTGTGTTTGTCGGCTCTCCTATGTGACTTGTTGAGATGAAGAAGCAGATTATGGCTAAGTGCACGTCTAAAAGGGAGAAGGCTTCTCGGGGAGTAGATGAGCAAGCCAGAGGGACGATGAGTCAGGATGGGGCACTGTGCCTCGCCCTGGCCCGGCGTCGCGGAGTAGCACTCCTCCCCACGCCTCTTAAATCTCTGCTCCTGTTCAGACTCTTCTCCAGAGCTCCTCCTATAAGGCAGTCGCGCATCAATCCCTGGACAGAGCCCATGCTTTCAGCACCTTCCAGACACAGTTCTCTCTCGCCCTCCACCGTCTACTCACCCCCTACCTCCTTTTCACTCGCTGCACTGCCTCCTTGCCCTCTCACAGTGGATGTACTCTGCCTGCTGGACTTCGTGTCTGCATTTTCTCTGGATGCCCTCCCCTTTCTGTACTCCTGGCAGACTTTCCTGAAACTCTTCAAAATGTGCTTCCACTGCCAGGCTGCACTAACCCAGCGCTTCTGTCTGTCCAGTACTTGGCCCGGTGAGTCACCTTGGCCAGGCCAGCCTGTCCTTAGTTCACCTCTCCCGTCCCTGAGCCCACCCTGGTGGGTGTCTGGCTGCCTGTCTCCTTGCCACACCGGGAGCTCCCTGAGTTCCCAGTCACCTCCAGCTCCAGCATCCCCACGGTCTGGCAGATAGCAGGCCCGGCTCCAGCTCCCTTCACACACTTCTGAAGAGGACCCGCTATATGCTGGGGCCTGGGCTGGCTGATGGGGAAGGGGCGGAGACACACAAGGCTCTGTGCCTGCCTTCCAAGCACTTTGAGCTGGACCGTATGTAACTACAGCCTGAAAGTGTAGCGGACCCTTCCCTGGTTGTGCTGTTAGGAGTAGAGGGATGACTTTCTTTGCTCCCCAGCTAGACTATAAATGTCTGGGCTTAGGGCTACTGTGCAGTATTTCAGTGACTTCCCTGGGTGCTCTGGGACTCCCTCAGTCCATCAGCAGAGATCAGCCTGGGGACACCAGCTTAGGGTAGGGCCACCGAAGTGTACGATAGCCTTCTCAGAGTGGGGACAGAAGGTTGAGTAGTAGAAAGGGGGGAGGGACAGTTTCCCCCAGCTGTGATTTACCCACCAGCGGCATCGTCTGCTCACGGGCCCCTCTTCCCTCCCCAACCCTGGGCTCCTTTCTTTTCAGGCCTTTGCACCAAACGTGGCCACTAATTTGTCTCCCTGTCACCTCGAGGGTTACTGTTTTTCCTTCGCTTAGATTTAATCTCTTCTGGCAAGTCTTCCAGAATCATCCTCAGCATGTTCTGCTTCCCTGGCACTTCTGACCCAGCCCTGCACACACCTTGTGCTTTGTCCCTGTCTCTGCAGTGAGATGCAACTTCTCGGAGCCCGGTGGGGACACCAGGGAGCCTCAGGCAGCCCAGTGGAATGAAGGGCTGCTCCAGCAGGACTTCCTGAAAGATGTAGACAGGACAGGGGACGTATGTGAGGGGGACTGGAGGCAAGAGGAAGGCCTGTGGCTGGGGATGGGCAGTGAGTCCAGGCTGAGGCAGCTTTGACCTTGGAAGAGTTCGTTACCAACCAGGAGAAGAGTCTTAACCTCTCTGGGGGAGAGGTACCTCGGTAGCTCAGTTGGTTAAGCATCTGACGCTCGATTTGGCTCAGGTCATGATCTCCCGTTTCTTGAGTTCAAGCGTCGGGCTCTGTGCTGACAGTGCGGGGCCTGCTTGGGATTCTCTCTCCCTGTCTCTCTGCCCCTCTCCCTCTCGTGTGCGTGCATGCTCTCTAAATAAATAAATAAATAAATAAATAAATAAATAAATAAATAAATAAACGTACAAGAAAAACCTCTCTGGGGGAAAGGAAGCAGGTAGTTATTGAGCCCCTACTGTATACGGTGTATGCAGATCACAGCACACGTGTGTCGTGTCTTCAACAGGAAAGGTGGTAGGGCCATTTCGCTTGCAAGCCGCCTGAAGCTCAGCAGAGCTCCGTCCGGAGCTGAGTTAAATCCTGCTCTGCCTGCTTGAAAGTCCTGGTTTTCTGGTCTGTTAATATACCAGCTGACTTAGCAGGTGAGGTGAAGCTCTCCAAGCTAGGGCCCCTCTAGGTCCCCCGCTCTTGGGCAGCTGCTGGCCTTGTTGCATGGGATTTGCAGCCCCCTGTGAACTGCAGGCCTTTCTGGTGTTCAGTGATGGAGAGCTTGGGGCCCCGGAGACCTGCAGACACTGCTGCTCAGGGCCTTTTCCGTTTCCGCTTTGTAAGCTGAGCAGGTTTACCATCACGCTGCTGCCCACAGCCTATGGTGACCTCACAACGTGCCCAGCTGTTGAAAAATGTTTGCGCGTGCTCTTGTGATTTGTGAAGTAGAAAGTCATTTAATAAATTACCATATTTTGGGGGCACTTGGATGGCTCAGTCGGTTAAGCATCCAACTTTTGATTTCGGTTCAGGTCATGATCTCACAGTTTGTGGGTTTGAGCCCTTGTGTTGAATGGCTTTGTGCTGACAGCACAGAACCTGCTTGGGATTATCTGTCTCCCTTTCTCTCTGTCCCTCTCCTGCTCATGCTCTCTTTCTCTCAAAATAAATAAATAAACAGTAAAAAAAAAAAAAAAAACAAACAACTGGGATTATATATACACACACATGCATATATACACACACATATATACATACACACTATTTTTGGAACCGTTATTTTTCTCAAAAGTATACCTTTCTTAACAAATTTTAAGTTTGTTTTTAAGACAGAGCATGAATGGTGGAGGAGGGGTAAAGAGAGAGAGGGAGAGACAGAATCGGGGGCAGGCTCCAGGCTCTGAGCTGTCGGTGCAGAGTCCGATGCAGGGCTCGGCTCGCAAACCTTGAGATCATGACCTGAGCTGAAGTCAGACGCTGAACCAACTGAGCCACCAGGGCGCTCCTAGCTTTCTACAAATTTTTGATGCCAATGCTTACTGGAGGTAAGCTATGGCTTGGAAGTTGAGACCTTGGACTCTGGGTCCATATCAGTTCTTGTCTCTTATTAATTGAGCAGGTTACTTAGTCTCTCTGCTTCAGTTCTCTTGCCTGTGATTATGAGGATAATAATACTTGTTCGGGTTGGGAATATTTAGTGATTCCCTGTAAAGTACTCAGAACCGTGATTTGCATGTGGGGTTGACCTGAGTGCATTGCTTATTCGTAAAGGTCTTCGACTCGGCCTGGGAGCCTGAGACAGCACAGGGCTGTAGGGCAGCCTGGCAGAGGGGCACAGTTCTCACCCAGCCCCTCTGCCCCTTGTGTTCTTTCTGCAGAGCGCTGCCCCGCTGGCACGTTGCCTCCGGGGCCTCGCTGGACCCCAGCGGTGAGCTTATTGGGATGGTACCCCGGGAAGGCCCTGAGTCTGCCCAGCGCCTGTGCCCTTCCGTGGCTGGCCCGAATGCCAAGGATGTGCTTCGGAGAAAGCACAAGACGAGGAGCCGACAGCACCAGCGATTCATGGCCCGGAAGGCCTTGCTGCAGGTGCAGGGGCTGCTGAGCACGCCCGCAGGGCCGGGATCCTCCCCACTGCCCGCACGGCCGGAGGCACTGCCGGGCTCCGAAGCCACCAGCAGCAGGATGCAGCGTCCAAGGAATGAATCTGGAGGTGCCTCGTGCAGCCGAAAGCCCACGCCCAGGGAATCCACAGCGCCCTGGCCCAGCAAGTGCGTGGCTATCGACTGCGAGATGGTGGGCACGGGGCCCCGCGGGCGGGTGAGTGAGCTGGCCCGCTGCTCTGTGGTGAGTTACCACGGCGACGTCCTCTACGACAAGTACATCCGGCCGGAGATGCCCATCGTGGACTACCGTACTCGCTGGAGTGGCATCACTCGGCAGCACATGCGCACAGCCATCCCCTTCCAGGTGGCCCAGAAAGAGGTGAGGGCAGAGGTGGGGGCTTGTGTGATGGCTGATGGCCAGCGAAGGGCAGCCCTGGGTTTGAGCCACCGCTTAGCCGGTGGAAACAAAAGACTTCGGGGAAGTTACTTAACTTGCCTACACTGTGGCTTCCTTCTGCAAAGAATCCTGTGCCAGCAGGAAGGGGTTGCTCGTACTGAGGAGCTAGAAGATGGACCCCACGCGTGCCTTCCCTTCATGCTCCAAACCACCCGTGGGGAGAGCACCTGTACCGGGGACAGAGCTGAAGTAGGCCCTGGGTCGTAGTGACTGGGAGGGCCTGGGTTCAAACTGGAGGCAGCTTGGCTGACTGGAGCTCGTGGCTCCCCCGCCCCCCATGCTGCCACCCCTCGGCGGGATCCGGGCACCAGCGGTGAGGCTGGCAGCGTGACCGTGGGGACTTCCCACCTCCCTTCTCCGCTCCCAGATCCTCAAGCTCCTGAAGGGCAAGGTGGTGGTGGGGCACGCGCTACACAACGACTTCCAGGCCCTCAAGTACGTCCACCCTCGGAGCCAGACCCGGGACACCACCTACGTGCCCAACCTGCTCCAGCGGCCTGGCCTCCATACGCGCACCCGGGTCTCTCTGAAGGACTTGGCCCTGCAGCTGCTGCACAAGAAGATCCAGGTACGTGGCACGGGAGCAGGTGGCCGGTGGCCGCAGTGAGCGGGGGCCCCAGCCGGGGCTGTACCTCCAGGCTCCAGTCCCGCTTCCTCCCCCGTCCAGGGCACACGGGTAAAGCGCGGGCTGTCGCGTCTGCAGGCAGCCCCGGGGTGCTCTCTTCCCCCGTCCTGCCCCAGTGTCCACGCTCTTGCGGGCTGCTTGCTGTCTTCTAGATACGCCCCCTGCCCACCTCCACTCTGTCCCCATGCATGTTGCATGTAGAGCTCCCATCGCGCAGCTGGAGAGCTGGATGGAGCCTTCCTCGGGGGCAGCCAGTGACCCTCGCTCCCACTGCCCTCCGCGTTTCCCCACCTGCCCTCCAGGCCTTTGAAGTCGGAGGTCTTTAGCGGGTGTAGATCTGAGGACGTGGGCTCAGCGGAGCAGGGTGGCGTGGGGCCCGTGCGATGGCTGAGCTTTTCTGTCTGGGCGGCACCCTCGCCCTCCGCCCAGTCCCGAGCTGCGCGCAGCCGCTCGGAGAGTACGCGTTCGGGGCCGCGGGCAGTGATGGGGACTGTCGTCCGCAGGCTGGCCGGCACGGCCACTCGTCGGTGGAAGACGCCGTGACGGCCATGGAGCTCTACCGGCTGGTCGAGGTGCAGTGGGAGCAGCAGGAGGCCAGTAGCCTCCCCGCCTGCCCAGAGGACCGGGAGCCCGACAGCGGCACAGACACGGAGCAGTACATGGAGGACCGGTACTGGCCAGAAGACCTGGCCCCGGGCCCCAGCGGAGGAGCGGGGGACGCACAGGACAGAGGCGAGTGAGGCCAGGGAGGCTCCCGGGCAGCCTCCGAGGGCGGCGAGTGGTGTGTGGGGGCCAGGCGAGCCCCGGGCACCGCGTCCTGGCCGGGACAGGGTGCCGCTAGCCCGCTGCCGGCACCCGGGGGTTGGGACCACCGGTCCTCCTGGCTCCCTCTGCCCACGGCGCGGCCCTCCCCTCCCCAGGGCTACTGCGGGCACTTTGTCCCCACCCCTGTGGTCGCTAATGGTGCTTCATCATAGACACCGTGAAAACGTCAGGTGGGCAAGCTGTGAGGACTCAGCCCGAGGAGGGAGTGTGCCACAGATGGTCCTGGCTGTCACTGGCCTTCCCCGCCCCCAGGGTGCGCTGTCTACAGGGATGATGTCTCCTCCTTGGGGTGTTAGTTCAGCTCAGTGACTTGGTAAAGCCCTCTTGTTGTCCTCTGCCCCGTCCTCCACAGGCACGTCAGGTTCAGAAGGAGTATGCCCTGAATCTGGAGAGTGAAGGCCACTCTACGGGGCCCTCCTTCGCTTTCTCTCGGAACTGGAACTCTGGCTGTAGCCGTAGTGGGAACCCAGCGCGAGGCTACGATGGCATGGCAGGGCTCTTAGGCTCATGGGGTGTTGGCACCAGAAGTCACCAGGCACTGGTGGGAGGATGAAAGCCGATAGGCTTTGGGTGGGGAGTGTGGCATACTAATTTTGACCCAAATCAGGCATTTCTCCTGCCCATCCAGCACGAGGCTCCCTTAAGCACAAGCCTGAGGACCAAGACAGCAGCTTGAATCCCGGGACCCCTGTGCAGAACCGCACCCAAGGGACCTTATTTATCTAGAGCAAGGCCAGCGGTGTGCAGGGGAGCAGAGTGGGTGTCCCCCGGGGATAGGGCCGGGCAGTGGCGGCCGTGCAGTGCACCCGCACCCAGGCTGGGGTCCCCTCAGGCACTTTGATCCACAGTCCTTGTGGTTATTGGGTTTTCTCCAAATTTCTAGAACTGTTCTCTGTCAGGATTTCATCTCCTACCCTTCTTTCCTTGTTTCCTAAGGGGCAGTTTGGGGGTATTGAGGTTCAACCAAGATCTCGGGTCCACACAGACCGTTGAGCCCCATCTTGGCTTGCCACTTATAGCTTTGAGACCTCAAGTCTGTGACCTCACTCTTGAGCCCGTTTCCTTGTCTGTAAAATGGGGTAATGATATAACCTACCTCACAGGACTGTCACGGGGGGACGCTAAGCGCTTAGCGCAGTGCCTGGCACTTCGCAAGCCGAGGTCGGTGGGAGCAGCTATTTTTTCTTCAAGGGTCACTGTCAGCCTCCTCTGGGTCACACCTGAACATGCCCCTTGGCTTGAGTGGCTTCGGCCCAGACGGGGACTGTCCTTCCTTGCTTAGCTGTTCCAGCAGGTGGGGCACCGGGCCAGCCGTGGACACAACCTAGAGGTGCTGGGTTCTCCCTGCGGCAGTGTGACCTGTGTCTACTCCGCGTCCCTCTGTGTGCAGGAGGCTGACGATGGTTTCTGTGTCCGTCTGGGCCAAGCAGCAGGGCCAGGAGCTGAGAGACGCTGCTGAAACCACACTACTTTGAACTTGTCTGTCGCCAGCTCCCTCGCCGGCTGCAGAGTGGGGAGCTGGCTGAGGTGCTGACCTCTGCTGGCCTGGCTCCAGGGCTTTGTTCTGGAGTCCTTAAAAGTCTGTAGCTGGCGCCAGACTCCCAGCTGGGGCGTAGCTTCGATTCTTGGGGCTGTGGGTTGAAGAAAGATGGAGCTGTTACCAGCAGGGAAATGTACTGGCTTTAAAGTCAGCTTTGTTGTAAAACCAATTGTTCTGGAATAAAACTCAACGAGAAACGTGGATGAAGTGGCCCTTTCTGAATTCTCCGACTGGGGTGGGAGGGTGGCTTGGCGGAGAGACCGGGAGGTGTGGGAGCACTGAGTCTTGCTGGGCGCTTTGGCATTTGAGGTGGGGGCTTTCCAGATGATGCTTTGGGATGTGGCAAGAACATTCTAAAGCTACAGAATTTATGTCTTTCAAATACTTTGTTGAGCTTATTTATTTTGAGAGAGAGAGAGAGAGAGAGAGAGAGAGCGAGCATGAGCCGGGGAGGGACAGAGAGGGAGAGAGGGAGAATTCAAGCAGCCAAGCAGGTTCTGCGCTGTCAGTGCAGATCCCGACGTGGGGCTTGATCTCATGAACCTTGAGGTGATGATCTGAGCCAAAACCAAGAGTCGGACGCTTCACCGACTGAGCCCCCAGGCGTCCCTATTTTTTAAAATTTTATCACTGCCCTATTGTAGAGCATAAAGTTTATTTAATTTGCTTCTGCTGAAGCTGTGGACTCACTCTTTTAAGACAATTTTTGGGTTTGATTGTGATTAAATACACATAACATAAAATTTACTGTCTTCACCATTTCTAGGTGCACAGCTCAGTGGTGTTCCGTATATTTACCTCGTTGTACAATCTCCAGGGCTTTTTCATCTTGCAAAACTGAAACTGCTCATTTCACACTTAACTCCCCATTCCCTCCTCCCCCCCGCCCCTGGCAATTGCCATCCTGCCTTCTGTTTCTATGAATTTTTTTTTTTTTTTTTTTACTAAAAACAATTTATTTTAATGTTTATTTTTGAGAGAGAGAGAGAGAGAGAGAGAGAACTGTCAGCACAGAGCCCGACGCGGGGCTCGAACCCATGAGCCACAAGATCATGACCTGAGCCGAAGTCGACACTCAACCGACTGGGCGACCCAGGCACCCCTGTTGCTATGATGTTTACTAGATGCCTCATCGAAGTAGAATCGTCCAATATTTGGCTTTGTGATTAGCTTATTTCACTTAGTGTACGGTCCTCCAAGTTCATTCATGTTTAGTATGCAGGAGGATCTCCTTCCTTTCTTTAAGGCTGAATAGTCATTTGGGTGCATGTACCACATTTTGGCTATCCAGTCACTCCTCAGTGAATACTTGGCTTTCTTCCCCTGCTTAGTTGTGACACTGCCGTGAACACAGGTGTGCAGTGTCTCTTTGGAATCCGCTTTCAGTGCTTCGGGGTGTATACCTGGAAGTAAGATTGCTGGATCGTATCATAGTTCTGTATCTAATATTTTGAGGAACGGCCACAGTATTTTCCACGGCGGCTGTACCATTTTACATTCCCAGCACCAATGCACAAGCTTTCTAATTTCTTCACATCCTCACCAACAACTTGTTATTTTCTGGGGTTTTTTGGCTTTTGTTTGGTTTTTGGTTTTTGGTTTTACTCGTTTATCTTTTTTTGGTAGGTATCCTAGCGGGTGTGGGGTGATAATCTCATTCTGGTTTCAACTTGCGTTTCCCTAATAACTAGAGATCTTGAATATCTTTTTGCGTATCTGTTGACATATAGGAGTTTTTTTCACTTTTTGTGTCTTTAAAAAAATTTTTTTTAACATTTATCTCTTTTTTTAAGAGACAGAGTGTGAGCGGTAGAGGGAGGCAGAGAGAGAGGGAGTCACAGATTCGGAAGCAAGTTCCAGGCTCTGAGCTGTCAGCACAGAGCCCGACGAGGGGCTTCAACTCAAACCATGAGATCATGACCTGAGCTGAAGTTGGATGCTTAACCGACTGAGCCACCCAGGCTCCCCTCACTTTTTGTGTCTTGTAAAATATTTTTTTTTATTGTTTTGTTTTAGAGAGAGAGCGCTAATGGGGGAGAAGAGCAGAGGGAGAGCGATTTGTTTATTTTAAAATGTTTGTTTTTTGGGGCGCCTGGGTGGCTCAGTCTGTTAAGCATCCGACTTCAGCTCAGGTCACAATCTCGCGGTCCGTGAGTTCAAGCCCCGCGTCGGGCTCTGGGCTGATGGCTCGGAGCCTGGAGCCTGCTTCTGATTCTGTGTCTCCCTCTCTGCCCCTCTCCCATTCATGCTCTGTGTCTCTCTGTCTCAAAAATAAATAAACGTTAAAAAAAAAATTTTTTTTTAAATAAAAAAATAAAATGTTTGTTTTTGAGAGAGAGAGCATGAGTGGAAGAGGGGCAGAGAGAGGACAGAGGATCCAGAACAGGCTCCGTGCTGATAGCAGCGAGCCGGATGCAAGGCTCGAGCTCGCAAACCATGAGATCATGGCCTGAGCCAAAGTCAGATGCTCAACAGACTGAGCCACCCAGGTGCTCCTATTACTGTATTGTATTGTATTGTATTGTATTGTATTGTATTGTATTTATTTAATTTAATTTAAAAAAAATTTTTTAACGTTTTTTTATTCTTATTTTTGAGACAGAGACAGAGCATGAACGGGGGAGGGTCAGAGAGAGAGGGAGACACAGAAGCTGAAACAGGCTCCAGGCTCTGAGCTGTCAGCACAGAGCCCGACGCGGGGCTCAAACTCACGGACCGTGAGAACATGACCTGAGCCGAAGTCAGCCGCTTAACCGACTGAGCCACCCAGGTGCCCCTAATTTAATTTTATTTACTTTATTTTATATTATCTTACTATTTTATTTTTAGAGCACGCGTGTGCGAGCAGGGCAGGGGCAGAGAGAGAGAAAGAATCTCAAGCAGACTCTATGCTCAGCACGGAGCCCGACTCGGGGCTCCATCCCATGACCCCGGGATCATGACCTGAGCCGAAACCAAGAGTTGGACGCTCAACCGACTGAGCCACCCAGGCGCCCTGTGTTTCTTTTGAAAACCGTGTTCCATTCGCAGTTTCACATGTATTAAAGTGAACCACACCTAATTGCTGCCATTTGACTGAGCTGGTCCTACCTGCCACATACACCTTAGAAATCCACACAGGCACATTTTTGAGCACACGCCCGCTGAGACAGAAGGTCAGGGTGCCTGTAGGGAGCGGTGTCCTACCCGCTGTTAGGAATCATCCATTCTTAGCCTGCAGCCCGCGCTTGGTGCCACCCAGTGGCAGCCTCTCCACCCTGTACGGTCACAGGTGGGTCGACTGAGGCAGGATGTGTGTCTTGTAAGGTTGAGAGGTTTGCCTTGAGGGACTTTCCTGCTGTCACTTGACCTGAGGGCTGCAGCCTTGCCGACGGGTGACACCAGTTAAACCCGGGAAAGCCTCCCTTCCAAGCTCTTCCCCCCACCCATCCCCCTGGCTGGGGCCAGGGGCTTCTCCCCTAGGCTGTCAGAGGGCCCCTGTCTGACCTCAGCGTGCCCAAGGCCTTGGGAAAAAATGCAACACAGATCCGGGGGGTTCTCTCGGTGCAGGTGCCGGGCGCCCTGCAGCAAAACAAGCAGAGGGGGAGGAGGAGAGGAGCAAGTAAAGTACATGGGATTTCAGATGATGCTAACTATTCCTACAGAGGAAACCCAGAAGGGATTGGAGGTACAGTTGTGGTTTTTTTAAAACATAATTTATTGTCAAATTGGCTAACATACAGTGCATACAGTGTGCTTTTGGATTTGGGGGTAGATTCCCGTGGTTCATCACATGCAACACCCAGTGCTCGTCCCAACAAGTGCTCTCCTCAATGCCCACCACCCATTTTCCCCTCTCCCACACCCCATCAACCCTCAGTTTGTTCTCTGTATTAAACAGTCTCTTATGGGCGCCTGGGTGGCACAGTCGGTTAAGCGTCCGACTTCAGCCAGGTCACGATCTCGTGGTCCGTGAGTTCGAGCCCCGCGTCAGGCTCTGGGCTGATGGCTCGGAGCCTGGAGCCTGTTTCCGATTCTGTGTCTCCCTCTCTCTCTGTCCTTCCCCCGTTCATGCTCTGTCTCTCTCTGTCCCCAAAATAAATAAAAAACATTAAAAAAAATTAAAAAAAATAAACAGTCTCTTATGGTTTGCCTCCCTCCCTCTCTGTTTGAAACTATTTTTCCCCTTCCCCTCCCCCTCCCCCATGGTCTTCTGTTGAGTTTCTCAAGATCCACATATGACTGAAAACACATGGTATCTGTCTTTCTCTGACTGACTTATTTCACTTAGCAGAATACCTTCAAGTTCTATCCCCATTGTTGCAAATGGCGGGATTTCATTCTTTTTCATTGGCAAGTAGTATTCCATTGTATATATAAACCACATCTTTTTTTTCTTTTTAATGTTTTATTTATTTTTGAGATAGAAAGAGACAGAGCATGAGCAGGGGAGGGACAGAGAGAAAGGGAGACACAGAATCGGAAGCAGGCTCCAGGCTCTGAGCTGTCAGCACATAGCCCGACGCAGGGCTCGAACTCACGGACTGTGAGATCATGACCTGAGCTGAAGTCGGACGCTTAACTGACTGAGCCACCCAGGCGCCCCTATAAACCACATCTTTATCCATTCATCAGTTGATGGACATTTGGGCTCTTACTGTAATTTGGCTATTGTTGAAAATGCTGCTATAAACATTGGGGTACCTCTGCCCCTGTGCATCAGCACTCCTGTATCTTGTGGATGAATTCCTAGTGGTGTCATTGCTGGGTGGTAGGGTAGTTCTATTTTTAATTTTTTGAAGTGCAGTTTTTAAATTTTTTTAAATCTTTATTTTTGAGAGAGAGACAGAGTGTGAGCGGGGGTTGGCGGTGGGGGGACAGACAGAGAGAGAGACACACAGAATCTGAAGCAGGCTCCAGGCTCCAAGCTGTCAGCACAGAGCCTGATGCAAGGCTCGAACTTACGAACCGTGACATCACGACCTGAGCTGAAGTCGGCCACTTAACCAACCGAGCCACCCAGGCGCCCCCCGTTTTTTTAAAAACATTTTTAACGTTTATTTATTTTTGAGAGAGAGAAAGAGACAGAGCGCAAGTGGGGGAGGGGCAGAGGGAGACACAGAATGTGAAGCAGGCTCCAGGTTCTGAGCTGTCAGCACAGAGCCAGACACGGGGCTCGAACCCGTGATCCTTGAGATCCATGACCTGAGCCGAATTTGGATGCTTAACCAACTGAGCCACCCGGTGCCTCGAGGTACAGTTTTTAAATAGAGGCCAGAAAAGGCCTCAGCGGGAGGCCAAGGGAGAAGGAACAAAGGGATAGATAACTTGGAGGCAGAGCTCCAAGGGGCAAGAATCTCGCCGCAGAATATGGTGACGACTTCCTCACTGAAACCGGCTTGTTTTTGTCCCAGCTGTAACTCATTCATCTAGTCAATAAATACTGAACGCTCTACGTGGCAGGCACTGTTGTAAGAGGTCAGGAGCCTGGGAGTGGGTCTAGCCCCAGGAAGTATGGCTGGCTGGGCTGCTGGGGGCTCCTTCCAGGCTTTCTTTTCCTTGTCCTCAAATAGTGTCAACCCAGCTGGAGGCGGAGCCCGTTGAGGGCAGGCAGATGGTCGTTTCTGAGGCACCCCCAAAGCACTGGAGCGTCTAGGGGCTCCCTCCTTGCCTGCTTGGCTTCCCTGGGTCGGAGGGTGAGGCTAGCCCTACTCACACCGCAACCTTCCATGCCCTTCCTATGAATAGCCTCAATGTCCCACAAGCCAGCTCCCCCTGCCCCCATGGGAGACCTCACAGAGTGTCAGATTGGTAATGGCCCCGGAAGCTGTGGGACATTCCTTGGGCTCCCATCCTGGGGAGGTTTATTCTACAGGCAGGCGGAGGGTGAGAAAGGAAAGAAAAATGTGGCAGTCTGCTGCATCCACGTCAGCGGCATCATCTGAGGAGGGGAGGGCTCTTCTGAGCACTTAAGTGTGTGGTGTGTGTGTGTGGGGGGGGAAGGCTTTGTCGGTGGTGACTCAGGCCCTTGGGCCCCCCACCTGCCAGCAGCCTGAGGTTAAGGAGCAGCCCTGCCCCGCCCTGCCCCGGCCTCCCACCCCGCCCCGGCCTCCCACCCCTGACTTCGCCTGATAACAAACCAGAAACTGAAACAGAGTCAGGATTCCCGGCTTGAAGTCAGAGATGAGTCACAGCTAAGAGCAAGTGCAGTAGCTGAGAAGGGGCACCAGAGTGGCCGATGTGAGCCGAAGGCACCAGAGGTGGGCAGGTGAGTGGGGGCTGGGACGGCGAGGCCAAGGCGCTTCCGCAGGGCCGCGGCCAGGGGAGCGGGTGGGAGGGGGCCCGGCGGTCCCAAGGCTGCTGGGCCAGACCGGAGGCCCTGGGACCGCCGGGCTGAGGAAGCCGGGCGGGGTGGCAAGGGGCCAGCTTCCCCTGTTGCCAGATGGCGTTCATGACAGACAGGGCAGAGGGGACAGGCTGGCTGGGTGGTGGCCGAGGACCCCCGAGGCCTCGGTCGGCCCTCGAGTGATGCCCCTCCCGCCTCCCCTGTCCAGCGCGTCTGCGGGTCCTGGTGACACATGGAGAGCGGCACCGAGGTGGTGGCCATGGACTGCGAGATGGTGGGGCTGGGGCCCCGAGGGGAGAGCGGCCTGGCTCGTTGCAGCCTCGTGGACCTCCACGGCACCGTGCTCTACGACAAGTTCATCCGGCCGGAAGGGGAGATCACTGATTACAGGACCCTGATCAGTGGGATCACACCTTGGCACATGCAGGAGGCCACGCCATTTGCCGTGGCCAGGCTGGAGGTGAGTGGAGGGCGGTGTGCCAGCCAGGCGGAGGGGGGGGGGGGGGAGGGGGGAGGGGGAGGGGGATGGGGGGAGGGGAACCTGCGGACAGCCGCCCGCCATCTGCACACACGCTTCCCGGCACCTCGTCCAGGTGCCACATTTGTGACCTGTGACCCCAGCTGTGGAAGATTCCCCCCTCTGCCTCTGCATGACTAGGGCACGGAGAAACCTGTTGGTGTCTTCTTCACGTCCCTGAGAAGCCTTCCTCCCATCAGACAACCTTAGACTCACGTCTGGGAGCAGCTTTCAGGGCATCGGGTCCACCTTGCTGGTCTTGTGATGGGGGGAACTGAGCACCCCTGATGCCCCCCACAGCGTGATTCTTTGCTCTGCCCTGAGCTGCCACTGGCGAACCCCGTGAGGAAATGAGGAAAGTGAGGCCCTCGCCGGCTGGGCCCTGGTAGCGGGCCCCAGGTCTTGAAGAACAGGCCAGAGGCCCCCCTCACCCACCCCCAGGCTCCGGGAGCTTGTTCCCAGACCGCACAGTAGGGCCCTACCGTCGGCTAGAGGTCAGCGTGTGACCCCAGGACCTCCCACCCTCCTGCCTCACCTTGTTGTGATGACTTTTCCAGTCTCCGCTTTCTGTTTCTGTTTCTGTTTCTTTGAATCACCAGACGGGAAGCAAAGTCTAGCACCTGCTTTAGTCCCTTCTGGGAAGGTTTGGAGGGGCGAGTGAACTCATCAGTATCTAGGCTGCCGGGGCTCGGGGAAGTCCCCGAAGAACAGAGGGGACCGCGGTCCGTCCCAACTGTGCACACCACGTGCGTGCCAGGCTCCAGGCGCTGCAGAGAAACCCACGGCGGTAGCTACTGTTTACTGAGCGCAGGCTACTCGCCGGGTGCAATCCTGGGCACTGGCCGCCCGGAGCTCACTCACGCCTCCCGAATGGCTGCCGCGAGGCCTCCCAGGAGCCGGTAACTCACAGTTGGGAGGGGCCGGTTTTGAATCTCGGCCGGTGACTTAGCAGCTCCTTGGGCGAGTTACCTGGGCGGCCTCTCTGCACCCAGTTTCTCCCACCTGGGAAAGAAACTGGGTACGATAACAGCAGCAACCTCATAGGATTATTGTGAGGCTTGAGAAAGCGCCTAGAGGGAGCGCCTGTATTATGTAAGGACTCCAAAAATGTTAGCTATTACGAGCGTCTGTTATCCCCATGTTGCAGATGGGGAAACTGAGGCCTGATTGAACTAAGTGTATTGGTTTGCTCGGGCCACCATGGCGGAGTAGCACGGACTGCGGGGCTCAAACAACAGAAATGTACTGTCCCAAAGTCCTGGAGGCAGGAGGTCTGAGCTCAAGGCGGTAGCAGAGATTTGTCTCTTCTGAGGCTGTGAGGGAGAGTCTGGTCTACATCTTTCTCCCAGCTCCTGGGGGTCCGCTGGCAGTCTTCGGTGTTTCTCGGCTTGTAGAAGCATCACCCTAATATCTGCCTTCTTGTTCGAATGGCGATTGCCTTGTGTGCGTGTTTTGTGTCCCCCACTTCCCGTTTATGAAGACACCAGCCATATCGGATTAGGGCCCACCCTAATGACCTGACGACCAGTACTTACATCTGCAATGACGCTGTTTCCAAATAAGTCACATTTTGAGCTATTAGGGGTAGGATTTCAACACAGGAATTGTTGGCAGGGGCGGGGGGGGGGGGACACAATTCAACCCACAAGACCAAGTGACTCACAAAGTTTTAGGTAACTAGATGTGGTCAGGACTCAGAACTCAGGCTCAGAAGTCTAGGGCTGTGTGTCCAACAGGGGGCTGCCAGCCACACGTGGCTGAACACCGCCAGTGTTCAAATACCTCCCATGGCTCCCCATTGCCTGAGGTCCCCCCAGCACACACTCATGGCCGTCCAAACCCTACCCACCTGCCTTTCCTGCCTGCCCTTACAGCTCAGCCATCATCCAGCCAGTGCTCTTCCAAGCCCCTCCCCCTGCCCTCTCCCATCCCTGCCCCTGGTCCAGGCCAGAGCAGTCCTTCCTGATGCCCTTCCCCACCCTGTCCACCACCCCTACCTCCCCACACTGGACTCTGTAGTGGGGGGCTCCAGTTCTCCTGGCTGTGGCCCCTGTGCTTTATTTATTTATTTTTGTTTATTATTTTTGAGAGAGAGAGAGAGAGAGAGAGAGAGAGAGAGAGAGAATCCAAAGCAGGCTCCTTGCTGACAGTGCAGGGCCTGACACAGAGCTTGAGCTCACGAATCGTGAGATCATGACCTGAGTGGACACTTAACTGACTGAGCCACCCAGGCGCCCGGGCCCCCACCCAGGCACCCCGGCCCCTGTACTTTAAAGCTTGTCTGTCCACACACATGGCCTGCCTCGTTCCACATTCCTGCTGTGTATTCTATCTGCCCCCAGATTGGATGGTGTGCTTTGCACACAGAAGGTACCCTGAGAATGTTTGGGGGACTACAGTTGAACCGATTTTCACAAAATACAGAGTTCTGGCAGCGGCATGGAACGAAATCGCCTCTGCCCTCGTGCTGGCCTTTGCTGTTAAGATGCAGTGATACGCACACAGCCTGGGAGGTGGAGAGCAAGTGCCCTGTCTTTAGAACTTGTCTGGACGTGGCTCTGTGTCCTCTGGCTCGTTGCTAAACCTCTCTGTGCCTTCAGGAGGCACATCTACAGCACAGGGGTGACGAAGCAGCATGGGCGTATCCAGCACCGTGTCCTGGAGCCGTTCTAAGTATTTTCCACACGCCACTGCCTTTACTCTCCACAACAACCCCGGGAAGTAGTTAACCAGTGTCATTACTCCATTTGACAGATGAGCAAACTGAGGCACAAGGCTGAGCCAACTGTCCAAGGAAGGAGTAGAGCAGAGACTCAAATTCTGGCTCCAGAGCTTGCTCTGGAATGTTCCGATCCCACAATCCACGTGTGTACACGCTCCGTGAATGCTGAGCATGCAGTATATGCGTGGGACAGTGCTAGGCACCCCATGTTTGAGCCCAGGAGGGAGAAGGCAACGGCTGTCATTTGTTTGCATGAACCAGGACACAAAGGCCGCTTGATCCCACTCCATCACCCATAGTGTTCTAATCCCAGAGACAGAGACCGGGCTCACGGGCCCCAAGATGTGAAGAGCTCCCAAAGGGAAGAAGCCTATCATTGCCTCCCGCGCCGGGTGACGCCTCTCAGGTGAGATTAGGGCTCGCCAGGCTTTGGTTTCACGCAGGCAACTTTCAGAGGCTGCTCACCAACCTGTCTCTTCCTCCCCTAGGAGTGGTGACTGGGTCCCACCAGTGGTGAGCCATAGACCGGCCCATGGCAGCCAGCGGGTTTCTGGGGATCCACTAAGCCCCCCACAGTCCACCCTGGAGGGTTGCTACCATAGGGCACTGAGATCGTGCAGGGGATCCCCCCTCCTGTTTTTTATTCTTATTTTTGGTAAAGTGGTTACATTACCTTTTTTTTTTAATGTTTATTTTTGAGACAGTGCAAGCGGAGGAGGGGCAGAGAGACAGGGGGGACAGGGGATCAGAAGCAGGCTCTTCGCTGACAGCACAGAGCCCGAAGTGGGGCTTGAACTCAGAATGTGAAGCAGGCTCCAGGCTCTGAGCTGTCAGCACAAAGCCCGACACAGGGCTCGAACTCACGATCCGTGAGATCTTGACCTGAGCCAAAGTTGGACGCTCAACTGACTGAGCCACCCAGGTGTCCGGTTACATTACTTTCATAGTGGAAAGTAATCGCTTGTTACCTTCCGAAATCTCTAGGTCTGACATCATCTAGAGCAGCGGTTCTCAATGTGGAGTGGGTGTTGCCCCCAAGGGACAAATGTCTCACTATCTGAGGCATTTCTGGTTGCCACAAGTGGGGCAGGGGGCCTGCTACAGACATCCAGGGGGTAGAGGCCAAGGATAGTGCCAAACATCCTCTAATGCATGGGACGGCCCCTCCCCCAGCCACACACACACCAGAGAAAGTGTGGAAGTTGAGAAACTGGCCTATAGAGCCCCATGAATCAGGCTGCCAGCTCAGAAGAGAACCCAGGAGGAGACTGAGGTCCCGAGAGGGGCAGTGACTTGCTTAAGGACACACAGCAAACCGTGATACAACTCAGTGTTCAGATTCAGGGCTCTCACCTGGTGAGTTAATTAATGCTGTTTGTTTTGTTTTGTTTTGTTTTCCTAATTGTAATTCTTAATGGCGTGTAACTCACTTTTGTAAATTAATGCTCCTTTCATGTTAACCCGGTACACTGAGTCGCATCTACCCTCTGACCAGGCTTGGGGAGGGATAATTACAGTTTTAGTTGGCAAACAAAACAGCTGAATCCCATGAAGCATCCCGGTTTAGGAGGGAAACGCAGACAGAAGAGAGGCCACAGTAGCCTGTGAACAAGGAGTTACTGGGCCGAGTGCCTCCTGCTGGGGCCCCGCCCCCGCTCAGGTGTCTCTGGGGCAGGTGTCTTTGGGGCTTGGCCAGACGGAGGAGGGTGACTTCACCGTCCAGGTTTCCCCTGGCATAAGCAGTCTTAGGGGGTGCGGGGAACAGGCTGGGGCAGGGCCACCTGCAGAACTGGGCAGGGGACAGGAGGAAAGGGGAGACTGAGGCCACTCTTGAAGATGACAGTAAGGCCTGGCCCTCTAGATTTTTCATAAGGGCCCCAGGTGATTTTTCCGACCAGGAACATCCGGGGAATACTTGGAACAAGAGTGGCACTGCAGTAGAAGGACCCTCCAGGCAGACACAGGCCACTGGTCCTGGTGCTACCCTGCCGTGTGACACGGGTACGCGCTGCTCTGTAGCCCCCTTGCCCTGTTGGTAAGATGGTGTGATCATCCCGGCCTTGTAGGGGCCACGTCCCCGATCCGGGAGATCTGGGCGCTGCCCCGGGCCCAGCATGGCTCTCCGCTCCGCCATTAATGACGCTGGAGCAGGTTCTCAGCAGGTGGTAATAACAACTATAATAACAGTGATGGGGTCAGGCAGGTCTGGACACCTCACTGCAGCTCTCAAGTCACCAGCTGTCACCTCTCTGGTCCCCAGGCCCCTCCTCTGGGACATGGAAATCAGAATACCCGGGTTGAGAGGTCTGGCCTGGCGCTGTGAGAGCAGATGGGTGATTGTCCCTCCTCCCCACTCAGTTCTTTCCAGGAATTCGAGTCTCCGCCCCCTGTGTTTGGCACTCCTGACACTGACTGAGGGCAGGTCCCGCGGCCAGCAGGTCACAAAGCCCTGAGGTCCTGCCAGCTGGCACCTTCTCCCCATCCCTGGCTCCGGCAGGTCCCCCTCTTCCCTCCCCGGCCCTGTCTCAGAAAGCCGGGGGAGCCCTGGCTGCTAATGGGCCTCACCTCTCCAGGCCTTTGCCTTACAAATGGGGAAACCGAAGCCCAGAGATGGCCTGTGACCTCCATGAGAGCACACAGCAAGTCCCAGCAGTCCCTCTCTGCCCAGTGCCCAGTGCCCAGCATGTTTTTGGCCTGAAACGTTGCTGACATCTCTCTGCTAAATAGACTCATCTCTTTTTTTCCTGATTCCTTCTGCTTGTCTACCCCCCCCCCCCATTTTATTTCTCTCCTCATGAGCCCAGCGGTGCTGACTGTAGCCACCCCCTGCCAGGACCCTGGGGCTCAGGAAGTGATTAATTTCCCAGGAATCTACCTCACGATGACTCTTGTCCTCTTCCGCCTGGGAACAGTGCAGCGGTTTCTGGGATGGCAGACAGTCCCTCAGGGCTTTGTGTGAACTGGGCCTGAGCCAGCTCCTCGTTGGGGGAAACAGGCCACATTGTTCGGGAACACAAAGAATGTGAGCAAGAAAAGGTGTGTGACCCACAGCTGCCCTGCGGGGCCTGTGAGCGCCACCCCTCTGCCACGGGCTGGCGGGGCCCTTTCCTCCACAGTAGGACTGAGCTGCTGGTGAGGGCCGGTGTCCTCACCGCTCAGGTGACCTCTAGATCAGCAACACCAGCCCCACCTGTTAGAGACGTGAGATCCAGGGGCGCCCGGGCAGCTCAGGGGCTTAAGCGTCTAACTGTTGATTTCGGCTCAGGTCATGATCTCACGGTTCGTGGGGCTGAGCCCCGCGGCCAGCTCTGAGCTGGGTGCGGAGCCTGCTTGGGATTCTCTGTCTTCCTCTCTCTCTGTCCCTCCCCCACTCTCTTGCTCACTCTCTCTCTCTAAGATAAATAAATAAACATTGAAAAAAAAAGTGAAATCCAGAGTTCTGGGTTCACCAGGTGACTCCCACCCCAAACATCCACTGGAACCAGCACGGTCCATTCCTCAGGAGAGCTTCCCCAGGCCCTAGGCGTGGGCTCCGTCCAGAGGAGGCCCTGACAAAGCCGTGTGAACAGGGTGGGGTGACGTTGCCTGTTGACGGTAGATGGACGGAGCCCTGCTTCCACCACTGTGGCCAGGGACAAGTCGCCTCATCTCTCTGAGCCTTGGCTTCCTCTTCTGCAGAGTGGCCCCAGTGATCCTGTGGTCGCCAAGGGAGAGCATACCAATGTCCCCCGTGATGTCTCAGAAGGCCACCAGAAACAGAAGCAGGGCACGGGAGGGTGTCAGCCAGGTGGCAGTCTCCTTCCCCAGGCACAGAAGACAGGCCAGAAGCTATGGGAGAGCTGTCCAGAGGGGGGCCTGAGCCCCAAGATGCCCCTCCAGCTGGGGCCCGACACAGCTCTGCCCCAGAGCCCCCGTCCATCCTTCTCCAGTGACAGCCCAGGTAAAGAAAGGGGAGCCTGTGTGGCCGTAGGTAGGAGGCTGTCCCCAGGGCCACCATGGGAGGGGAGTGGAGACGGAGTCCAGATGGGAGGCTTGGGTACTTTAGCGGTTACTCCCCGAAGCTCGGCCCCTGGGCTGGTGGACGCCAGGAGCAGGCCTGCTCTTCCTAAGTGTGCTCGTAACGGGCAGTCCGCTGGCTCTGAAGGCTGGCCCTGCCACTAACCAGCTGTGTGGCCATCCCAGTTACCTAATGGTGCTTAGCAAATCGCCTCCAAACATAGTGGTTCAAACAATGTCAATATTTACTTTGCTCCTGCACCTGCAGTCTGGTCAGGGGCGGATGGGGACAGCCGTTGGGCTGAGGCAGAGGCACCCGGCAGGCCCAGAGCTGGAACCTTGGGAGGTTGGCTTGCCTACCCATCCCGTGGCTGGCCTGGGGCCCCTCAGACTCTGCTCTCTGCCTCCAGTGGTCCCTCCAGCACGGTGGCTTCGGGGCAGCTCCGGGCTGCTGGGACACTGGCCCTCAGAGAAGTCAGAAGTCTCACGGGCAGGCCCATATTCAATTCAATTGGATTCCATCTTTTGTGAGAGCCGGAGTCAAGGAATCCGCAAACTTGCTTTAAGATCCTGAAGAGTAACCTGGGGCAAATTATTTCACTCCCTTAGTGCTTCCACTTTTTTGTTCTCATCCACAAAACATGGGCTGCGTTAGCTTTTTACGGCTGCTTTCTACAAAACCACAGGCTTAGTGGTTTAAAGCCACACGAACGGGTTATCCTTCGGTTCCACGGCTCCACGGTCTGACCCGGGTCTCAAAGGCTGAAATTGAAGGGTGGGGAGGGCTGCGTTCCTTTCTGGAAGCTCTGCAGGGGAGTGCCGTTCCTCACCTTTTCCACCCGGGGCCCCCTCCTCCTCCTTCAAGGCCAGCAGGAGCAGGTCAGGTTCTCAGGGCAAATCAGGGCCCTCCACCTGGAAGGGCCCTTGCGATTCCGTTGGGCCCATGCGGGTAGCCCAGATCACCTCTCACCTTGCACCCCAAGCCCGCCTGCAGCTTTAACTTCTCTCCGCGTGTAAGGTGCTCGCGGATTCTGGGGTTTAAGGCGCGGGCAGCTTCGGGAAGTCATTCACCTGCTTGTCACAGCAGGCTTGTTGACAGGGTGACACAGGTGACGTACTTAGATAAGTGCCTGGCACACGGGCGTGCTCAGTAGGTGCCACTGTCGTTACTCGCGCATGAGGAGAGGCCCGGTCCAGCCTCCTCATTATACAGATGATAGAGAGGGTTGAGGCCCAGAGAGGGAGGACAGCTTGCTCAGAGCCACACAGCAAGTCGAGGAGGGACTGCTTCCCTCCGGTACCCGCGAGGACCCCCACTCGGCCCAGACGCGCCCGGAGGACCCCGTGTGACGTGCGGGGCGCGCGTCTCCCTGGCCACAGATCCTGCGGCTCCTGAAGGGCAAGCTGGTGGTGGGCCACGACCTGAAGCACGACTTCCAGGCGCTGAAGGAGAACATGAACGACTACTCCGTTTATGACACGTCGGTGGACAGGCTGCTGTGGCGGGAGGCCGGCCTGCAGGACTGCGAGCGCGTCTCCCTCCGCGTGCTCAGCGAGCGCCTCCTCGGCCGGCGCATCCAGGTGAGCACCTGCCTGCTTTGGGGGGGGGGGGGGGGGCTGGCCCCTCCCCCCAGGGCCCGCGCCCCTCCCCCCCCCAGGGCCCGCCCACCACCCCCAGGGGCTCCAGAACCAGCACTGGACCCCGAAGGCGCTCTGCATCTCCCCCACAGCCTTGAGAGGCTGTGTGCTTGCCAGCGAGGAGGGGTGCCGGCCTCGGGGTTCCCCAGCAGCCGGCCCTGGACGAGGACCCGAGCGCAGGAGGTTCATTCCAGAGGTGACCCCGGGACGTGCTGGTGGAGCCCAGCGCCCAATATAGGTCTTGTTTGTTTTTAAACTCCAGCCAGTTACTCTGTGGATAACTGAAGTTTTTTTCTTTAATGTTTATTTATGTTTGAGAGAGGGCCAGTGTGCGCGGGGAAGGGGCAGAGAAAGAGGGGGGTAAGGGACAGAGGATCCCAAGCGGGCTCCGTGCTGACAGCAGAGAGCCCAATGCGGGGCTCGAACTCACTAACCTTGAGGTCCTGACCTGAGCCCACGCTTAACCAACTGAGCCACCCAGGCGCCCCGATAACTGACGTTTAATCCCACTGCGGGCCTCTGGAATAGGGTAAAACGCAGCCCTCAGATCTTTTCCAGGGAGCGGCGGTATTTACACACAGCTCCCAGCAGGCAGGGCTGCTGCTGCTCCTGGAGCCCCCATTTCTCGGCACTCGTAGTCTCTGGCGAGGCCCAGAAGGGGGGTCCTTGGGGGCTCACGGAGGTGGCAGGGCCAAGGGAGGTGGGCCGGACACCAGCAGCCACGGTCCACGTGGGGGAGGTATTTATTAGCACCTACTCTGTGCCGGGCTGGTCAGGATGCTGGACACGGAGGGCTGAGCAGGGCTGGCCTTGTGCTTGAGGGACTCCTGGGTTGAGGGAGGGTGGCCCATTAGTCCGGAGGGATGAAGGAAAGCAGGTCTGCAGGAATCTGAAAGGCGAGTCTTAGTGGAGGAGGGCGGGGAGGGGAGGGCACCAGGAACTGGGGAGGGAGCAGGGGACAAGCCTGATTTTGGACCCCTCCGTTAGCCTTGTGGCATGCAGGACGGAGGACAGAATACACAGCACGTGGATTCACCCAAGTGCTGAGCAAGTAGCATTTACAAACATCATTTTGGCATTTGAAAACAAAATTT
The DNA here is from genome assembly GCF_018350175.1 of Felis catus. Classification (NCBI taxonomy): domain Eukaryota; kingdom Metazoa; phylum Chordata; class Mammalia; order Carnivora; family Felidae; genus Felis; species Felis catus. Next base: position 7,019,775 of record NC_058373.1, on the reverse strand, counting down.
TTTAACATATATTTATTTTTGAGATAGAGAGAGACAGAGCATGAGGGGCAGAGGGAGACACGGAATCAGAAGCAGGCTCCAGGCTCCAAGCTGTCAGCACGGAGCCGGACACGGGGCTCGAACCCCCTGAACTGTGAGATCATGACCTGAGCCGAAGTCGGGGCTTAACCAACTGAGCCATCCAGGTGCCCTGGAGTATTTTTTTTATATTCGCCTGGTCCCCTGGAGCTCCCTCTGTGTCTGTGTGTCTGCAGCCCCTCCTCCCTCACCGGATTATAAGCACCTCGAGGACACAGCCTGGTTCTCCGGATGCTGGAAGCTGTGCCTGGCCATGCCTGGGCCTAGTGCCCCAGCTCTGGGTCAGACAGGAGAAGCTGGGCCTGCTCCAGCCGCCTGCGGAGTCCAGGGTGTCAGAAGCCTGGGGCTGCTCACCCACCGACCCCCCTCAGGGCCCGGGAAACCGGGGTGCAGGTGGGGAAGGCCCAGGTCACAAGGGGTCTCTGCATTCAGCCCTACCCCAAGTCCCCCTCCCGCCCCCGCTCTGTCCATGTGTCTACAGAACAGCCAGTTTGGACACAGCTCGGTGGAAGACGCCAGGGCAACGATGGAGCTCTACCGAATCTCCCTGCAAATTCGGGCCCGCTGAGGGCTGCCGGCCCGGTGGTTGGGTGACCGCAGCTCCAGCCGGCCCCTGCCGCAGGGACTCCCCCAGGGTCTTCTTCTCTTCGGGACACCAACTCCCCTGCTTTTGGAAAACGTGTCTTTAGTAGTAAAATGGTTTATTTTTTCTGCTACCTCAGTGGCTACTCCTGTTGCCTTTTTCGGAGCCGGGTCACGGTGACGGGCCGTGGTCCACGTGAGGCTTAGACAACAGGGAAGACGGGGCTGGAATGGGGGGCTGGGGAGCGTATGTCGGTCTCTTTAATAATCTGGAATCCTTGAGGAATCTAGGTGGTATGCAGCTAAATAATACCCTTGCCTCTGCCTCCCTCTCCTGTTGCGCTTATGCCCAGGGGAGTGGCACCCGGCTCAGAGGTCCGTTCGTGTCATCTTGGAATGGGTGCCAAGGCCCTGGTGAGCCCGGAAGCCAAGGTACAGAGACTGTGGGGGGCGCTACCCGAAGTGACCTTCAGCAAGTTGCCCCTCCTCTTGTAAAACGAGAAAGCAAAGGCAGGGGACCCTGAAGTCAGAGAGAACGAGGCTGGACTCCGGGCTCTGGCATTTAGGAGCCGTGTGACCCAGAGCGAGTGACTTAATGGCTCTGTGCCTCAGTTTCTCCATCTGTAAAATGGGGGATTCTAACAATTCCTAGGGTTCTCGTGAGACGTTGCGTACAAAGCCCCTGGCACCACGCCTGTCATAGCTTGAGCACCCAGCAAACGTCAGTAACTGGGGGTTATTGTCTTGGGAGACCCCAGGGAGAGCAACTGCACTCTGCTGTGGGTCCCTGACCTCTGACGGAAGGGCGTGCCTGGCGTGTGGGGAGGAGGGTGCACACCAGAGCAGTCGCTGCTCATCGGAAGCAGCAGATGCAGAGTTGGCACTTTTAATCCATGGCGGGGTCCCTCCAAACCAGAATTACCCTGGGGGGAGGGGGGCAGGTGATTCTGGCGCCGAGGACACCTCAGGCACCTGAGATGCTTTTTAAGCAACCCCAGTCCCTAAGCACCGTGTTCTCACACTTGACCAAGCATCGGCATCACCTGGAGGGTGCCGGACCCCACCCCCCAGACTATCCAACTCAGCCAGACTGGGGTGGGGCCCCAGAATCTGCATTCCTAACAAGTTCCTCACTGATGCTGGCGGCCCAGGACCACGCTGTGAAAGCCACCGCTAAGCATCAGGTGATTGAACATGTGGCCTCAGCTGAGAGCCACTGGCCTATGGTCCGGGTGCCACCAGGCTGGACCCCTGCCATCCCCTCTGGCTGCCAGGTCATGCAGAGAGAGGCCCACAGCCCTGAGAAATGTGTCCCAAATGGCCCCACCCCGCAGATGAGGGACTTCAGGTAAGGTTAAGGACACTAGGGACTTAAATCCAGGCCCGACTGCCTCATAATAGCAGCGCCCCCCACTCGCACACTGACTTCTGGGGACCTGGAGGACTCCCTCCCCATCTGGGAATGCGGAGAGGTGCAGCTTGCTCTCTCCTGCCCTGGCCCCCACCTGACTTCCAGGGCTGTGACCGGGCCCTCTGCTGGGATGATCTGGGGGAGCCTTCAAAGCAGCCGGGTGCGCCTTGCCTGGCTGAGACTGGCCAGCAGGTGGTGCCCTTGGGCCATCCGCTGGGCCGGAGGCCTCGAAGGCAGAACCGGCTGGAGGAACACTTGGGCAAGAAGTGTGAGGGGCTGTCTTTAAAAATGGTTAGGGGGCTGCAACGGTGACCCTCTAGGCCGACCTCAATTAGCCCCTGAGCTGAGGCTCAGAGAGGGGCTGGGACGGTGAAGCAGCCTGGCCTAGAAGGTGAGCCTGGGGTCTCGGACTCCCAGGTCAAGGTCCCTTCCACGCCTTCAGGCCTCCTTGGAAGGAGGGGTGAACCAGGACTCCCAGAGCAGCGGCACTCCCCAGGGAAATCCGTACCCAGCTTCCCGCTTCCGGCTGTGGTGCTAGGATGCCCCCCGTGGGGAGGTGCCCACCCTACCTCCCAGGCAGACGCCGAGGGGAGGGTCAGGACCCCAGAGGGGGCGTGTGCCATGGGCTCTGGCCCCGCTCAGGAGCCCCCATCTTCCGTACAGCCAGTTCCCTGGGGGGAGCGACACAGTCACACGGGAGACTCCGAGGTGGTCCTCCAGAGAGCACCAGCTTCAGAGTCAGGCTGACTTGGCTTGCGGGTCTCACCCCTGAGAGAGCAGCCGTCCCACCAGGTGGGCCAAGAAGGGGGTTGAGACCTCATTCGCAGGGTGCCCAGCACCAGGCCGGAGCGGGGTGAGGACCTGTGAACTACCTATCGTCAGTAAAATTAAGGCCCGCCTCTGAACTCCCGACCTACCTGGGTCCCAGCACAGCTGGAGTTCTTGCCTGCAAATGTCAGTGTCACTCGATGAGGCTGTGAAACGTGGAGGAGGAGGAGCTAATGCTTGCTGCGTGGCTGCTTTGCGAGGAGTTGTGTCGTCCGCTCCCAGTGGCCTGGACAAGCAACTCAGAAAGCAGAGCTGGTGAAAGCAGGAGCCCTGCTCTTACCCGGGGGCTAGAGTCTTCCTCGCACAACTTCGCCTCAGTCTCCTCATCTGTAAAATGGGTATGTTAGTCCCAACGCCCGTAGCTATCCGCGGGAGCAGATAGGGCCGGGGAAGTGAAACCGCCCTGCAATCTGCCGCAGCCTATACAGGCTTCGGGTGGAATCTCGTCGCCCAGCGAGGCCACTGCCGCCTGCCCTTCTGCCCTCGGTTCCGGCAGGTACAAGTCAGGGTCCACCCCAGACCCACAGGCAGAAGGTGGAGCTGGGCCTTGCCTTCTGCTCCCTCCTTCCTGAGCCCTTTAGCCGCCCCACTTTACTCCCCCGGCTAGTTTCCACTCCCCAGCCCTGCCCCAGCTTCCTTCAGACCCACTGCCGCTGGCATCCGCCCCTAGCGCTGCCCTCCTGGACCGGGGGTCGGGCGTGCCCGTTCTTACTTTGTCCCTTCTATCTCAGCTCACGGTGCATCTGCCCCCGGGTGCCCTTCCCAGACCCTAAACACCCTGGGAACTGCTTCTGCTCCAGGGCAGGATGGTCAGGTGAGTGAAGCTACTGTCCAGTCCCCAGAGACCATGATAGAGCCCAGCGTAATGACAGCTCCAGGAGAGGGAGGGGGAGTTTGCAGGGGTGCTGGTCTCTGGCCAGGTGAGCGCTCTACCTGGCGTCCGGGCCAGGGCGGCTCAGGACATGTGGTCTCACCTGAGCCCGTCTCCTCCCGTCCCAGGTGGGCCTACAGGGTGAGCTAGAGGCGAAGGGAGAGTGTGGGCAGGTGCTCCAAAGCTCCCAGGCGTAAACGCCTAAGGGACCAGTCCAGGAAACAAAGGAGGGACTCAGGCCTGACATGCCCTGCAGCACGGGCCGTGCGTTGATTGTGTGGACTCCGCTGATGGTGGCCGTGCAGAAATGCTGACCGGTGGAAACATCTTCAGGGCTGTGTCTGGCCCCCAGGCCACCAGTGTGAGACCTAAATGAACACCAGTGTTCATTTATTTATTTTTGAGAGAAAGAGAGTGAGCAGGGGAGATGCAGAGAGTGGGGGTTGGGGAGGGGGGAACAGAGGAGCCAAAGAGGGCTCCATGCTGACAGCAGAGAGGTTGGTGCAGGGCTCGAACTCACAAACTGTGAAATCACAACCTGAGCGAAAGTCGGATGCGTAAGCGACTGAGCCACCCAGGTGCCCCGAGAATGCGCTGCCTTGAAAGCACTCCTCAGTGGGTTGGGGCCCTGATTTATATGCTCAGGGCTTGCCCCGTCGAAGTTCCCACCCAGGATAAATCCAATCCCACTTCTACGGGGTGACCTGTCTCCTACCTTTACATCATTTTCACGTCTCTCACTTCTACCACCCTGAGTCTTTCAAGCTTAGTTATTAGAGAGAGAGAGAGAGAGAATGTGAGCGAAGGCAGGGGAGGGGCAGAGAGAGAGAATCCCAAGCAGGATCCACGCCATCAGGGCAGAACCTGAAGTGGGGCTCGAACTCAAAAACTGTGAGATCGTGATCTGAGCTGAAACCAAGAGTTGGACACTCAACCCACGGAGCCAGCCAGGCGCCCCTAGCCCGAGTCTTTGACCTTCCAGGTTAGATGCCCCAATGTCATCGGCGTTTTCCCCTCTCTGTGGGGCCCCTCCCATTTCCCCTCTGTCCCACCACCTGCCCATCGCCCGGCCTGTCTGTCCCTTCCCTGCCCACTCCCCGCAAGCCCCTAGTCAGCGATTCTTAGCAAGTGGGGAAAGGGTGGGAAGGGAACCAGGACTCCCTGAGACAAGGCTGCAAGCAGCATCCTCCGGCCCGGGGCTGGCTTGGGGAAGTCCTGTATGTTCACACGGATCCGGCAGAATGAACTGAGGCACTGAGGATGGGGTTCCTTTTCGCCACCCAACCCCGAGGCATCGAGGAGAATCTGGGGGTGGCTGGAAATGACGGTCTAAAAATGGCCCTGTCTCACTGCACGTACCTGAGTCACCTCTGACTCAGGCCCGTTTGCTGCTGGGGCGAGGGGACTGGAAAGGTCTCTTTCGCCTCTCACACCCCTCGGCCTTCCCTCCCTCCTTCGCCCGCCCGGCCTGAATGGAGAAAAGCGCTTCTATTCAGGGAAAGGATTCTCTGCCCTGCCCTGGCCGGCTAGCTGTCTTCGGGCACTCGCCCAGCCCCCGCTCCCCACCACCCCCGGCCCCGTCCAAAGGCCCGCTGTCTTCCAGGGTGAGGATCCAGCCCGGTCTGGTTCCAAGGGTGGTAAGAACGCTGCCCGCTTCCTGCCCGGCGTGCTGCGGGCTGGGCCGGGCTCCGCGGCCAAGAGACTTACTCACTCGTGGAACAATTTCTCCTCTATATGGAAAGAACATATGCTTTTCCTGCTGGGGGAAGAGAGGGTTTTGAGCAGCTTTGCCGAGACGTGTAGGAAAAGGCAAACGTTGGCCTGGCCCCAGCACCCTGCTTTCAAGCCATGTGCTGCGTGGTCGGTGGCAGAACACGTTGGCGTCCGATCCCAGGTGCGGGGGGGGGGGGGGGCGGGGAGGCCCCGGGAATACTGTTCGGGACCTCCGATTTAGGACACGGAGCTAGCGGGTGTCCTCACGTCTTCATTTTCCTGTTCTGTCCTCCAGCGTCCGTGGCTCAGCCATCCCAGCAGACCCCCCACCCAAGACCCTCAGTCTGAAGGAGGAGCTCGAGCCATGGGGAGCCGGTAGGACCTGGCCGTTCAGATCTCACTGCACCCAGGACTGGCTGGAGTCTAAAGAAAGGAGAGGCAGCTGTAAAATAAAAATTCTTTCTCTGTGAGCTAGCATCTTTCCTCTAAGGGACAGGAAAGGGCTGGAAGCAAGAGATGGAGGCTGGCGCTCCTCTGTAATGAGGAAACCCCAGGAGCCTGGACCGCAGTGCAGCCACAGGAAGGGCAGGACCTGGCCGGCAGCAGGCTGAAGGCCAGTCACTCCCCCCCCACCTCCCGCCCCCCAACCAATTGCTTCCGGGCTGGGCACTCCTGAGCAGTAGCCCCTCTGAGCTTCTGTTCCTGACCTGCAGACTGGGGATAGTGATAACCGCCCGGTGCAAGGGTCAGAGACAACGATGTGAAGTGATGGGAACAGACGGCCGCTCAGAGAAACACGGCCTTGAACCGAGATGCATCCCGGTTCTGAGCCGGGGCCTGCCTGCTGGCCAGGGTGGGGGATGGGCACCGGGCCTGGAAACGCCTGCTGTGGCCGACTGTTTCTGGGTCCTCCAGGAACCGGGTGCCTTTTGTCCCGCCCTCTCGGGCCTGCCCCTTATTCAATTTATTCACGTCAATAAATTGCGCCTCCTGGTGTACTACTGGCGTGTTATAATGGTCTGGGCCCCTATAACGGAGTATCACAGACTTTGATTTTCACAGTTCTCGAGGCCCGGAAGTCCCAGCTCAAGGTGCCACCAGGTCTGACATCTGGTGAAGGCTCCTCCTGGTTTGCAGACGGCCATCTTCTTGTGGTGGAGACAGAGGGCACCTCTCGTGTCTCTTCTTTTAAAAAAAAAAAAATTTTTTTTTAATGTTTACTTTTGAGAGAGAGAGACACACACACAGAGTGTGAGCAGGGGAGGGGCAGAGAGAGAGGGAGACACAGAATCCGAAACAGGCTCCAGGCTCTGAGCTGTCAGCACAGAGCCCGACGCGGGGCTCGAACTCACGGACCGCGAGATCGTGACCTGAGCTGAAGTCAGACGCTTAACTCACTGAGCGGCCCGGACGCCCCTCTTGTGTCTCTTCTAAGGACACAAATCCCATAATGGAGGCCCCACCCTCATGACCTGACTCCCTCCTACAGGCCCCACCTCCAAACACCTTGGCACTGGGGATGAGGGAAAGGGGAAGCCAGCCAAGGCCCAGGGAGGTTAAGTAACTTGGCCAGCGTCGCGCAGGGATGAAGTGGTAGGTTTGGGACTTGAATTCATCTTAGAGGGAAAGATGCTTGGGATTCGTCACCCGTGGAGGGAATGAAAAACCCGATCTTTCCTCCTTCTATAGCAGCACAAGGCCCGCCCTGGTGGGGAGAGGAAAGTGTCCCAGGACAAGGGGAGATTGGGTCAGGACTCAGGGTTCCTGGCCTTCGGCAGCAGGCACTGGAAAATGGAATTTAACCGATGTTATTGGCACCTACTGTTTACAAGGCATACCATAGCGTCTCCCAGTTTAAAACCAAAGCAAAGCAAACCCTCGATCCTATACTTTCCCACCTATTGTCCCAGCACCCTTTCTCCCCCAAGCATCTCAAACATCATCTACACCCCGTCTCTCCTAATTCTCACCTCTCGTTTGCTCTAAACCGCAACTCAGCCTTCTCTTCCTGCCTCTCCACGGAAACTGTTCTCACCAGATTACCAGCGAGCCCCATGTTGGCAACTTCAGGATATCTTTAGGTTCTCATCTTGTTAGATCTCTCCACATATTTCAACTTTCCTGGAGTGAGTTTCCTCCCTCATTGTCATTACCACCAGTCACCGTGCCATACTGCGGATCTGCAGAACTTACTTATCACGGAAGTTTGTGCCCTTGGGCCAATGTCTCCTCTCTCCCTCTCTCCCACTCCCCCAGCCCCTGGTAACCACCATTGTAGTCTCTGTTTCTGTGAATTTGGCTTTTTTAGATCTCACATGTAAGGGAGATCATACAGTATCTGTCTTTCTTCTTTGTGACTTGTTCCCAGACATGCTCTAATCTGAAGTATATGGTTCAACAAGTTTTGACAAATGCCCATATAACCATATATATCCAGATAACCTACACTTCTGTAAACATTTTCATTGTCCCAGAAAATTCTCCATTCTCCCTCTCCAGTATCCACTATTCTTTTTTAATTTTTTAATGTTTATTTACTTTTGAGAGAGAGAGAGAGAGAGAGAGAGCATGAGTGGAGAGGGGCAGAGAGAGAGGGAGACACAGAATCTGAAACAGGCTCTAGGCTCCGAGCTGTCAGCACAGAGCCCGACGTGGGGCTCAAACTCATGAACCGTGAGATCATGGCCTGAGCCGAAGTCGGACACTCAACCAACTGAGCCACCCAGGCGCCCCCAGTATCCACTATTCAAATATCTACCTCCATGATTAGTTCTGCCTGTTCTAGAAGGTCGCATAACTGGAATCATATAGTATATACCCTTTTGCTCAGCATAATATTTTTGAGATTCATTGACGTTATTGCATGTACCCATGGTTCATTCCTGCAGGGATAGAAATGTTCTGTACCTGCACTGTCCAGTGTCGTAGCCACTCACATGTGGCTATGGAGCGCTTGAAATGTGGCTAGTGTGACTGAGGGATTACGTGGTTTTGTTGTTTTTTTTTTTTTTACTTTTTTTATTTCAGAGAGAGAGAACATGTGCATGAGCAGGGGAGAGGGACAGGGGGTGGGGGGGGGGGGAGAGAGAGAGAGAGAGAGAGAGAGAGAGAGAATCTCAAGCAGGCTGTGTGCTCTGTGTGGAGCCCTATGCATGGCTTGATCCCATGACCCTGGAGCCACGACCTGAGCTGAAATCAAGAGTCAGATGCTCAACCAACTGAACCACCCAGGCGCCCTGGGATTGAGTTTCTAAATTCGATTTCGTTTTAATTTGTTAAAAATCAAACAGCCACATGTGCTTAGCCACTGACTACTATAGTGGACAATGCAGATTTAAAAAAAAAAAAAACACTGAAAGAACTAGGAGGAGAAGTCAACCAAGCAGTGATAATAGTTGGAAATATTCATGGACTCCCGTCAGAACTGGGCTGATAAGAGCAACAGGGAAGGACAGATGCTCATAAAAACCTTTACCATTTTTGTCTTTATTTCCGTTTTGACCCCGAAAAAGTTGGACTGTTTACACTGTTTGATAACAAATAGACATACTCCACTATGTACATAACTGATTTCATCCCCTGTGACCACGATTCATGTTTTGCCACGTTTTGGGCATTCAAAAACATTTCCCCCTGTGGAACTCAGGGTCGAGATTTGGATGATCCACTGTATTGAAGGCAAGAAGTAATAAAGGGCCCTCTGCACACCCATCATCTACATTCTCGTAGAACCCTGGGTTCTTTTCCAGCCACTGCCATCTCTCTCCTCCTCCCAGCCAGTAGTTGCCCCTGGAGAAGCAAGACTTTACTGTCCTCTCCTTGTCCCTCTCAATGGACTGGCTCCAATGTCCTAACGACTTGGCCGGAGGAGCTCTAACCAACTCTCTCAAGAAGCTTCCAATGGCCAAATCCGATGGACGCTTTTCAGTGCTGATCCTCATCCCCTTCTCTGCAGCATTTAACAGTGTTGGCCACACCCTCCTGGAACTCCTTTTTTTTTTTTTTTTAGAATGTGAGCCTCTCCTGATCCTTTCCAGCCTGCTACCTATTTCTCTGCAGGTTCTTTTTTCTGCCCACCCCTTCAACAGCAGTGTTTCCTTCAAGCTCTTCCCCCTCAGCCATTGCCTGGTCTCCCTGGGCAATTTTACTTCTGTGCATGACTTCAATTGTCCCTTTTAGGTGATGACTCACTAGCCTCTTTCTTAAACTCGAAGCTTGTCCAACTGGACTCTCCACGGGCACATCAAACAGCACGCCCCCGAATTCTGCCTCGTGTCATCATTCCCTTGTATCTTCCTCATGTATTTCAGTCTTGCTCTCGTGATTCCATCATCCATCCATCCGTCCATCCACTTAAGCCAGAAACCAAGACTTTTCTCGGCCCCTCCTTCTCTCTTCCACTTCTATATCCAAACACTCTCCAAACCCTAAGGATTCCATTTTCCGATTTCTCCTGCATTCCCTGGCATCTTCATTGCCTTAGCTCATGACCACACCATCACTTTCCTGGGCCACTTAAATTTTCTTCCACTGGACCCGTATTTACAGTCGGGCTCAGCTTCACCCCTGATTTCACAGTCTTCCTAAAAGCCAAACAGGTGCCATTCTCCTGTTCAAAATACCTTTCAGTCAAGTCTGGTGGGTATTCATTGTGCAGTATTCATTTCTCCTTCTTTTGGAAATGACCCTTCGATATTTCTTTGAGATCTACTTTTCCCTACAGTGTGCAGACCTGATGGGATCACAGATCAAGAGTTCCTGGCCTGCCCAAGCTAGACCAATCGGTCTCTGTATCCAAGAGCTTTGAATCTTGTGTGGATTGATTCGAGGCTGCCGGAGTATTGCTCACTGATGCCAGCAGCAGCGGCCTGACAAACCAGAAGCTCTCATTTACCTAGACTCTTGGCACCTCCCAGTTTCTGTTCTTTTCCAGACCTAATTCGTGAACCGTTTTCTTTTTTCTTTTTTTTTTCTTTCAGGTCTATGAGTTACCGGATATTCTTCAAAGAAGTCCCTCTTCTGATAAAATTAGCCCAAATCTATTTCTGTTGCTTGTAACTGGGAAGACTGATCCAAAATCCAGACTCATTCATAAGGCATTGAGTGGCCTCCACCTTCCCCCGCATCACCTCTGTCACGGTCCCCCTGAACCATTCGCTCCAGGCTGCAGAATAACGCACCCTACCCCGTGCACACCACACCTAGAAAATTCTTCCCCTTCTTCCGCCTTTGAGTCTCCACTCTGTGAAGCCTCCCCGCCACCCCCAGGGGCTCTACCTTCGGTGGCCCTCTGTATACCCCCCACCACGTTTTACTGAAACTGCCCCCTTACGTGTCTAGCCCCCTGAACTGGGACTGAGCACAGCCTGGCACACAGTAGTACTGTGCTCGGTCAACTCCCTACTCTAAGCCTGGCTCCTCAGCCAGAAAATGGGGATAATGGCATCAAGGTTCTTGATTACAACCTGCAGAAAACACCTCTGGCAACTTGAGCAGAGAACATCTCTACTAGAAGGATGCTGGGTAGCTGGGAGAATTGCCGGTGAGGGACCAGGCTCAGCTTGAGCTCCGACCAGGAAGGAGGGGCAGCCAGGGCGCGGTCCAGTCACCGTGGCCATTGGCAGTGCATGCTGGATAGTACTGGAGGTCCCAGCAGAGTGAATTCTGACCCGATCTTGTATCTGTGTGTCACCTGTTCCTTAGGTGTGTGCCCAGTCCTCCGTGTGGGGGCGGGTCAAATATTTACCTGGCCTTTTAAGCTTAAACAATTTTTTTAAATCATTTATCTTTAATATTTTTAAAATTAAGTTTTTTTTTTAATTTTGAGAGCGAGAGTGTGAGCGGGGGCGGGGGGCAGAGAGAGAGAGGGGGAGAGAGAGAATCCCAAGCAGACTCTGAGCCATCAGCTTGGAGCCCAGTGCAGGGCTGGAACTCATGAACTGTGAGATCATGACTGGAGCTGAAACCAAGAGTCGGACGCTTCACTGATGAGCCCCCCAGGTGCCCCTGGCCTCTTAAGCATCTTATGGAGAGTGAAGCCCAGGCTCTTACCAAGACTCACACAATGGGGACATCCTGAAACATGGGGGGCAGTTCAGGTGCTCAGTGGTTCCCTCAGTGAAGACGTCCATCACAGAATGCTGTGGGGTCGTTAGGAGGATTGAATGAGATGATGCCATGACCCAGCGGTCCTCAAAGGCGTCGTCGCCTCAAGCCAGAAGCGATAGAAGGTGTCCCGGTCAGGAGGCCCAGCCTGGAGCCTCGGGCTGTACGCTTATGTTATGTGCATTCAGCAAACCCCTGCTGTGGGCCAGGCCTTCTCCTCAGCCCTGAAATACATCAGCGAACAGAAGAGACAAAGCCCCTACTTGCCGGGTCTATATTCTAGTGTTTATCTTTGAAGCCTCACGTCTTACTTAAACATGGGTACAGACTCTTGCACGCTGTTTTCTAGTAGGACCAGAGCAGCTTACTCGTCACATCCAGTGCCCGTTTCAATACCAAAGTAACGGCTCCCTACTAAGGGGCTGGTGGCTGGCTGCTCTTTGCTGGAAGATACAGAAAACTGTGCCTTTATGTGCCCGAATTTGAGCAAGTTCCGGCTGACATTAAGAACAAAGCTTCAACCAAGTTTGAGGGAGGAAGGAAGGAAAGCTGGGAGCCCAGGCCCTGTGGGAGTGGGGCAGAGGGATCTGGGGCCTTGCCAGCCTCTGTCAGGGTCCAGGTACAATCTGGGACCCACCCTCCTTCTCTGCCTAAGGCACCAGAAAGAACTACACACTCTTTCTTTTAAGGGGTTCACGTAACGAGCAGTCCCGGGCTGGCCGCGACAGTGCTCTTGTGGGGCAGTGGTTCGGGGCTGATGGGCAGCTAGATCAGCACGGACTTGGACCCCTGTGGTCAGCAGGTGGCCCGGGGCATGGTGTGCTGTTGGCAGCTGTGGGCAGCCCGGAGCCCGAGGGGCGGGCAGGCTACGGCCAAGACAAGGGAGGTGACCTCCCTGGGCAATAGTGCCGAGGGTGGCCGTGGCCCTAAGTTTGGTCGGGGCCAGATGTAGGGTGGGAAGGAGGCCCAGAGGGAACCACCCACCCCACGAGCAGGTTGGCCGCCCAGCTGGGTGGTTTGGGAGGGCTTTGTTGCCTAAGGAAACTCACCGTCCTTCCCAGGCAAACCGCCGGAGAGATTTATGAAAAACGGATGCTGGTCGGAGTAGGGTGAGGGGATGGGGTTGAGCTTCCCTCCCCTCCCACCGTGGTCAGGAGCAGACCCAGGAAGGACCAACTGGGGTGAGCCGTCCCCAGCCCAGCCTGGCTCCGGAAGAGACCCTCAGAGGAGAGCTCACATGTTTTGTCAGCTAAACAAGGGTCCCAAGGACTTGCTGCAGTGAGGCAGTTGTGAGAGTTGTGTGAGAACAGTTACGAGAGGTCAACACGTATAGTGCTCACTGCATGCCAGGCACCGCTCTGAATTCACGGGCTCCTCCCCGTGTCCACTTCCACAGGCACAGAGAGGTTAAGTAACTGGGCCGAGATCACAGAGCTAGTAAGCGGGCAGAGTTGGGATTTGAAGCCAGGCAGTTGGGTTCAGGATCTTAAACCCTGCCTGGCATTGGCCTTGTACTTCATACTCAAGACAGAGAGGGCAGCCAATATTTTTTCAGCACCAACTGTCTGACTAGTGATGTACTACCCCCTTCATTTCATCGTCAGGGACGTTATCGTCGTCAGGGCCGTTTTCCAGATGATGAGGCTGAGGCTCAGAGAGTACATCACGGAACTTGCACAAGGTCATGTAGTGATTCCATGACAAGTTATGGATTTGAATACAAGTCTGTCTCATCACAAAGCTCAGCACATAATAGCACCTCAATAAATGCAGAGCCCCTCCCCTCTTCTCTGAGTCCAGGAGTCTGTCCTGGACTCATGTCTGTCCTAGTCTGGCTGCAGTGTCCCACCCAGAGGTCCTGCACAGCGTCCCCATCTCAGCCAGACCACTTCCTGTTGGTGAGCCAGCCAGAAAAAGCCAGAATGAACGCAGACGTTAGACAGGGGCTGCCTGGAGCCTCCGCAGCACCCTGTCAGCCCACCCGCCTCCCTTACAGGGACCTTCGGACAAGGAGCCAGCCTCACAGACAAGGGCCGCATGGATCGGCAGCCGGCGGCTGGCCCCCGGGGCGGGCAGCCAGGTGCCCGCAGCCGCAGGAGAGAAGGGCCCCTCTTCTCTGCACTCAAAGGCGGATTGAAGAAGGCTGGCTCCGTGATTTTTCCAAGAAGCTTGTCCAGAGCCAGAGAATGGGAACATCTGTGCCCTGAGCTCTGTTCTGGATGCCGCTCAGGCCACAGTCTGGGGCTGGCGTCAGCTGGAGACAGCCCCGCGTGGAGGAGGTTCTGGCTTGCTGGCTGGCGGGTGGGGCCGGTCTGGCTGGCCAGCTGATGAGGGCAGCCGCTGGCCTCCACCCCAGGAGACGGGGAGCCCAGGCCCGGGGAGCAAGGATAGGGCGGGAGGCTTGGGCACCGGGGGCCTTCGCCGTTGAGTGTTTGTGCAAAAGGGCTGTGGAGGCCACGGCATCCCAGCAGGTGGACCTCGGGCCCTGGCTCCAATTCCCCAGACCTCTAGACCCAAGGCACCTCCCTTCCGCCTCTGCCTCTCGAGACAGGGATCTGCGAGCGTCTCTTAGCTCTTCTAATCAGCCTCCTCATCAAGGCTGCAAAGGAAGATAGAGATCATCTGGCCAACCGCGTCTCCCTCTCTTTTCCCACTTGGCATGTTTTTTAACTTTAAACTTCACTTTCTCGAAAATAGAATATCTTGGCACGGTTCAAAGTCAAGGTGCTATACGAAGCCATACAGATCTGCCCCGACTTCCACTGGAGTTACGTCCCGATAAACCCATCATAAATGAAAAGTACCATCTAATGAAAATGCACTTAATACACCCCACCTACTAAACCTCATAGCTGAGCCTCGCCTCCCTTGCATGTGCTCAGGACACTTACATGAGCCTACAGCCGGGCCGACTCGCCTAACACGAAGGCTATTTTGTAAGAAAGTGTGGACTATCTCATGCACTTTATCGAACAGTGTCCTGAGAGTGAAACGCAGAACGCCTGTATGGGCACAGAATGGCTGGCCGCGTCTCAGTGGTTCACCCTCGTGGATGCATGGCTGGCGGGGAGCTGCCATGACTCCGGCTGCCCAGCAGCAGGGGAGAGGATCGTACCTGCACTTCAAGTATATCGCCGCTACCTGTGGCTGCAGCCACTCCCCCTCCCCCTCCCCTTCTTCCTCAATACCAGGTAACTACTCCATTAGGTCCGGGTGTGCCTTTCTGGAGCTTCCTTATGCAAAGCCAGCACGTGCAGATAATTTGTTTCCTTCCCCTTTCATTGTATTAAAACAGATTATACATCATTCCGTATCTTACTGTTTTTACTTAATATATCCTGGAGATATTTCGTTATTTTTGACAGTATCCTCATTTTTCCAGCTGTATAGTATTCCATCTCATGCCTATTCTTATTATTTGAGAGAAAGAAAGAGAGAGAAAGCAGGGGAGAGGGGCAGAAGGAGAGAGGGAGTCTTGAGCAGGCTCCACGGTCGGCGCCCCCATCTTGTGGCTATGCTATAGTTTATTAGCCAGCATCTTAAACACGAGCACAGGGGTGATTCCCAGTCTTTCCAACCTTGATTCATGCCAGGCTGCTCTGGTTAGAGGCGTGGTGGGTGAGGCTAACACCCTCCCGGCAGCCCCCCGCCAGGCCTTGGAAGAACCTCAGTACTCCAGGGAACATCACTTAAGAACCCCAATCTGCTTATTTTATAAGTGGGAAACGGAGGCAGAACAAGGACAAGACCGACCCACGGTCACAAGTTCTCCGGTGGCAGGACTGGAATTAGAAGCCAGGCCTCTCGCGCTCTGCCCTCCACACCAGCCGTGTGTCATTCCCCAGGGGTATCCGACCGGGACTCTGGGGCCACATAACCAGAGCGGGAGGCAGACGTCACCGTGAACCCAGCCGTGGACGCCAGGCCTCATCTCTCTTACTCTCGGCTTCCATCCCCCCCCCCCCCCCCCCCCCCACCGCTTGGGGTCAGCTCCTTCACACTCCCAGCAGAGGGGGTCTTTGGGGGCACTAACGACGAGCCACCCAAGCATGACGAGGGAAGTCAGGCTGCTGAGCCAGTCCCTTAAGTAGTGGAGAGTCAGTGACGTGCAGGAGCAAGGAAGTCTGGGAGGCCCTCCGACTTCCGAGGCAGGTGTAAGCAGTTTGTGTTTTTGAAAAGAATCACTGGAGAGTGTTACTACTGGTAAGTGATGGAGGAAGTACATTTTATGAAAGAGAAATATATTTACCGCCAAGCAAAAGTTGAGGGGAGGGAGGGTCTGTCGAATCAGGAAGGACTTAACCAACCAACGGGATCCCAGCAAGCCAAGAGGAAAACAAGCAGAGAGGGTGGACGGAAGCGGAGGGAGGCCAGTTCACCTCTGAAAGGCCAAATCTCGGGGACACAGGGAAGAGGCAGGGTTTAGGGGGGGGTTGGGGGTCTGTGGCACCACCTCCCCTCACCCTGGAGACAAGGAAGTAGACTCACCCAGCAGTAAGGTGACCTCCTCTGGGTCATGTGGCAGGTTTGTGGGCACAGTCCGAGCCCCGAGGACATCGCTGCCACACTTGTAGTAAGCAGGGTGCAGCGGCAGAAACAGAGCCAGCCTGGGAGCTGGGACACCTGGGTCCTATCTTAGACCCTGCCACACGCTGAGTGACTCTAGACAAGCCACGCCCCCTCCCGGGGGTCCAGTTGTACCTCCTTTAAGACCAGAGGGTTAGACTGAACGGGGGCAGCTTTCAAACTTTCTTTTGAGCTCCAAAGTGGGGGGGGACTGAACCCTATCTTGAAGTTGTGACAAATGGCCCTTAATCCCCATCAGCCGGGGATGGGGGGGGCGGGGGGGAGCCGCCAGCAGGAAGCATGAGTGCTTGGACATGAGCGACTCACGTGAGGCCATCCCTCCACGCTTCTCTTGCTAAACCTCAGGATGGCCCGAGATGGAATCCCTCATCATCCTGGGAAGCAAGACCCAGGGTTGCATTCAATTTCATTTAGTTTAGTTTTGTTGTTGTTGTTGTTTTTTAAGTAGACTCCACGCCCAGCATGGAGCCCCACGTGGGGCTTGAGCGCACAACCCTGACATCAAGACCTGAGCTGAAATCAAGAGTCAGATGCCTCACCGACTGAGCCACTCAGGCACCCTCAGTTTGATTTAGGAAGACGTAATGAATGTCAGATTCCTTGCACCCAGACTTGTGGAGCGAAATGTGTGGTAAAAAGCCAGAAAAATCTCGCTTAAGGTTTGCCCACCAGGGGGGCACTTCCTTTAAACCCTCTCCATCCACCCAGCCTGCCCCTCCGTGAAGAACGCATACCTCACGCCCACACGGAGATGAGTGGCAGCCGGGTGGGTGCATCCCCTGTCCCTAGCCCACGGCTCTGTGTGCCGTGCCTTCTGGCCCTGGTGACCCTGGACGCTGTGCTCTGAGGCTTTGTGGCTGGGAGTTAGAGAGGAAGAGGCTTGTGGTTCTTTCCTGGCTACCAGGAAAAGGGCCTTTGGTCTCACTGCATGTGCACACACACACACACACACACACACACACACTGTACATGCATGCAGGCACACACCTTTAAAGAGAGGCACGAGGGTGCTGACGGGGTCCCTTTTGGAGCCGGAGGGTGGGGTGTTGCGCGTAGGGTGCGGCTGGCGGGGCAGGTGGGGTGGAGGGAGGGGCTCACTGAGATGCTGGTGTGGGTGAGGACGGAAATGCCTAGACACCTGCTTGACAGTTTCTGCGCTCGAGGCAAATTAGGCTCAATCAGGAGCCATTGATTCTTGAATGGTAATGGCACAGCCTTTCCAGAATCATTCTCCCCACTCGCCACCCTTGGCCTTGTCAAGAGACTTGTTTTATCCCAAGCCTCGCAGCTGGGTTTGGTCTGGCCTCAGAGCCATGAACACGTGTTATCTCTTTAAGCCGTGTGCCACTACCCACGGAGACACAGGGTGGTATCGTCCTCATCTACAACCCCAAACCTCCAAGGCTCTGAAAACTGAAAAAAGCATTTTTGAAACATTCATTTGGTACCAAAATTTGACCTGAACAGACATGGGGCAATTACGGTCTTCATCGATTTCACTTATGTTCAAAAGTTTAGCTGCAGAAATACCAATGTGTTTGATGACAACGTGCTTTCGGACCCCCTTGGGGTGTTAACATAATACAGAAGACATGTGCCATGTTACCCGTGTGAAGCTGAGAAATTCTGATTTCGGAAACATATCTGACCCCAAGGGTTTCAGAAAAGGGACTGCAGGTTAGATGCTGCGAATCCCATTTTAGAGATGAGAAAACGAAGGCTCAGGGAATTTAAGTGCCTTCCCCGAGATTGCACGGCTAGAAAGTGGGAACACCAGATAAAAACGCCAAAGCCATGGCTCTAAACCCTTGGCTCTGTAGCCCAGCGTTCCGGCAGGCCTGGTAGGTGGGAGCCCGGGACCAAAGCTGGGGGCTATGGGAACCCAGGACATGCCACAGAGCCCACTGCCGCCAGCCCGCGGCCTCCTTCCACAGAACTCTGATGAGACATGGGCCTCGCCCTTTCCTCCCTGCAGCCAACACCAGAAAAAGCCGCCATCTGAGGCGGTACAGCCCCACCTGGAGGAGAGCAGCCTCGGAGGTGAGCAGGCATGCGCCACGCGGTAAGAGCATCGCAGTGGTTAACAACACGCTATGTGATAGAGTGACTGTTTGGAATCGTCTCCCCCCCCCCCCCCCCAGTTTTGCCTTAACATATGACCTTTTGCCCTCTGGGAAGGGAGACACAGACCCAGCATTACCCTAAGGTGGAGGTCAAGGAAGAACCACAGAACGGGACAGAAGGCTTGATTTTACGTTTCAAAGCTGTCATCCAGGTGCTGGTCTGGAAAGGTCTAGGAGTGGTACTTAAGCACCTCTTACCACCAGGTGAGGACTTTTCCGGCCCAGGAGACTGATTAGTAGCTTTCAATCCAGGGAGAAGGAGGGAGTTGGAAATGAACAACGCAGTGGTACCCGGACGCTGATGTGGGAGGCCTTTCGTGGCATCCTGGGGGAGGGGGGCACGGAGGGACCATAGGCCCCCCCCTTTAGGGGCAGGGCCTGTAAGAGAGGGACACCTGGGCCTGGACCTCCGGGAGGTGAGAGCCCCGAGGACGCAGCCAGGACTCGGCTGGGAGGAGGCGGCGGGGTGGAGACGGCCGAGTGGGATTCTGGGGTCTGAGTGGCCCTGAGGCAGCCCAGCAGATGTCGTCTAATCCAGGAGGGACGGTGCATCCTTCTGCTGCAAGAACGTAGCCAACTTTCCCGATGCTGGGAGGGGGCCTGGAATGTAACCGAGGGAGACGGCACTGAGGGCCTGACGCGGGTTTCCAAGTCATGACAGGGGACACCATGGCAAGAGCGGCAGGGACCATTCCTTTGGAGGCCATGGCCTCACCCAAGGCCACTTGCCTGGGAGAGTCCACCAGCCCGGGGTGCAGTCGTGCCCCACACAGTGGCCTCCTCCGAGGGGTGGGGGACACCGGTACCTCCCCCAGCCCCGCTCCCTCCGCAGGAAGAGCTGCCCTGGTCCAAGGAACTATTTGCTGAGAGGCGCCTGCAGGGCTTAAGGGCCCGTACTGCGAGCCAGCAGCCAGCCTCCAGCCATTAGAGGCTTTGTCATTTTTGCTAATAATAAACCCTGGGGAGAAGCTGCGGCTGGAAAGAGAAACACAGAGCAAAGCCTGAGAAACTGCCCGGGATTCACAGAGTTCCTTCACGGCCCCCAGTTACCAGCGGAGCCCTGGGGCCGCCTGGCCTTCTGGTGGGCTGTGCCAGGGGTGGGGGGCAGGGGCGCCGTCAGGGAGGCTGTGGGGAGGGTGTCACACTGTCTGTCCCCCCGTTTGCTCCCTGCCAACCTCCTTGAACCCACCCTGTGACTTCCAGCTGAGACTTACAGACTCTGGAGCCACTTAATGCCCCAGAGGGAGGGCTTGGGGAAGGAGAGGCATGGGATTTCCAGCTGTGTGACCCTGGGCAAGGCACGCGCCCCCTCTGGGCTTTAATTCTCCCAGCCTGAGTTTCTAGAGGGGCTCCTGTCCACGCTCATCTAGGAGTAGGTAAATGGTGCCCCCATCAAAGCACGTCCTAGATTTGGCCAAGCCCTGCCTCCCAGGTGCGGTGCACGCTGGACCTGGAGGACGTGAGTGGGGACGTAAGGGCGGGGGCAGGGAAAGGAAGGAGGGCAGAGAGGGAGAAGGTGAGGAGGAACACTCAGAGTTACAAGGGGGCCGAGGGGCATGGAGGAGACACTAGCTGGATGATCAGGGGCAAGCTACTCCACAGAGCCTCAGTTTCCTCATCTAGGCAATGGGCTTAATACCTACTCTGTGTCGATTCAATCAAAAGCATATAAAGGATTTCTCAGAGGGCCTGGCACATGGCAGGCTCAGCACCTGTCCCTCCCTCTCCCCTCGCCCTACTCTGGTCATAAGCACGTGCAGGCCTCGATCTGCACCAGCTCAGGGGCTGCAAACCTGTGTGGGTGCTGGAAGCCGCCCCAGGTGGGTCTGCTTTCCCTTCACAGCGTTTTCCAGAAGAGCTGATGTGGAATTGGTATCGTTTCTTCCTTAAGCGTTTGGTAGCTCCGCGGTGTTTCAATTTCACATGCACATCCAGGCTTCCTGCTTCTTCGGAAGCATCCGGAGATTTAGGGACGCTGTGCCTGCCTTCCCTTAGGACGGTGGCGGCTGGCGGGAGCCGAGCAGCTCCCGTGCGCCTTTACTCGATGTTGCTTGCAACCTTCATCTGAGCTTATTTTTCTCTATTTTCCTTTTTCCGTACACAGTTTGACACAAAACAGGAATACGATCGTGTCGCACGTGCTCGGTTTCCCTGCCGGCTGGCTCGTCTTCCCGCCCGCCCCCCCCCCTCCATCCAGGCGATACCCATGCCACCCGTCTCCTCCACAGCCTTCACCCTATTTCACATGCTCTGAAGTCATATCCTGACATATGTGTGCATAGGTACACACGTTTGCAGGGGCTGTCTGGAGATTTCTTCCCCCCGTCTCACAAATATGAGGTTATGTTAGGGAAGCATTTCTGCATCTTGTCGACAGTCGGCCAGAGAGGCAGCTTGCCCGGCCCACCCCCCGCCCCAGGTTGGCCTCGGTCCGTCAGACCCCTTTACTACTTTCGTTCCCTCAGGGGCTCCTGGAGGCCTCTGCACTGACCGCCCCTTCTCTAGATCAGTGCTTCCCACCCTGCGGTCTCACTCACTGGGGACCACGGGTTGTGACAAGGGGCCCTTGGATCCAGGTGAGCACGGTACATGAGAGCAGGGGTCTGCGAATTTTTTATAGACTTTAAAAAATATGATAAAGACCATACTTTTCATTTCTGGGTATTTATTTTGGCTTTTTAGAGCAATAAATCACCGTCGCCTTGGTGGCTTAAGACGACCAGAATGTATTCCCTTGCAGAATCAAAGGATCAGCAGGGCTGGGCTCTCTCTGCAGGCTGTAGGGGGTGGGGGTGGGGCGGTCCTTCCTTGCCCTTGGTTTGTGGCTGCTTAACCCCAATCTCCGCCTCCATCTGTGTGTCCACATTTCTCCTTTCTGCAGCTGTTGGATTTAGGGCCCCCCCTCAACCCAGGATGTTTCCATATCGAGATCCTTAACTAATTACATCTGCAAAGGCCGTCTTTCCAAATAAGGTCATTTTCTGAGATTCAGCATAGGCCTGAATGTGGGGGGTACACTTCTATTTTTTTTAAAAATTTTTTAATGTTTATTTACTTTTGAGAGAGAGACAGAGACAGAATGCGAGCAGGGGAAGGGCAGAGAAAGAGGAAGACACAGAATCCGAAGCAGGCTCCAAGCTCCCAGCTGTCAGCACAGAGCCTGACGCGGGGCTTGAGCCCACAGACCACGAAATCACGGCCTGAGCTGAAGTTGGATGCTCAACCAACTGAGCCACCCAGGCGGCCCTTGCCTGGACACTTTTCAACTCACGGTGGTTCTCTTTAAAATCTTTTTTTTTTTTTTAATGGTATCTTTTCCCAATGTGTGTAATCTAAGTGTATTTGCTTGCTGTCTCTTCCAGGTTGGCGTCTGTCCATTGGAGTTCTTGCGGCCCAGTCCCTTGACCTTCATTCATGGTGAACTGTTTCCTTGTGTATTTCATCGCCTTTTAACATTCTTTAAGCTCCGTTTGGCCAGGACTCCTCCGAAGACTCCTTGCCGCCTCGGTTTTGGGAGCATTCATTCAGAATAGCTGCACCTGCTCCCTGCTGCTGGGCCCTCCAGGCCAGTCGACTTTGGGCACTGATTTCGCTAATTTCTTAGGTGGCGAGCAGCTGTCCCTCAGAGATCACATATCTTTGGGCCTAAATCCACAAGCAGAGCAGACTCGACATTTTCATTTCTCCTGCGGAGACTTTTTAAATTTAAATCCAAAACTCACGTATGCGGCCTTGTGCTTTCCTCTTGCTGGTGGGCGTGGTCTTTCCTTGTCTACCAGTGTCTTGGCTCCAACTCCTTCCCTTGTGCCATTCCAAAGCCTCAATTCCTGACCCTAGTGGACATAAAGCCTGGCCTCCCGAGTGCCATGTTCTATTCTCCTTTCCACTTCTCCACAACCCCCTCCAACCCCACCCAGGCAGCAGAAACATCAACTCTGTCACTTAAGATCCACGAGATCCTTGAGCAAAGGATTTAATCCTAAACACGCTTCCCCTCTTCTTTGCTTTGTTAATTCTAACTTTCCCTTTAAGACTTTGCTCCAAATCACCTCCTCCAGGAAGCCTTCCTGGATTCTACCGGTTCCATCTGCCATTGCTCCCAGATTGATACTTCTGAGCCTTTGCCTTACTGTGAAGCAACGTGGCATGGGCAGGCCAGTGCAGGTTCCTGAGTCTCCTGAACATGACAGGTGGGTGTTAAGGTGAGAGAGAGGGTGGCGACGAGGGAGGTGGTGCAGGAGCAGCAGGCGTGGACGGCTGAGCCCCAGGAAGGAAGTTGGATTGTAGCTGTAAGTGATGAGGCCTCGGTGACGTTTTCTAGCGGGGACCACTCAATCTGATGCCCACTCTAGAACAGTCGCTCTGGCCACTAGGCATAGAATCGAATGCGGACTGGCCAAGAAGTCAGGTGGCCGGTTTGGAGACCCTCCAATTCCACAGTCCAGGTGAGTGGTGACGGCCCTTGAGCAAAGGCTGTTCAGGGGTGGAGGGTGGGGACAGATGGATGAATATTTGGGGAGCAAACATTCAACAAGTGCCGATGATGTGGAGGGGCCAAAGTGCCAGACATCTGAGCTCCTAGGGGCAGCCATGGCCTCCCCTCTCTCTCCCGCTCCCTTAACCACCTCGGACCCCCTCCTGGTTGCTCCCACCCTGCCCACCCCCCCAGCACTGATACAGGGGGTGCTTTGGGTAGGAAGTCTGAAAGGGTCTCAGAGAGGCAGACAGGGCTCCTGCCTTCTGCGGTCTCTCTGAGGAGCCTCCCTAATAAATGTATTCACCCTTTTCCTACCTGCTCCTGGACACTTGGCTTGTGTGTCTCAGGATGGTTTGAATTTTTTCAAAAAAAATCAAAATTCTCATCCAGGCAAGCCAATCCCAGTGAATGACCACACAGTAAAACGTGACAAGGGCCCCTTTCACAGGCCCCGACTGCACCGAGCTGGCCAGGAGACCAGAGGCAGCTCTTGATGAATCAGCTTGTGTTAGAAGGTCAGTGACTCGAAGCCCCTGGGAGTCTGACTGCACAGTGACCTGTGCACTTATGATGGTGGTGCAAGAAGAGCCTATGTTGTCTTGGACGACAAGACCCCCACGATGATAGGTTGATTGATGGATTGATTTTTAGTAACCCAGTCATATATTTCTTGGTAATTTGGGTCCACACAAGAACTTATTTTTACATTATTATAATTGTAATATGTGATTTTGTCTTTTTAATGTTTAGACTCACTTTTCCATGTTACCATGGTAGGGTTAATAATTACCTTTTTATTTTGTTTTTAATTCTTTTTTATTTTTTTAAATTTTTTTTTTCAACGTTTATTTATTTTTGGGACAGAGAGAGACAGAGCATGAACGGGCGAGGGGCAGAGAGAGAGGGAGACACAGAATAGGAAACAGGCTCCAGGCTCTGAGCCATCAGCCCAGAGCCCGACGCGGGGCTCGAACTCACAGACCGCGAGATCGTGACCTGGCTGAAGTCGGACGCCTAACCGACTGCACCACCCAGGCGCCCCTTTAATTCTTTTTTAAACGTCTATTCATTTTTGAGAGACAGAGCATGAGAGGGGGAGGGGCAGAGAGAGAGAGAGAAGGAGACACAGAATCTGAAGCGGGCTCTAGGCTCTGAGCTGTCAGCATAGAGCCTGATACAGGGCTTGAAGCCACAAACCGCAAGATCATGACCTGAGCCAATAACCCACTGAGCCACCCAGGCGCCCCTTTGTTTTTAAAACCCTGTTATCAAGGTGTCATTGACATGTAAAAAGCTGTAAATATTTAATGTATACGACTCAAACTGGGGGCAAATATATGCCATGAAGTCATCATCACCATCAAGGCCATGTACATATATATCACCTCCGAAAGTTTCTTCCCACCCCCCTTATTATAACTATTATTACTGCGTGTTACTGCGTGTGTGTGTGTGTGTGTGTGTGCGCGTGTGTGCGCGCATGTGTGTGGCAAGAAAACTCTCCCCAACCCCATGACTGCTGATTTTAAGTTGTTCATTCAACCAAAATCTACGGTGTCCACATCGTGCCAGGGACTGTTTGAGGCCCAGAAACCCAGTGGTGAGTGCAGAGGCCAGACCCTTGTTCTCACGGAGCTCCCCTCAAGCCGGGGAGCCAGACAGCAAGCCCATAAACTCGTTCAATACTCTAACAAGGTAACTTTGAGCAGCGACGAGCACAATGAAGAAGATAAAACAGGGTCGCAGGATGGAGTGGCGAATGCTACTTTTAAGAAGATCCTTCTACTCAAGTGACATGTCACTTGAGAACTGAGGGACAAGAGATGGCCATGCCCCAGACGGAGGGAAGAAGCACGAAAGACCTTGAGGGGGGGGCAAGGTGGCCATGAGGAGACTGTGTGCTTCAGGGTCGTAGGATCCGGGAGGGTAAGAGTGTCCTGGGGACAGCGAGCACTTGAGATGGCAGGTCACAGGAAGTGCGGGAGCCAGTGTGTGGCTGGATGGTCACCAGCGAAGGCGGTGACCGTGCAGCCACCCTACCAGCCAGCAATTCCACTCCTAGGTCTTCTCTCAACAGATATGAGGGCATACTCTACAAGACTTATGCAAGAAGGTTCACAGCAGCTTTTTAATTTTTTTTTTTTAACATTTATTTATTTTTGAGACAGAGAGAGAGCATGAACAGGGGAGGGTCAGAGAAAGAGGGAGACACAGAATCTGAAACAGGCTCCAGGCTCTGAGCTGTCAGCACAGAGCCTACTGTGGGGCTCAAACCCACGGACTGTAAGATCATGACCTGAGCCAAAGTCGGACGCTTAACCGACTGAGCCACCCAGGTGCCCCTCACAGCAGCTTTTTAAAAAAAAGTTAAGTCATTTATTTATTTATTTTAAAGTTTATTTATTTTTGAGAGAGAGAGAGAGAGAGAGGGAGAGAGGGAATCCCGAGCAGGGTCCGTGCTGTCAGCGCAGAGCCTGACGCGGGGCTCAAACTCACTCACCGGGGAGATCATGAGCTGAGCTGGCCGGGTAACCAACCGAGCCATCCAGGCACCGCTACAGCACCCCCATTTTTCATGAGGATCAAATGCTGAAGCCAGCCAATACAGCCATCAACAGGAAGCCAGCTAACCAGATGGTGGCAGGCTCAGACATAGACTATGACTCAACGATACAAGAGAATGAAGTGTGCGCACACACACACACGCGCGCGCACAACCCGCGTGCATCTCAAAAACTTACGCTGAGCGCAAGCCAGCACCCAAGAGTATACACTGTAGGATTCCAGAGCAGGCGAGGCTAATCTGGGGGGGAATCAGAACAGCGTCCCCTCTTGGGGAGGGGGCATGGACTGATTCAGCAAAGGCATGAGGAAGCTTTCTGGGGCGATGCTATCCCTCCAAATTGTCACGGAGGTTGGCAACACATAGGTTTCACATCTCCCAAAACTCACTGATGGGTACTCTCCAGACTTGTGCCTGTCACTGTATATAAATTTTACCTCGGGGACACCTGGGTGGCTCAGTTGGTTAAGCGTCTGACTCTCGATTTCAGCTCAGGTCACAATCTCACGGTTTGGGAGTTCGAGCCTTGCATCGGGCTCTGCATTGACACTGCGGAGCCTGCTTGGGATATTCTCTCTCTCTCTCTCTCTCTCTCTCTCTCTCTCTCTCTCTCTCTCTCTCCCCCCCCCTCTCTCTGCCCCTCCCCCACTTGTGTGCACCTGCACACACTCTGTCTTTCAAAATAAATAAACTTAAAAAAATTAAATTTGGGGGCACCTGGGTGGCTCAGCACATTAAGTATCCAACTTCGGCTCAGGTCATGATCTCATGGCTCGTCGGTTCGAGCCCCACATCAGGCTCCATGCTGACAGCTCGGAGCCTGGAGCCTGCTTCGGATTCTGTGTCTCCCTCCCTCTCTCTCTCCCTGCCCCTCCCCCACTCACGCTCGCACGTGCTCGCTCGCTCTCAAAAATAAATAAAGCTTAAAAAATTAAAATTTACCTCAGAGAATAGAAAAGAACCAGAAACAAATACTGAGCTCTGGAATGCTGAAGGCTTTAGGGCTGGAGTGCACTGATGTTTCAAGTACATAAAACAAGATACGTGATGGCGAGTCTGGGTGGTGGGTGGATGGGTGTTCATGTATAATCTTTTCAAGTTAGAAAAATTTCACTCCCCGTATTAACCCCCAATAGACACATTCTGAACAAAAATCTTATGTATCTGGGTTGGACTGATGACAATAAGAGACAGTGTATCTCTAACTCTTTCTGTGTTTTGTTTTAACAAAGTCCATCATGCAGAAGCCAGTCTCAAAGAAGTATGGTAGGGATGGGCCAAGAAATGTTGTAAAAATCTCATCAAGCTCAGGATATTTATTTTTTTAACTTTTATCCAAAGCGAGGTAAATGATGACGTTAAAAAAAAATCATCTTCAGGGCTAATTCCGTCACCATTTTCAACAACCATCCTGACAAATTCTAGTTAAATAATCTTTCAGTGAAAAAAAAATGGACTCTGGACCCATGATTTTTTTGTGCATGGAGTTTTTTTTTGGATGGAAAATAAATTCCATTCAAATTCAAGATTCCATTCCATTCAAATTTATTCAAAATTCAAAGTGTTTCATCTTTCTGTAAACTGATAACTTTTTACAAATGTGCAGCATTAAGATAGACATATACTACCTTGTTGGTAGCTGTTTTAAATTATGGAACATATGTTTTTTTAAAGATGTTATCTTTAATCTCTACACCCAACGTGGAGCTCGAAGATTGCAGCCCTGAGATCACGAGTTGTGTGTCCTACCAACTGAGCTGGTCAGGAGCCCCAAATTATGGAACGCATTATAACCATCTGCAGAAATTCGATTTTTTCCAAATTTCTAATTTTTTGTTTTTGTCCTTTGACCTTATTTGATATTAGAAAGCATGGTGATATAGAAGCAACCTTAGTGTCCACTGATGGATGAATGGATAAAGACATTTATACACATACATACACATCCACACACACACACGGGGATATGACTCGGCTCCCCAAAAGAAGGAGACCCTGCCATTTGCAACACCATGGATGAACTTGGAGGACAGTATGCGAAATGCAGTAAGCCAGACACAGAAAAAAATCTGCATGATGTCACTAATATGTGCAATCTTAAAAAAATCAAATTCATAGGGGTGCCTGGGTGGCTCAGTCAGTTGAGCGTCTGACTCTTCGCTTTGGCTCAGGTCAAGATCTCATGGTTTGTGGGTTCAAGCCCCGTGATGGGCTCTGTGCTGACAGTGTGATGCCTGCTTGGGATTTTCCCCTTCTCTCTGCCCTGCCCCTGCTCTCTTTTCTCTTTCAGAAATAAATAAATAAACATTAAAAAAAATAAAATTCAGGGCACCTGGGTGGCTCAGTCAGTTAAGTGTCCAGCTTTGGCTCAGGTCATGATCTCATGGTTCATGATTGAGCCCTGCGTCGGGCTCTGTGCTCACAGCTCAGAGCGTGGAGCCTGCTTCAGATTTTGTGACTCCCTCTCTCTGACCCTACCCCGCTCATGCTCTGTCTCTCTCAAAAATAAATAAACGTTTAAAAAATTAAAAAAAAAAATCAAATTCCTAGAAGCAGAAAGGAGCACAGTGGTTACCAGGGGCAGGTGATGAGGGTAGTGGGGAGATGTTGGTCAAAGGGTGTAACACTGCAGTTACGCAGAACGAATAGTTCCACAGATCTAATGTACAACATGATAACTAAGTTAAGACTGAATTGAATCCTGGAAATTTGCTAAGAGTAGATTTCAGGTGCTCTCACCACACACATGCACACACACACACACACACACACACACACACGCAGGTAACTGGGACATGATATAGTAGTTTGATCATAGTAATTGTGTCACTATATATTTATATGGCAGGTGATCATGTTGTACCCCTTAAATATATACAATTTTTATTTATTATTTTTTAATGTTTATTTTTGAGAGAGCGACAGAGACAGTGCACGAGTGGGGGAGGGCAGAGAGAGAGGGAGAATCCGAAGCAGGCTCCAGGCTCCGAGCCGTCAGCACAGAGCCCGACGCGGGGCTCGAACTCACAGACCGTGACATCATGATCTGAGCCAAAGTCGGACGCACAACTGATTGAGCCACCCAGGTGCCCCTTTATTTCTTTTTTTAAAAAAAGCAGTGAGTATTAAGCCTGGAAAAGTGAGTTAGTCCCAAATTATAGGGGATCTTAACTGTCACATGGAGAAACTTGAATGTTATCTTTTTTGCAAATGTTTGAGATTTCTGAGAAGGTTAATGACATGGTTTAAAAAATATAGTTTCAGGAAGATTCATGTGACATATGTGCACAGCATGCCTAATGTAGTAAAAACGATTTAACATGAAAAACATTTTAATAAAAAGCATGGCACACACATACTTTTCTGACACGAAGTCCTCAGGTCCTCAAAATACTGAGCATATTGGAGAAATACGCAAACCTGCTTGTCCAATTGACAGATTTAAAAAGTTGGGGAAGGGGCGCCTGGGTGGCTCAGTCGGTTAAGCGTCCGACTTCAGCTCAGGTCACGATCTCACGGTCCGTGAGTTCGAGCCCCGCGTCGGGCTCTGGGCTGATGGCTCAGAGCCTGGAGCCTGCTTCGGATTCTGTGTCTCCCTCTCTCTCTGCCCCTCCCCCGTTCATGCTCTGTCTCTCTCTGTCTCAAAAATAAATAAACGTTAAAAAAAAAAAGTTGGGGAAAACGTATCTTGCAGAAATCTCAGTCGCTTGACTATTTCCGCAGGACCTTCTGCCTAGTAACCGTTTTGCTCTATATGTGATAGTAGTCTTCTACACCTACCCCCCTTCCTATCACATAATAAAGACAAGAATTTTCAGCTTCATGTGTTGGCCTTTCTGTAATTCATACTTTTCTCTCCCTTCACTAAGCCTGTCTAGTGTTGCCATTTTTTTTTTTTTTTTTTTTTTGGCAAGATGTTCTCCACGAAGGGAAGCAGTGCATTGATTCACATTCTGGCTCGGTCTCCTTAATCGGGATAATTACTTTTCCTATCCCAGCAGCTGTTCCATCAAACACGCTCCCACACAAAACACGACTCCGAGCCGCATTTGCTGACTCCGGCCATTCTCTTGGATCTTGTGACAATGTCCAGTCACTATAAAAGTTTCTAAATGTCTACTCTGATTCTCTGTCCTCATCTCACTGTGGACCAGGAACAGTCCGCCACCAGCACGAATCTGCAAGCCCCACTTGGACTGACGTTGCACAGAGCCCACCCTGGGAAGTACGTGACGGGAGACCCACGGTAGGGTGTAAGGTAGAGAAACGAACTGAAGCTTGAAGGGTCCCGCAGCCCAGGGATGCTCTGAGGCTGCAGTCCAGGAAGGAGACAATCTGGGGAGAAGAAATGCTCAGAGAGGCTACCAAATATTTCCCCAAACACTTCTGGCACTAAGGGATGGCCAGCCCAGACAGAAGCCTAAATCCGTGCTCCTTGACCTACTCTGTCTGGTTCGGCAACATTAGGAAACTCTGCTCTTTTGGGAGTTCTGAGAGGGTCCCTTGGAAGCTCCTCACCTTTCGTTGTTCTCAAAATCTCTTTGAGAATATGACTGTGAACGCTCACTTCAGAAATATGCATGCACCCCCCCCCCAAAATATTGCATTCAGTCGCAGGGCCTTTATAGACCTCCTATAATCCACCCCAGGACTTTCAAGGGGCCCTGGGAAGCTTGCCTTGGAGGAATAAGTCAGCTGGTCCGCATACTACCTGTACTACCTTCCCCTCCGGTGTGGGTAAACAGAGTCCTGGGCTCACACTCAGGGCTCCCCCTTGTGGTGCCCCCCCGAGTGCCAGAGGCCTCCAAGCAGGCAGGAGAGTCCTCATGAGGACGGGCAAGGAGTCTGAATCCTATTGATGACGCCTCACAACCATCATCGTGGTCCCGCCTTCCTTATGTGACTCAGGTGGTTTTGGGAACCCCATCGTGCGACCCTCCAGGAAGTAACCACTGGAACCTTTGGGGAAGGCGGATTGCTGTTCTATTCTTCAACATTTGGATTAAAACACTTCCCAGAGAGGTGGCCGTGGTCTGCCGTATGCATCCTGAGGAAACGGGGGGGTTACTTTCTGAGCCAGGGCTCTGCTGGGGGCCACCAGGAGAAGGAAAGGGCCAGGGAGAACTGAGCAAGAGAGAGAGAGAGAGAGAGAGGGAGAGATCAAGGTGCGGAATCTGGCAAGGACAGGCCATTCGCAGCCTGTGGGCTACATTAAGCATTTGGGACTTGGTGGGAGCCACTGTTGAGTTGTAATCAGGGCAGCAACGCTCACTTACAGAGAAGCCTTGGGGATTTTATCCCCTCATTGGCAGATATCCAATGAGGGGTGTTCCAAAAAGCGAGAGGGGGATCCTGAGCTCAAACACTAAACACTCATCTACGGCGGCCACATCGCGTAGCTGTTATCAGTAAGTACAATGTGACAGACAAGAGTCACCCATTTCAACTTTACAGTGACTGTGATGTAGGGGAGATGAGGGTGTTCTGAGAGAGATTTAGCCTGTGTGTGTGTGTGTGTGTGTGTGTGTGTGTGTGTGTGTGTGTGTGTCCTAGCAACAGAGGAAGTTACCTCGGGTTACCTCGGCCACCCGTGGGAGATCATCTGTGATGCAATGTATAAAGGAGGCATGTTGGGTCCCCCAAAAGCACTCAGGTTACTCGGGGGGCTGGCAGTGGCTCAAGAGCCCTACTTCCTGGAAAGGCGGCGTTTCAAAACTCAGAAAGGAAAGGTTGTGGAGCCCCGGCGCAGGAGTCCCCACGAGAGGGAAGCGTCAATTCCCAGAGCGCAGTCAGCCCCACCCAGAGAAGGGCTGCTTGTCTTTATTCTGCCCAAATTGATTTCATGAACCCCGGCTCACGGGTCACAACCTTCAGCGTTCGAAGATACGGGCTGTGTCCTGCCCCCGTCCTTTTGGGACGGATGCAACAATCCTCTCAGGAGGACACAACCATCTAATAGCAGAGTTGGGACCTGGAACCAGGGCCTCCAGCATCCAGCCCCACTGATCCTTCCGCTTTGGCACCTCTAGGAGCTCCGGAAAAGACTTTCCACTTTCCACTCTCCCGGGAGCTGATGTCCCGGCACATGTCGGGAAGGGGTCCCTGCACAAATGTGGACTAAAAAAAGCCATCACGTCCCAACCACAGGTGCACAGACAAAGCACCCTCAACCCCTCTGCGGGTACAATGGGCAGAGGAGACCCTCGGGGATCCGGGAAGCACTAGGCATCCAGCTCAACCCAGGGCAACGTGATGCAAGATGAGGTGGTCCCCAAGTGACAAGGGCATTCGCAGCCTCCTTAGAGGTGCATGGACATCTTACTGGGTAATAAGGTCCGGCATGTGCATGGTAGAGAATTCACACCCGAGGGAAGGTCCCCTTGGAAAGCCGTGGCGTGTCTGACGTGCCACACGCCCATGGACACGTCCTTCGACAGTGAGATGCCACCCCTACCACCTCACCGATAGCCCCAAGTTTCAATCCTTTGCCTCACTGTGAAGGGCCCCCAGAACACCCCCATGCCCTTGGGCTATCCCTCGCGGGCATGACAGAGCCAGCCTGGCCTCCAGGACAAAGTGTGGTGTGAAGGACTCATGCCAGGCCATTGAGCCAACAAACCTCCAATCTGAGGGCCGGAATAACAGCAATTATTTACGTATTCTTGGAAACCCTAACATTTTCTTTCTTTTAGTCTGTACTAATTTTTTCCTCTGGGCTTCAGAACAGACTTGCAATTGTCAGCACAACAGTTGAACCTCCCTCCTTCTCCCCTCCCTTCTCCCAAAACACCACACACACACACACACACACACACACACACACACACACACACTCACGAGAAACCCATGCAGGCAGGGTCCTCTGTGGATTTACAGACAGCCCACGATCCCAGGGAATCTGAGCCCTTCCTTTGTGACATCTAGTCAGTGTACGAGAACCCAGTCCCCCTCCCCCCCCCCCAGCAAGACTCAGCAGGTGCATGAGTCACAGTTGGTGAAGGGTGGTGTTGGGGATAGGGCTGGTGAAAAGGCTCCTCTTCAAACAGCTCGAACCCCTGGAGAAGTGGCCCAGCAAGGTTAGCCACAGTCGCTTTGCCCACAGTGGATCCAAACCAGGAGCCCCTTGATCTCTGCAGCCAGTAGGCGGCGCCCTTGTGTCTCGTACCTAGTTTGGCGGAGACAGAAGCTCCCAGCTCTACCTGAGCCTTGCCACTGACATGCCTCTCCCATAGTGGCCCCTGATGGCCAGTGAGTAGCTGCCACTTAGAGCCAGCTGCTCCAGGAGAAGCACCCTGCATGCCCCTCCGTCGCTAACCAGACAAGCGAGGGCTCGTCGTCACGTCGCCGCCCGGATTGTACTTGGGGTCTCCGGTGACATCACTTCCTCAACCCTCACTCACCCATTTTCCAGTAAGTGTGCCCAGAGCACCAGAGCTAACTGAAACAAGACGTGGGCTTACACGTTAAAGTAGCCTTCAGTGGGGAGGCCAGGGCTGCTTCTGGAAAATGTTAACGCTTTCCTGTTGGATGCCAAGCCCTCTTGGAACTAAGCTTCAAACGAAACCTCAT
This sequence comes from Felis catus, assembly GCF_018350175.1. Lineage (NCBI taxonomy): Eukaryota > Metazoa > Chordata > Mammalia > Carnivora > Felidae > Felis > Felis catus. The sequence continues at coordinate 6,986,868 of NC_058373.1, read as the reverse complement.
CTGTAAAATGAGGGGGTTGGACGATCCCAGGGAGCCATTCTGACTCTGACAGTTTATGCCTACTATGAAAAGAAAACCCGACAGAGCCCTGGGCGGGGGAGCCGGGGCGACTTCTGGTCGGCGTGGGATTGTCACAAACAAAGTGGTTGTGAATCAGTTTTTATTTTAGGCCTTGCAGCTGATAGATTAATTTCTTTTTTATGGGCCACACTCTGCATAATTCCAAGAAACTCACTCCATCAGAGGCTCCAGTGACATCACCAACCACCAGATAGGAGGCCCCGATGTTCAAACCTCAGGCTGAGGGGCTGTTCGAAGACTTGGCTCCGGGTGAAAAGAGGCTGTTTTGGTTACCCGATGGAGTTGCCACGGAGACCACGTTTCTCCCCCCTCCATCCACCTTCGGGAAGTCAGATCATCAGAGGGTTTCCCACCTACCCATCCCCAGACTTGAATTTAATGGGTCCAATCTTGGGTCAGGCAAATCCATCATCCTTGAAGAGATCTTGAAGACAGACGGACAAAAGCTCTGTTTTCTGGACAGCTGGGCAAATCGGATTTGGCCATATAATTTTGGCTTGGAGGTTTATTGCTTATTTGTTTGTTTGTTTAATTATTTAATGATTTTTCATGGAATTTCTCCATTTGGGTACAGTCTTCCTGAGACCTCCTAAGCTATTTATTTGGAAAAGAAAAAGTCTTTTTTTTTTTTTTTTTTTTGTAAAGACAGAGAGGAGAGCGGTTTACAGTCATTTCAGCTGGAAGGCCAAAACCGCCGAATACAGAAATGTGTTTCGAGGACACCAGCCAGGAATGAGATGAACCACAACCAGGACCAGAGGGCAGTTTCTAAATCGACAAAGCAAGGAGCTTTCTCTGTACTCCGGTGCTAAATTCTCTAGAATCCTGGGATCTCCACCCTGAAAGAGACCTCACGAGCCACCTAGCACAACCCCCCGATCTATGGCAGGCAATCTGCTTTCCTTCATCCTTGGCTGATGGCATCCATTCTCCACCTTGCTGGGCAGTCAATTCTGTGTTCTTCTACTTCGGATGAGAAAAATCTTCTGAAGTTCTTACATGGAGCCGAAAACGGCCTCCCTGTAACCAACTTTACATCCCAGGGGCAGGTCTGTTTTCAGGAGGCCCCTGCAGGGGAAAAACTACAAACTCTCGTCCAAGTTGGCTTGGACAATACTCTTAGTAACAACCCTTCAAGTATTCTCAGCAGCTATGATGTTTCCCTCCCTTCTGGCTTGTTCCTCCAGTTCTTTTAATGACTCTTCACTTCATGGTCATTTCCAGACACTTCACCATCTGGATGCTTTCCAAGTTGTCAGCATCCCCTCTGCACTGGGGCTGGGGCCTGGATGTGGTGCTTCCTGATTCTGTGTTGACGGCTGACGGATGTAGGGACAAGCCCAGGCTTGAAGTTACAAGGCCACATGCAGACATCACACCAGAAACTGGCCACGGGACACATCCTGTCCTGTCATCAGGATAATCCTCGATCGGCCGGCAACACGACGGCACGTTGTCTACCGTGAGAACGACGTGCCGCGTAGCCTTGAATGTGTCTCTGGAGGATCAAAGTATGGTTGGAAGTGACTGGCTTTTTCATTCAGTGAATACTTAGCGTTTATCTGCTAAGAGCTTATATTACCGGTCATGGAAATGAGGCTTTGGAGCTGTGACAATAAATGGCACAGTCTCTACCCTCAAGGAGATTAAATAATCTACAAAAGCCTAATTGGCCCAGATGGGCCAGCTCTAAGCAACTTTGGAAGAACACTGTGACGAAAAATATATATGTATAGTCATAGATGATTGGACATGGAAGGAGCCTCAGGAAGCTTGGATTCATATCCTCTGTTTGGAGATGTACCAACTGAGCCTCAGAACCTGTTCATCCACCTCGCCATCCATCCACCCATTCACTCAACAGAGGTATTTACTGAACGGCCACCATATGCAAGGTCACATGTTTGCACGGAGTCCAGTGCAAATGGCAATAGCGGAGAAGAGGTAGTAAGTGACATCGCTGGTGCATGGGATACGAGCTCCAGCTGAATGATCTGAGAAAATCCACCTGGTTGGATCAGAGGCAGGATCAGAAAGCAGATCTTCTGACACCTGGCACTGGGCTTTTCCGAACGCACCGTGATACCGCTCGTTAATGACTAGATGGTACATGACAGAGCATATGCTCTATTTGGGGGAACCCTGTCCTGATGGAATCCTATGTGGACATCGCAGGCAGTATTTCTGTAACTGGTGAATGTGCCGGCTGTGCAGAAATAATGTTTCGCCTCTGCAAAGCACGATGCAGAAGCCAGAGGCATTCCTGTCTGTCTTCCAGGAGCACAGACAATCCGTCCTTAGCTCTTGCCAAAGGTCTACTAAAATTTTCTCCCAGGAGCCACCAAAGAGAAAATCCAACTTGCTTTCCTGCTCTTTGAGCTCCACGAGATTGGATGTTATTGATTTTCTTAAAACGTTCTCCTTCCTTGGTTCCCGGGGTGCATCTCTCTCCGCCACCCCCTTGCCGACTATTGCCGATTGGTCCCTCAACCATGAACATCTTCAGGAATATCACCTTACACACTGTGGCTGCTCAATAAATAACTTGTTGGGCGTGTCTGGGGGGGCTCAGGTGGTTAAGCTCAGGTCTTGATCAGGTCAGCTGAGGACTTCAGCTCAGGTCATGATCTCACGGTTCGTGGGTTCAGGCTCTGTATCGGGCTCTGCACTGACAGCCTGGAGTCTGCTTCGGATTCTGTGTCACCCTCTCTGGCTCTCTGCCCCTCCCCTGCTTGTGTGCGCACTTGCGCACTCTCTCTCTCTCTCTCTCTCAAAAATAAATACATAAGCATTTAAAAATAATAAAGAAAGAAAGAAAGAAAGAAAGAAAGAAAGAAAGAAAGAAAGAAAGAAAGAAAGAAAGAAAGAAAGAAAGAAAGAAAGAGTTGAGTGGATGAGTGGATGGGTGGCTAGGTGGATGAAAGACAAGTCCCACAGCTCAGTCTGCCCATCTGTAAACCAGAGGGCATGAATTCGAGCTTCTTTCATGGTCTTCTCACCTCAGTGTCTCCCCTTGAGGACCCACCCATTCACAGAACCTCTGCCGTCACCGCTATGTCCGAAATTTCCAAATCGACAAGGGCCCCTTATTCCACTTGGCTCTGCTTCCCTTGCTCCAAACTCAGTAGGTCTCGAATCATGTCACCCTTTCCAGACCCTACTCTCCTCCACGCCAAACCTGCGTGTCCTTTCCACAACCCCAAGCAGCATCCATTCTCTAAGTCCATGCGGCTCAAAACACTGAGATAAAGTTTTGCTTTCCCCTCTCATTGTAGATCTTAGACATCTACAGAACATCATTAGGGATTCCTTCCTTAGACTTGTTTAATTTTATCCATCCATCTATCCATGAATCCATCCTTCATCCTTCAAGAACACTCCAGCCTACTCTGGGATGACTAGGTCAAGTTCTGGGGAAGCCAGAGCCCTGTTCCCCAAGCCCCAGGGTGATGTCACATCTCGCTACGACTGCTGGCATACTCATCCACCAGGTGTCCAGGCTCGGCCCAACCTGGGTGATCCTGGCCTCTCAAAGGCCCTCACCTTCCTTTCACCCTTGAGTACAAGATCAAGCCCAAGAGCATGTGCCAGGCCACCCTACCCACAGAGGTGATTTGCTCGACAGCAAATGGCCCTCTTGCTCCTCTGTGAGGGAGGCCTCTCTCTCCTGAGATTGGGCCATAACCTGAAATCAGACCTTACTATAGGATAGGCAGTTGGGAGTGAGGGATAGGCAGTGAGGGAGGCCTCTCTCTCCTGAGATTGGGCCATAACCTGAAATCAGACCTTACTATAGGATAGGCAGTTGGGAGCAAAGGGTTCCCCAGGGCTGAGCAGGGCCCCTTCCAATGCAGCCCAGCCCCAATGCCTTCCCTCCTCTGCTTCCTCTCTCCACTACCCACCTCTGCTCCAAATGCCAGCATTGAGCCCTCCTCTGTGGCTCTTTTCCAAGAGGAGAAGGGATGAGGAGGGCTGTATGTTAGCCAAACATCCTTAACCTCCCCAGGAGCATGGATGCAAATGGCCAAGGGAAAACCCCTTTCAAGCCGTGTTGGGGCACGTGGAGCTGCCATGTGCTCCCAGCTGCTCGTGACCCTCCCCGCGCTCACGTAAAGATTTTCCATCTGATCCCAGTTACGTGTGCATCCAGATTCCAAGGCTTACAGAAAATAGGAGCTGAGAGGGCCCTCGGACACCAACCGATGTAATCCTCTGCTGTGCAGATGAGAAAACCACAGCTTGGTGAATTCCCGAGGTCACTTAGTGAGGCAGGGACAGGACTGGAACTAGAAGGCAGAGGGCCGGCCCAGTGGGCAGGATGGTGACAATGAGCTACCCATGGTAGCTGGGGGCTCTAGTTTCTGCCCCTCAAATTTGGGGTCGCACAGGTTTGGCTAGTGGAGCCAGGCAGACAGCGTGAATACAGAATAGTAGAGAACCGGGTGGGGGCCCTGAGCAGAGGTGGGGAGCGTGTCCAGTGACAGGCAGCCCATGCTTGACCTGAGAGCCTGGCACAACGGGAGAGGCCAGGAACAGCCCAGCAAGGACTTGAACTTCATGTTCCCTACCAAGGGCCCGATCATCTGGGGAGCCAGCCAATTTGGAGGAAGGACCCCCTTCCTGGCCTCTCTGCCTACGGGCAGGATGCCTGGCCAGGACGCAGCCCCTACCACCCAATGTTCCCACCACTGCCGGAGACACAGGCACCCTGCCCGCTCACCTCACCCCTCGTGTCCAGACATGCTCAAGATGCGGGCTCTCTCTGCCAAGGGCCCTCAGGTCCAGAAAAATCTAGGTCCGTGTTCAGGGACTGAGGCTCCCAGTGTACTAAAAAACAGAGAAATGCCAGAACAGGGTTACAAAAATCAAGGTGTGTTCAAAACATTTCCTGTGAACAAATTAATACTCTACGCACACGCACACTCCCCAAATATAATGCAACATGGCTGTGCTATTCACAAAATCATCACAGAAGTGAGTTATATGCAAATTCAGAACATGCATTTGAAGCTGTATGGTGAAGGTCTCCTTCAGCCAATCTCTGGGGCTGGGTGTGAAACCTCCCTCCAAGGTAACATCTCAGGTAGAAATGTGAAGTCCTTCCAGAATGTGGGACAGGGACCAAACAGCTCTCTGGAGTCCCAGCGCCGCCCCTCGGTCGGCTCCGCCTCTGAGATGCACGGCCCTGGGTGGGGGGGTTCCAACTCCAGGCGAAGAGGGGTGCCTCCCAGCCCCCCCCCCCACACCCCGCCCCGAGCCCCTACCTCAGACAGAGAGAGGGAAAGCGGGCAGCCCCCAGGGACAACGCAGGAGTGGAGGGCTGCCGTGGGCAGTCAGCCCTGACTGAATGGGGCCTTTTTTCTGTCACACCACCCAGGAGGGGGACGTAATCCCTCCCCAGCCACACAGAGCCTTCTCAATCCTGGTGGCACAGTGCACCGTTCACACAGCTCAGGAAACAAAATAAATATATTCTCCCTCAAAGACCCCACAATGGGGCTTTTTCATGGCAGAGAACCAAGAACAGCCCCCTCCCCTCCACATGGCTGAGGGGCTGTCCTCCTGAGCCCTTGCCCAACCCTTCCCGAGACTCAGGGGCCACCTGCCCTGGTCACGGCCCGGTATGGACAGTGGCCCTGTGGGTAGGTGTCGAGCAGAGCCCGTAAGTGTCTACAGAAAGGACGGAGGCAAGAGAGGAACCTAACATTTACCGATTTCCTACTGCGTGTCACAGAGACGCAGCGAGGACACTCTTTCTTGATGGATTAAAGCACCAGCAGATTACGTTCCTCAGGACTGAAGACGTGGGCACTTACTTAGGGCTACTCTTGAGACTCTCGGTGGGCCATGCAAAGCTCCAGCCATGGTGAAGGGGGGCCTTTATCACACCAAGCCCAGAACTGTCCTGTGTCCCCATGTCTTTAGGGAGGCTTACTTTCAGGGGGATGTCAACCAGCCCTGGGAAGACATCCCCTGTAATCTGCCCTATTCCCTGGCCACAGCCAAACCAAATCAACACGCCTACCTCCGCTCTCTGACACACCCACCCGCCAAGCCCCTCTTTCTGGAACTCCCTCTTTTCTTTCCACTTTCCTTTCTCTAAGATCATGGGAAGCCATGATAATAGGCAGATAATACCCAGCAAGTGTTTACTCTGGCCCAAACACCTCTGAACTCAAGCATCACCTCTTACAGGAAGCCTTCCCTGACTTCACCTAGCTTTGCGACCATCTGTCCAAGGGCCTCTCCCCATCTGGGTGGGAGGGCCTAGAGGTTACGGCCTTACCCCACCCCCCACCTCTGAGTGCCCAGCGCCTTTCCTAGAGATGACCCTAGGGCTTGGGTGAACGCTTCCACCAAGTACAGGTGCCTGCAGAACACCTTGAACTGGTGCAAGTTCTGACTCAGTGTCATCGTGACCGTCTAGGAGTCCGCATCCCAGCTGTGAGGCCTGGGCATGTCATTTAACCATCTAAGCTTTATTTTTTGCTTTGTTTTTGGCTTTCGTTAGCTTTTATTTTTTTAATTATGTTAATTTAATTTTTTTTTGAGAGAGTGAGCAAGAGGGAGAGGGGTGGAGGGAGAGGGAGAGAGAATCTGAAGCAAGATCCATGCCCGGCACCGAACCTGACTCAGGGCTCCATCCACGACCCTGTGATCAAGGCCTGAGCTGAAATCAAGAGTCGGATGCTCAACCGACTGAGCCACCCAGGCACCCCTGTTTTTTTGTTAGCTATTAATTTCAGTGGCAACAAGCTGGGTTAATCACACCCTTTAGTTGAAGGTATATTATCATCATCAGTTAATGCAAAGTGCTCAATCTATCGACATGAAACAAATTGCACATAAAGTGTGCAATTTGATGAGCTTTCGCAGGTGTACACATCTGAGAAACCATCCCCTTAATCAAGATAATGCACAAATCTGTCACCTCCCCAAAATTTCCTTGAGCCCTTTGGTAGTCCCTGCCTACCACCTCTCCCCTCTCCCTACCCTCTGCTTTCTGGATGCAACCACTCATCTGCTTTCTGTCATTATAGACTAGTTTGCATTTTCTAGGAGTTTATACCAGTGCATTGTTGTGTATATCAGTGTTTTTCCCCTCTTTAATTGTAGAGTCGTATTCCATTGTCTGGTTAGAGCATAATCTGTTCATCCATTTATCTATTGATGGATATTTGGGTTGTTTCCAGTTTGGAGCTATTACAAACAAACCTCCAGGAACATGCATATTGAAATCTTGGTGTAGACATATGCTTTTATTTCTTGAAGTAGGATGGTCGGGTCGTGTTTTATCTTTCTCCTTCATTCCCAATCTTTACTCTCACACTCCTTTAAGCATCCACTCGGATGTTTACCATATGCCCTTAAGTATGCACATATTCTCATAAAATATGCAGAGTTATTGTGTGTGTTTGTGTGGGGGCTGTTAACTTACATGCACAGTACTATGCTGGAAATCTAGTTCTATTTCTTGTTTCAGTTGATTCTATTTTTTGAGATCTACGTATGCACATTCTGCAGTCAGAAGTTCATTGCTTCTAACTGCTGTTCAGCATCCCACACCTGCTGTGTGTCCCATCACCTGACAGAGCCCTCCCTTTGATGAACACCATGGTTGAGTTCAGAGCAGCATTCCCATAAATAATGCCACAGCGACCATGTTGTCCTTCTGACCCCCTTGCCAACCTGCACAAACATGAAGAGTGGCTCTCTGAGTCCCAAGGTGTGCAACTTACATGGTATCACGAAGGGCGGCCGACTTGACTGCTCCCCCTTTGCCTGAGCCAGCTAATTACATGCCCTCCAGTCACGCGCCAACCCCCAGCCACCCCACATCCTGGCTGGCACTTGGTACTGTCGACTTTGCTAATCTTTGTCATTCTAATGGGTGTCGCCTGATAGGGTGTTTCGGTATATATTTCTCTAACTACTAATGAGATTGGGCGTCTTTTCAAATATTTGCTAGCGCTTAGGACTTCTCTTTCTGTGAATGACCAATTTACACTCTTTGGCCATAAAACATTTGTACTTCCTAACTTTCCCTTGTTGATTGGCAGGAGCTCTCTGTTTTGTTTGAATTGAGATATAACTTACATAAATTGAAGCGAGAGATCTTCAGTGTGTGGCTTGCTCTGTTTTACACATGCTTACACTAGTGTAACCCCTGCTCAGATCAAGATTTAGAGCATTTCTAGCCCCCACAAAGGCTCTCTGTGTTCCCACAGTCAGTAACTTCTTTTTTTATTAAAAAAATTTTTTTTCAATGATTATTATTTTTGAGAGAGAGAGAGAGAGAGAGACCAAGCAGGGAAGGGGCAGAGAGAGAGGGAGGCACAGAATACAAAGTAGGCTCCAGGCTCTGAGCTGTCAGCACAGAGCCCGATTCAGGGTTCGAACTCACAGACCACGAGATCATGACCCGAGCCATAGGTGGCCGCCCGACCAACTGAGCCACCCAGCGCCCCAGTCAGTAACTTCTTAACGTAACCACTATTCTGATCTCTGTCCCTTTAGATCAGCTTTCCTGTCCTAAAACTTCATATGGATGGGGTCATACAGTATGTTCCCCTTTGTGTCTGGCTTTTTTCACTCCATATTATCTGTGAGGTCCATCTAGGCTGTGTTTGCAACACTAGGGCATTCTTTTTCGTTGATGCACAATACTCTACTATGTGCCTACACCCCCATTTATGTATTTCTTCGTTGATGAACATTTGGGTTGTCTGAGTTTGGGGCTAGGATACATGGATAAAGCTTCTATGACCATGAACATGACTGAACATGTCTTTCGGTGGATGGAAGCCCTCAGTGCAGTTGGGAGTGGAGCTGTTGCATCATGGGGATTTTGCAGGCTTAGCTCTAACGGGCACTGGCCAAACATTTTTCTAAAGCATTTGCAGCGTGTTGTACCAGCAGCGTATGAGAATTCCAGTTGCTCGTCTCTGCCAATACTTGAGATTTTCAGTTTTTGAAATTGTAGCCGTGCTGGTAGGTTTTGTAAGCGATCTGTGCATTCTAAGAGATTTACCTCTTTAGGGTTTTATATAAATGCAAATGTAAATTTCACTCATCTATTCTCTTTGTCTACCCTGTATGGTATCTGTCTCCTCCTGATCTTTTTTTTTTTTTTTTATTAAAAAAAAATTTTTTTTTTAACGTTTATTTATTTTTGAGACAGAGAGAGACGGAGCATGAACGGGGTAGGGTCAGAGAGAGGGAGACACAGAACCTGAAACAGGCTCCAGGCTCTGAGCTATCAGCACAGAGCCCGACGCGGGGCTCAAACTCACGGACCGCGAGATCATGACCTGAGCAGAAGTTGGCCACCCAACCGACTGAGCCACTCAGGCACCCCTGTCTCCTCCTGATCTTAACAGACCTGGCAAACAATGGGTGCTGAATTCATGCTACTATGCATTTCTGTCTCCACCACCAGAGGGGTGCTCTTCTATGGCAAGGACTGGATTTTAATTTGTGTTAGGGCCTGGCCCAGAGCCAGCAAGGAGTTTTTCAATAAAGTTTGTTGACTGAATAAAGCCCGGAGCCTCCCAGGATCTGAGCGCGGGAATGAGGGGCTGTGGCAACGAAGTGGGATGGGGGGAAGCATTTCTCTGCAGGAGGCCAACAGGTGTCCAGTGAGTAGGGGAAGGCCCCTCCTCCTCCAGGCATCTAGTCCTGGACCCTGAGAGCAGGGGCAGGGGTGAGTGGGAGGGGCAGTGAGAAGCGGCAGCTCTTTCTCTTGAGCACTGGCCTGCCTCTGTGCTGTCCCTGTTTTCCAGCCGCTCTGAGGGAAGGGAGATAGGGAAGAGTAGAGGGGGAACGGGAGATTGGGGGGTGGGGAGGGCAGGGGGAGGAGGGGAGGAGGAGGATATGGGGAGGGGATAAGGAGGAGGGAGGCGGGGAGGAGGTGGTGGGAGGAGGACAGGGAGGAGAGGGAGGAGGGAGGAGGACAGGGAGGAGAGGGAGGAGGGGGAGGAGAGGGAGGAGGGGGAGGAGAGGGAGGAGGGGGAGGAGGAGGCGGTGACTGACGCTAGTCCCGCCCCCGCGCCCGCCGGCGCCTCCCCCGGGTTCCCACTGCCCTGGGCGGGCGCCGCCGGCAGCAGAACGGAGGCGCCTCGCCGCCCCGCCGCCTCGCCACCTGGCGGCCCCGGGGGCCGCCTTCCCCGCCGCCGCCGCCGCCGCCGCCCTCGGAGCGGTCCGCAGGCCCGGCTGGGCAGCCACAGGGGCGCCCGCCTCCTTGGGCATCACCCTCCCCTGGCAAACGGCACTTCTCAGCCAGAGGGGTCGCCACTCCCGCACCACTTTACAGCCTCGCAATTAGAGTCGGTCCACTCCTCCCTCTACCCGCTGGAGCCTGGGGACCAAGGCGGGGAAGCAGTTGGCCCAAGGTCACAGGATGAATTAAGAACAGAGTCAGCTCTGGGCTCTAACTCCAAATCCGTGGCCTCCCTTGTCTCTGCTCCCTGTCCAGCGCGCAGACAATTCACTCTGTGCTTCCCAGACCCCACTTGACTCTGCAGACTCTAGTCCCTCTGCTGGAGTCGGGGACTCCCTCCTGTGTATCACCGGGAAGCTGGCCACAGCCCCTCGAGGGTCCTCTGCCTGTGTCTGGCTCTAACATCTCATTCTCCAACCAGCAGCCAAAGCGATCTTTTAAGATAAGAGATCCCGTCAGGGGCGCCTGGGTGGCTCACTAGGTTGAACGACAGACTCTGAAATTGCTCAGGTCATCACCTCTCAGTTGGTGGGGCCGAGCCCCACGTCAGGTTCTGTGCTGACAGCGCGCTTGGGATTCTCTCTCTCCCGCTCTCTCTGCCACTCCCCTGTGCATGCTCTCATTCTCTCAAAATAAATAAACGTTAAAAAAATACAATAGAGATCTGATCTCCATACACCCTGTTTAAAAGCCCCAGTACAGCCTGTAAAGCCAGCCACTCGGCCACAGGCCCCTGCATTTGCCCCCCCTCCAGCCACTGAACTCAGGACCCTGTCTTGTCCTCCAACTTGTCAAATTCACCCCAAGGCCTTTGTATCGATTGTTCCCTCTCCCCCAAGCACTCCTTCCCTAGGGGCTCTTAATCAGGGGGTCTATGGGTTGAGCTGGCTTTCTATTTAATCATTTCCCTGTGTAACCCTGTGTGTATTATGCTATGCGTTTAAAAACATCACTTTGGGAAGGGCCCCATAGGCTTCACTAAACTGCCCGGTGCCTGTGGCACAGGAGAGTTTAGGAACCCCTAGAGCTTGGCGTGACTGGCCCTTCCTTGTCATTCATGCCCCAGCTCAATGTCACCTCCTGGTGGGGGCCGAGGGGGGCTTCCCTGGTTCTGTCAGCTAAAGCTGCTCCCCTTCTCATGTAGTCACTGCCTGGCACAGTGGCCCTCAAAGTGGGGCCCTGGACCAACAGCATTAGTGTCACTAGGGAACTTGTTCAAAATGCGTGTTCTGGGGGCGCCCGGGTGGCTCAGTCGGTTGAGCGGCCGACTTCGGCTCAGGTCACGATCTCGCGGTCCATGAGTTCGAGCCCCGTGTCGGGCTCTGGGCTGATGGCTCAGAGCCTGGAGCCTGCTTCCGATTCTGTGTCTCCCTCTCTCTCTGCCCCTCCCCCGTTCATGCTCTGTCTCTCTCTGTCCCAAAAATAAATAAACGTTGAAAAAAAAAATTTAAAAAAAAAATCAAAAATAAACATTAAAAAAAAAGTTGTTTTTTTTCAAAAATGCGTGTTCTGACCTACTGAGTCAGAAACTCTGGAGGTAGGGCCCAGCACTCAGTTTTAACAATCCCTGCAGGTGATGCTGACGTTGGGATGCTCAAGTGGGAAAAAAGTGCTGGGCTAGCATTTTATCCCTGTGCTGTCCCAGCCATCACCAGCCAGAGGAGGGAAGCTGGAACCCCCGGGCCTAGAAAGGGGAAGGGCTGTGGAGGCAGAGGTGGAGGGGAGAGGGCTGAACCCTAACGTGGAGCTGCATTAAGACAAAGCCCCCGGGGGGCCCAGGCTGTGTCACAGAAGGGGCCCAGTGAGATTTCAGTGGGGGTGGGGCTCGAAGAGCCCTGTCGGTTAGCCCGGGTCAGCAATGGAGTTGGAGAGAAGGGGGCTCACTTCTTCACATTTCATACGTGGAAGGAAAGGAGTTGCATTCCCCTGGACATTCGTATCTCTGGCCTGGTCTGAACATTAACCAGTGTCTCTGAGGTCCTATTTGGAACCGGTCGCAGTCACTCCCAACTCCTACCAGCCTGGTCTCCTGGCCTCTGCCCCATTGCCCACAGGAAGTCTCAGGGCAATCCCAGGGCCCTCCCATCCTGAGCTGTTTCCGGCGCATTTTCCAGGAGGACCAGATGTTCCTGCAACCTGAGCCTGAGCCCATTCTCCAGACGGGAGAGCTGGGTTCCTGTCGCCAGTCCCCGGGAGCCGCCTCACGTGGTCTGGAGAATGCCTAGGTCCGGCCTGCAGCCCCTGGCTTTGATGCAGTTGTGAAGGGGAACTCAGGGCCTGTTGGTCACTGGTCTCTGGCTTCCGTGCAGTTCCCAGGCCCCCGGGGTGGGGGTGGGGGGAACGGGACACTTTTAATTGACTTCCTCGATCTGATGATAGAGTATTGAGTATCAATAGACCGCAGGCAAGCTATTTTCATCCATGATTTCAGACGGGAGCAGAAGCCCAGGCTGCCACCGCGATCCTGCCACACCACCTCGGGGGATGAGCTCACCCCCGTCTGCTAGCACAGCAGCATTTGCTGCGGCCAGGCAGTCTGATTCAGGATCTCCCAGGGAAAGTTCTAGGAAGGGGTGGAGGGGTATAAGCAGTTACAGCAGTGTGCCTGAACTGGAGCCTGCCAGAGACCAGCCTGGAGTCAGCAGGCCTGGCCACGCTCCTGCAGCTCAGCCTCTTCCCAGCTGGGGAACACGGAGCAGGTGACTTGACCGATCCATGCCTCAGTTTCCTTGCCTTCAAGAGGAGGTTGAAGGAAATGACGTTATCGGCTCCGGAATTCTACAAGGAGGCCCGGGTGCTCGTCTTCCCCTGTCTCATCTTAGAGTCCTGAGCCTTGACTTTGTGTGCTGTGGTCAAGAAAAGAATCAGCAACTTGATAACATTCCTAGGTCGTGGGCACAGGATTAGAGACGTCATCTCCACAGTGTCGACAGCACCTCACAGGCTTGTCTACACTCTGGGTCTAGTGTGAGCAAGCACAGATTGAAGGTGGAGACACGTCCAGGATGCTGTGGATACTTCTTGTCTCCACAACTCCCTGCCAGACCTCTACCTGAGACCTGTCACTCGGCCTTGTCCTATCTGACCTACGTGCCACCCCTCTCCTCGCAGACTAGGAGTTCAAGGGCAGGGAGGGGATCCCATCTCCTTCGTGTCTATGGGACCCAGTGGGGGCTCAATGAGCAGTCACGGAACAAACGAACGAGTGAGTGAACGGATGGGTGGACGGATGCATGGATGAATGAATGAAAGAAACCCACATGAGGCATGCTTGTTTGATACCCTGTGTGTACGTGTGCATTGTTGCTAGGTGGGGAAGAGGACAGGATTAGTCACAGCCCAACCAGGAGGGGGCTCGATGGCTCTGCCTGGAAACCTTCCCTCTCAGTCATGGTCTGCAGACTCAAGACCAGGGAGCAGCTTTCCTCCATGAGAAAAACCACAGAATCACGGAATGTTGGCTACAAGCAAAAACCACAGGTCACTTCATCCGCACCCCTCCAGTGGGGAAATGAAGGCCCAGACAGGTTCAGTTCCTGCCTCTACACTGAGCTCATCATGGAAACTGTTGTTTTTCCATGAAAAAGGAGCCGGGGGGTAGGGGAGAAGGGGCAAGGGGGAGGAGTCAGTATTGAACAGACCCACTGTTAATCACAGAGAAAGCCTGTATCTTCCCAGGGGCCTGACCAGCCCAGGGCAGGGGGCTCCCAGAGTAAAGGGGGCTTGCCAAGCTCCAGGGCTACCAGCTCGCCTGGGCTGGGCCATCGGGCATTATGTAACCAAGCCAGAGGCTCCAAGAAACACCTAAGCTGGCCTGGTGTTCATCTTGGACCGCGGTTTCCAGCTATTTCCTATAGAGGGAGGTTTTGCTGAGCACAGGGTTTTCTGCATTTTCCATCCGTTTGCTATTAAAGAAAAGCAGGAGACAAAATATCAGATCCTTCCCTGAGGTTGCCAGAAATCTCCCAGTTTTGAAGAAGGAAGAGCTTAAGTTCTGTCCCGTGGTCCCTGGACGCCTGACACATCTGAGGCAGTAGGAGTTGCTCCCAAGGTGGAACCGGCTCAAACCGGCAGCTCCCCAGGGGGCCTGGCAGGGACGGGGGCTCAGCCCCGTGCTGGGGCTGGGCTGCCGCCTGGGCACGCACATCACCAGGAGGAGAGGTGGGGAGAGGATGGGCAGCAGAAGCTCAGAAGCTTCCAGAGCCCTGGAGGAAAGAGCTCTAGTTAGAAGGCTTAAGTCAGCTTTAGGGTGGTTGATACAAGGCCCTACTAAAAGTCCAGTTGCACCAAAAAAGTCATCATTAAAATTCTCATCTCAGTCTTAATGCCATGTGTCCACGACGCCCACATGGGGAAGAAGGACAGACAGACGTCTTTAATACATCCCTGTGCAGAGAGCACCTTGGGAAGCCAGAGAAGCTCTGGCAGGGGTGGAGGATGGGTCAGGAAAGGTCTGGAGCACAGAACCTTCACAGGAGGGCAAACCTGGGGACGTCAGCTCTCGGGTACCACGAGATGGGTGTAAGGGGTCTGCCTGGACCCCCACCCAAGGATGGGAGCAGAAGGACCTCATGGGGATGTGCCTACACTCTGGCTCCAGGGTGACCATAAGTGCAGGAGGCGGAGCCTGTACGCGTGGGAGGCAGTACAGAAAGTCTGATGACCGAGTCAACCACCTGCCATCAGGCTCAGCGCCGCCCCTTTAATCTGTGCGATGCAAGCAGCGGCTGCCTTCTCTCTCTGCCTCTGTGACTTCATCTGTGAAATGGAAATGACACCAGCATCTCCATGAAGGGGTGAGGGTGGCGGAAGTGAGGGTTGAGATAAAGCAGCCAAGCGAACACGGGAGCACGTCAAGGGCTCGATCAATGTTAGCTGTCAGGAAACTAACCGATGTTTGAGCAGCGGGACGAGGACAACTCTGGGGCATCTCCGTCTGCAGGCGGCATGTGGGGCCCCAGTAGTGGGCCGAGGCAGGGCACTACAGAAGGGGGTGAGGAAAGAGCCCTGCCCCTAGGGGTTCAGAGTAAAGCATGCCTAATGGAAGGACAGCTGCTGGAAGGGGGGAGGCGGGAGGGAGAGTGCAGGAAACGCTGCCTGGAGGGGGCTCCGGTTTCCCAGGGGGTTCCTGGGCTCTGTGACCACAGGAACTGTGTCAGGCCAGGCAGCATCACCCCATCATCCCAGGCCAGGTGCTCCTACGGGACCCCCATGGAGAAGAACCAAGTGGATGAACCTCGGGGGGATCTGGATGATGGGAGGATCTGGCTGAAATGTCCCCTCCCTCTTCTGGGTGACTTCCCGGAGCTTTGTGGGAGCTCACGAAGCGCTGTGTCCCCAAAGTACCTTCATCCTTAAGCTTTTACACAGCATGCCCCACGGTCCACGGGGTGCTGAGTCCCCTGAGGGCAGAGGCTCTGTCATCCCCGTACTGGCTCGGCCTCTTGGCACACCAGCACAGCAGAGGCACACAGACAAGATTTTGGGGGGCGGGGAGGCGCCCGGGTGGCTCAGTGGGTTAAGCATCCGACTCTTGATTCTGGCTCAGGTCACGATCTGATCTCACAGTTCGTGAGATCGAGCCCCATGTCGGGCACTGCGCTGGCAGCACGGAGCCTGCTTGGTATTCTCCCTCCCTCTCTCTCTCCCCCTCTCTCACTCACTCTCGAGCTCTCTCTCAAAATAAATAAATGTTTAAAAAAAAAAAGAGCATTTTGGGTTGAGACCTGGGTTTGAGTCCTGGCTCACCGCTCAACCAAATGAGTGCTTGAACAAGTCTCGGTACTTAATACACTTAATACAGTGCAACTCCTATGAGCCCTTCACTTCTTCATCTAGTGGTTCATTCATTCGTTCGGTTCGTACTACTGAGTGCTTACTGTGTGCAAACTCCTGGTGGTGCTCACATTAAGGATAGAGCAGAGACAACAAACAACAGACATAATCAATAAATAAAATATATGGTTAAGTTAGGGCAGGACGAGTACCACAGAGATAAAAAACAGTGGCAAAGGATAAAGGGGATGGGGTGCTGAGGGCAGGGGCAGGGACGAGGGCAAGGCGCAGCGTGAGATGTTTTTGCATATAAAGCATCTGACGTGATGGTTAAGAGAACGGATTCCGGAGCCAGAGTTGGGTTAAAAAATTTTTTTTAACACTTATTCATTTTTGAGAGACAGAGAGAGACAGAGCATGAGCAGGGGAGGGGCAGAGAGAGAGGGAGACACAGAATCCGAAGCAGGTTCCAGGCTCCCAGCTGTCAGCCCAGAGCCCGACTCAGGGCTTGAATTCACGAACCGCAAGATCATGACCTGAGCCGAAGTCGGACGCTTGACCAACTGAGCCACCCAGGCGCCTAGTCCAGACTTGGGTTTAAATCCTAGCATGTGCTAGGTGTGAGACAGTGGGTAAGTCACTTAACCTCTCTGTGCCTCGGTTTCTTCATCTGCAAAATGGGGATGATAATGATAGCAGCTACCATCAGGGGATTATTACAAAAACGGAGGTAATACACGTCAACGCTTGGCACGGTACTAGCACATTGTGAAGGCTGTATGAGCATCGGACAGAAGCAACCAGAAACACCGGCTACATGTCAGTGTTACGACGACAATCCTGGGACTCGCCTTATTTCCCTGGGCCCCCTTAGGTGGTGGGCATGGGAAAGGGTAGGCAAGGTGGCCCTCAGCAACTTCAGCTCAGGATCCAGTTGGAACCCCCTTCCTCTCGGCCGTGCAGAGTGGGACAAGCCCACCAGCTCTGGACCAAGCTGGTCTGGGACTGAATCGCGTCTCTACCATAGCCTGGCTGTGGGACCTTGGGCAGGTCTCAGGACCTCCGCAAGCCTTGGTCCCTCTTCTCTAAGGTGGGAATAATAATTGATTGTTTGCCAAGCCCCAGGCACTGTTCTAACTTCTTTGCAAACATCTCCTCATTCCATCCTTGTCACGACCTTCTGAGTTGGTTCCTTCGTTATTCTCTCATACGGGTGAAGAAACTGAGGCACAGGCAGGTAAGAAGCTTGCCTGGTCTGGTGTAGCCAGGATTTGAACACCTATCTGCCTGACCCCAGAGCTCACCCATCCCTGGCTATAATGCCACCCAGGATGGGTGCATAAGACACGCATGCCAGGCTCAGCGTCTCAACTGGCACTGTCCCTGCCATCACCAGTTCCGTCCCCATGCGTGGCCGGAGGGAAGGTGGGTAGTTTGGGCCCTGGGGCCATTTTGTTGTCATTTGCACTTTATTTTTTAATTTTTAATTTTGTTAATGTTTATTTATTTTTGAGAGAGAGAGAGAGAGAGAGACAGACAGAATGCGAGCGGGGGAGAGCAGAGAGAGAGGGACACGCAGAATCGGAAGCAGGCTCCAGGCTCTGAGCTGTCAGCACAGAGCCCGACGTGGGGCTCGAACCCACGAACCATGAGATCACGACCTGAGCCGAAGTCGGATGCTTCACCGACTGAGCCACCCACGCGCCCCTCATTTGCACTTTCAGTTCTTTCCGCCAGGTGGAGCGTGATCATCTTGGGCACCAAGTCTGCAGGTGGCCTGTATTTCACACCCTGTGCCCACCCTGACTGCCACTCCCCCAAAACAATCCTGGTCTCTGCTACTTGGTGTCATCAAAACAATTAAATTTTAGGGGTGCCTGGGTGGCTCAGTCGGTGAAGCGTCCGACTTCAGCTCAGGTCATGATCTCGCGGTTCGGGAGTTCGAGCCCGTGTTGGGCTCTGGGGCTGACAGCTCAGAGCCCATGAGACTGCTTCAGATTCTGTGTCTCCCTCTCTGTGCTCCTCCCCAGCTTGCACTGTCTGTCTGTCTCTCTCTCTCAAAAATAAATTTAAAAACATTAAAAAAAATAAATTTTGAACATCCATATTTGGTCCAAACGCAGACCTCTCAGAGAAACCATGTTTCAGAAAGAAACAACAACAAAAGACCTAATAGACTAGGCTATTTGTTTTAACAAAAAGACCCAGAAGAGACTAAAATGTCTGGGGATGGGTGGGCGCGCGGGGTTACTTTGGGTCACTAGGGAAGCGGAGTCACTCTTCAGAGAGGATCCCAGAGGGCCACGTGGACAATCAGAAATAGACCTACCTGTGCTTATTCCAGTGTGCGGGTCTTTAAATAGAGCCCCGGGGGCATTTTTGTAAATGTGGGACGAGGTGTCCCTTCGGCAGGCTGTTTATGGGACTGGGTAGTTCCGGCCTTCAATGGGCTGCTTTGTCCTGTGTCTGCTGCAGCCACAGCCAGACAATGAGTGGCTCCAATTCTCATGCTCCTTCTGCCCGCTTTCCTTAAACAAACTCAAGAAGCAACGGTCAGCCTGGGAGTGAGGCTTGCGTAAGAGCGCACGGAGAGGTGGCCGTGGCACAAGGGACCTTCCGAGGCTCCCTGGCAAGGACTTCCCTCCGGGGCCTCTGAAGGGTTCCAGAGCAGCTGCAGGGGACGGGGTGGGGGGCAGGAGGAGGACCCAAGGAAAAGCCTGGCCCCCTTGGTCCCTGAGTGCCCTGCCCTTCAGAGGCTCACCTTGTTCCTTGACCCCTAACACAGTGCACTTTCTGCTGTGGGGACATGGGGTCCCTGTAGAAGGCTGTGATGAGTCCGGCCCTGCCAGGCAGGGGACAGGGAGGTGTCTTTTTGTTCAGCCCTGTCCCATCCGTTCAGTCACTCACGGTGTGTGAGGCATTGCTTCTATAGTCACAGTCACGGTGGCTCCATCTATGGGACGTGTACTGCCTACCCAGCCACGCGCTAAGCACCCCACGTGTGTTCTTTCTTCCATCCCCACAGCTCTGAGTGGGATTAGCCTCACCTTATTATCCCCATTGCAGAGATGAGCAAACACACTCAGGGAGGCCAAGTTCCTGCCGTCGGTCAAGGGCAGGCTGGGGCTCTGACCCAGGGGTGCTCGATTCTGAGGCACATGACCTTCACTGCCAAGCGCTCCCACTTTGCCGATGCAGGAGGCACAGACCCTGCCCTCCAGGAGCTCAGCCTGGTGGGCGAGGGAAGCGAGAAAACAGACCGTTACAGAAAAGCTTTAGGGAATACCGGCCCAGGTGAGAAGGGGCCCCTAAGTCTAGCCCAAAGAGAGCCAGTAGGTTATAAAGAACTTAGAAGAGATCTTTGAGGTCAGTCTTTTAAGAAAAAGGTAAAAGACAGGGGCGCCTGGGTGGCTCAGTCAGTTAAGCCTCTGACTCTTGATTTTGGCTCTGGTCACAATCTCATGGTCGGTGAGATTGAGCCCCGCATCAGGCTCTATGCTGACAGCGCAGAGCCTGCTCTGGATTCCCTCTCTCCTGTCTCTGCCCCTCCCCTGCTCTCCCTCTCTCTCTCTCAAAATAAATGAGTAAACATTTAAAATAAATAATTTAAAAAGGTAAGAGCCAAATGGAGGAAGATTTGCTCCCCCACCTAAACTGAAAGACTTCTGGGACAGGAGGAGGGGTATGCGTGTGTGCACTTATGTGCGTGAGCCTGCAAAGTGTGTGTGTGTGTGTGTGTGTGTGTGTGTGTGTGTGTGTGTGTTGAGTCTGAGGGTTGATAGAGGGGACAATGAGGCCACGCTTGACACTAGAGGCTCACGAACCTTCAGTAGATGTTGGGGTCTTGCCGTCGGTATCATCAACCACTGACCTTGGTCATTCCACAGTCACACATATTCACTGAGACCCTCTGTCAAAGCACGTTGAGTCCCCACCACGATGCGGCCTAGACAAGTTGTTTTTCGGATCGGGAAACTGAGACTCGGTGCTATTAAGACCCTTGTCAAGGTGCACGTCACTGTCAAAGCTACTAGGACTCAAAAGCTTCGAGGACGGGGACTTAAAGACTATCTGTGTGAGCCAGCCAGCCAGCTGGTGACTCCTCTCCAGACATCTGTCCAAGGCGATTGCCGTAGCTTTTGTTTGAGTGCGTTTAAAAGGAGATGGTGCCTCGTGTTCCAAAGCACATCATCTGTCCTCAGAGAAACTTCACAATTACCAGCAAGTTCTTCCTTATTTTGAGTGTAACTCTATCACCCCAGTTCCCTCTGGGGGGCATATGCAGTGGCATCTCTCTCTTTCAGAGGCCAGCCCTCTGGAAATTCGGAAAAGACCCCCGAGTCTCAGCCAGGAGGCCTCCGACACACAGGGAGGCTGCCCACTGAGGCTCTTGTCCCACTGCCCTGGCATCAGGCCAGTCTGTGCCTGATTCTAGCACTCAGCAGGGGTGGCAGGGTGGGGAGACAGTGGGTGCAGACCCCAGAGCCTCTGCCTAGTGACCAGCCCTCGGGGCTTCTGCCCAACCAGGTCCACACACTTGCTCCGGTCCCGTGGGGTCCCCCACCCTTGTGCCGACTTTGTCTGTCGAGACTTCTGTCCTCTCTTTCACGGAGCTGGAGAGACAGTAGCGAGGAGGCAGCAAAATGCCCTACTGTTCGCGCCTGCGACCCGCAGGCGTGAATCTCTCCCAGGACGCGTGGCCCCCTGACTCACCCGGGGCCCGCCCTGGGTAAACGTCCCGTGCTGCGCTGTCCTTTCAGGGCGTACATTTCCATGAGGCCCAGGTTTGGTTCCCAGAACAGCAGTAAAGGAAGGACCCACACATTCCCCCAGCCCCCCTCGCTCAGCCGGTGTTGACAGAAGGACCACGTGACACGGGAGTGAGTAACGCAGGGGCCTGGACAGAGTGGGAGGGGGACCAGGAGCAGGAGGGCAGGGGCCGCGGCTGCCCATCACCTGGGACAAAGCCTGGCATTGTCCACACGCCCCTTCCCCAGCTGCCCCCTGCGGGGCTGCGGGAGGCTTCCAACCCAATCCTGAGTTGTTGGGGTGAGTCCTCCTCACCTCCCCCCCCCCCCCCCCACCATAAGGGCCCATCCCCAGGGAAACGGTTCCTGCTTGGGCTCAGAAGGCAGCAGGTTAAGAATACCAGGCCCTGGCACTTTCCTTCCCTCCATCCCTCACCCAGCTCCTTGGACGGAGCCTGGCAGCGGAGGGAGGCCTCTGCATCTGGAATCTTCCAGCCCTCCTGTTCCCTTGGCTGGGTATATTTGTCTTGGCCGCCTTCACCTGGGCTTTTTACAACAGATTTTCTTTCCTTTGCTGCCCCCCCCACCCCCGCCCCGGCAGCTGGCCTCACGGTGCACAGAGCGAGGCTTGTTTTCGAGGGGCCACAGAACCCCACTCTGAGCAGCAGCCCACCCGTGTCTGAGCCCCCAGCTGCCAGCTCCCTCGAGGGCTGCGGAGAGCAGCCCCGGACGGAGTGGCAGAGGCAGGGCCTGGGATCAGAGCGCTGGGAAGGGGGGCACGGGGAGGCCCGAGTTAGCAGGGGTGGGAGGAGAGAGACCAACCCACAGCTGGCACAAGGCAGCCTTACAGAGACTTGCTGGAGAAGATCAGGGATCGGACGGAGAGAGTCCCAAAACCAGGTGGAGAGAAGGAGAAGGGAGAGCCGAGCCGGTCTGGGGGGGGCCCCTAGGAAGAGGGGGCCCTGCATTGGAGTCCCCACCCGCCCCTTCTTATCTGTCAGTTTCGGGCCCCTGCCCCCTGCTCCTATTCTGTAACGTAGAAATGATAATGCTTTACTTGCTCCAAGGTAAGGAACTGGACTTCTTGAGGTACTTTCCAGTTTGAAAACCTATGACTTAATAGTTGGGTTTTTTTTTTTTTTAATGCCAATAAAAGGTTATTTGTGTGCAAACAGAACGTTGACATAACAAGATGGGCCTCAGGTGGGGGAGGGGAGGAGTTTTCTGCCCGGTGACGTCCAGATCCGGCGGTAGGGATGAAATCCGTTCTAAATCACAGCCAGTCCTCCTCAGGGGGGTGGTTTCTGAATAGAGGGGCCTTTATGGTTCCCTCTCCACGCCCCCTCCTGGGGCAGACTTTCCCCTTGAAGCCCCCAGCCTTGGCCCAGCGTCTCCCCCCACCCCACCCCACCCCCCGTCCCTGACTCCCTGTTCTGCTAAGGCCCCCCTGCCCCTGACCTTGCCCATGGCCAGCTGGCCTGCAGAGCAGGCTTGGCACCCAGTGCAGGGCTCCTCTGCTCCGAGGGCAACTCAGGGCATGGGCTGCAGGCATGCACCTTCACGGGTGCCCGTGCCTGGTTCGAGAAGCCTGGTGCTGGCTGAAAGTTCCTGTCCGCTCTGTCTCCCATGCCACGGAAGGATGGACAGACAGCCTCTCAGCCTCGAGGCCCACCCTCCCCCCACACACCTTGGGGTGCTCTCCTGGTCCCAGAATCCTCTCCCAGAGGTGTTTGCCCACACCACATCCCCACGGGACCAGGGGGTCACCCTCTCTTATCTCCAATTGTATCTCTGCGGGTCCTTCTCTGTGCAGGTCCCTGGTCCTCGCTGTGGCCTCTGGCTCAAAGTGTTGACATCCCAGTGGTTGTCCCCACAGCCTCATGGCTGCCGGCCCTGGCACACCCCAAAGAGTCCCGGCTCCTTGCCACCGCCCAGTCTGCACCCCACACCTTCATCCCACACCGTGCCCCTCTTCGCTCGGTCAGTTCTAACGGACTTTGTTCCTTGCCGCTTACTTGATCTGTAGGCAATTCTCGTCATTCTCAGTAATGTTCTATAAAGTCACCTTGAACTGTGAATTGGCAAACACAGAACTGTCATTCTTAGGCGAGAACAGGGTCAGTTCCCGCCAGGTTCTCTGGTCACAACATTATCATCAACCCATCAGTACGCAACTTTGTCTCACACGCGGGTCCGTTTAAGGACGTCTTATTTAACAGATGCCGTTCGTTCATCAACACGGAACCGCGACTCCCGCCTGAACCAAGCTTATCTGACCTGTATTTCTTCCACGAGGCCCATCACACCAGCCAGCACTTCAGGACTTCGCTCGCGGGCCATTTTAAACAGTGAAATCAGGGGTATGTGGGTGGCTCAGTGGACTAAGCATCCGACTCCGGCTCAGGTCATGACCTCACGGTTCGTGGGCTCAAGCCCTGTGTGGGGCTCTGTGCTGACAGCTCAGAGCCCAGAGCCTGCTTTGGATTCTGTGTCTCCCTCTCTCTCTTCCCCTCCCCAGTGTGTAATCACTCTCTCTCAAAAATAAACATAAAAAAAAAAAAACCCAGTGAAATCATCCACAAAAAGCACAAACTTGTAAAAAAAAAAAACGTGGCACTAAATAGACCACGAAAAGGACACTTGTTGACGGTGTCGAAGCAGAAAGAAGCAGGCAGCACGTTGCCTCATGCAAGCCAGGGGGGCAATTCAAAGTTGTCACTGATCTGTGCATGTCTACAAATGACTGTGCCACAGTCAGTGGGTTTTGGAATGCAAATAAATCTTAGCAAGTAGGCAAAATCACAAAGGCGTGATCGACGAGGATTGACTGCCTGTCTCTTGCTCTCCCCATCCTTCCTCCTTTCCTTCACCAAATCCTTCTGGATCTTCTCTGCCATGTCCCACCTTTGTCCACTCTGCCCCTGCATAGACACTTCCTTACTTGTTCACAGAGCAAATATTTATTGAGCACCAAGTACATATACCAGGCATGGTGGTAAGGACTTTGGGGCTCCAGAAAATGGACGGGAGTCTAGGTCAAGGGCTGGCGTACTTTTTGTGTAAAGGGTCGAAAAGTAAGTATTTCAGGCTTTGCAGGCTCTGCCACAACTACCTAACTCCGCCATGATAGCCCCAAAGCTGCCACAGATGATATGTAGGTGAATGAGCTGTTAATCCAATCAGGTGGTGGGTGGTAGTCTGTCCACCGACCCCAGGTCTAGAAGAGTCCTGACTCCTTACCACAGCTCTTTCCCCCGGGCTCCTCACTCTCCACGCCCTGATTATCATCCATTTGCACCTAGCTCCCCTGGAAATCCTACCCTAAAACTGCCTGGGACCCAAGGGCAGGGATCACGATTGTCCTGCTCCCTGGCACGTCAGGGTCTAGCACAGCAGGGGATCCATCAATTTACTGCAATGACAAATAAATACATAAATCAACGTCCCATATTTATGACTGTGCCCATTGGACCCAACTTTTGGCCCCAATACTCTTTAAAAAATATGTCGAGACAACTCCATGATCATACTTAAAGATAGAGACCTCGAGACCCTTTCTGGACGCAGCCCCTAAAATTGCAAGTGTTTCTTCAGGGATGAGGTGTCCGCCAGGCTCCCATCTGGACATTTTCCTCAGGGAAGGGTCCAGAAGGGCATACAGCCTAGACAATGAAAGGGAACTCTTCTTCCGTCTTTCTTCCTCCTCCTTATTCCTTTCTTTCCTCTCCCGGTTTCTCCTTGCCTTTCTCTCCACCGGGAAAGCTGGGTAGCCAGGTGGCTGCTGAGGGTTGCCTCTGGTCTAGGGTTTTTGGAAGTAGGGTAGAGGAAGTCCCTGACTCTGGGCTGTGTTGGCCAGTTCTTCCTCGCCCATGATGGGTGTCCCAGTGGGCATAACATTCCCCTGCACTAGGCTGGAGACCCCCTGGGACTGTGTCTCTTGGAGTCTTCACAAAGCTGCAGGCAGCTGGGTTCAGATCCAGAGAAAGACCAGCCCTCCAACAGAAGGTCTGTCACCAACACAAAGCAACAACTCCCCAGGAAAGGGAGTTGGGCCAAGCGAGTAGAGAAGAAAATAAATTCCCAGCCCCACCGCCCTCGAATCCCACAGCATGGATTTGCCCGGAAGCCCTGTGACCCGGACCCCGTGAATGCGTACGTACACACGCACGCACACACGTACAAACCCGGCCTCGTGGTCCATAGGGCGGAAAAGAAATCTCAAGTTGGTGTAGAATGTCTTCTCAATATGTCACTTCTATCTATAAAGTCTCCGCCCAATGGGGAAAGATTGAGCAAATCTGGGACATGAATCCTGGGCCTCAGAGGGTGACGGGAACTGTGGGCGTGTGTGAAGGTGAGTCATCTTTCACACTTGCTCACGAGCCTTCTATAGGTCCGTACAAAATGTAGCCTCACGCCACCCTTCGAGGCCGGGCTCTATGAGGGGAGCCCCAAGGGGACTGGCCCCGTACAACACAGAGGACAGAAACCCTAAAAGATAGAGAAGAGAGGAGAGGAGCACTGTAGAGAGCTCTGAGCGAGCGCCCTCCACACCTGCGCCCGTGGAAGTAGGCTCCCATATGAATGTGGCCAGAGAAGGCAAGGGGAACTCACAGGGATGCTGTGTGGTGTGTTCTGGGACCCTCCCAGAACAGGAAGGCCCTACTATTCGAAGACCGCGTGAATGCTAAGGTCTATAACAAGCAAATGTTTGAGAAATGGAAGCCCTGGATGGGGCGCAGAGTGGCAGGGGATAAAGACTCAGGCAGCCCTGAGTCAGGCAGACACGGCTGTCTGGCCTGGGCCTATCCAGGCTCCAAACTCTTCATCCGTACCATGGGCTAACACTAGCGCCTCTCACCCCAGGCCTGTTGGATTAGTTAGATGATGTTTCACCCAGTGCTTGGCATGTAGAAAATCCGCGAAACCTCCGCAGCCACAATGACACAGATGATAGGGGTGATGCCGGAGTTCTCTTAGCTCTTGGGAGCGAAGGCATACGTTACTCCGAGCTTCCATGTCTGCAGCCCCTGTCTTGTGGCTGTGTCATCTACAAAACGAGATGGCTTGGCCAAACGAGTCCCAAGAGTGCTGCAAGAGCCCAAGTCTTAGGACGCTGGGACTTGTCGCATTCTAGGACTCCACGGAAAATAGCCGATGCCCTGATATGGTCCTGCTCGGAACAGGAATGGGAAAAGCCCAGCTGAGACACAAACCGGTAACATTACTCTGGTGGCTTATGTCCTCCCTTGGCCTTTGCAGCCAGGGTAACTGTGCAAAGAATAAAAGTAGTGCCTTGCAACCAGCCCACCCAGTCAACACACTCCCACCCTTCTGTGAATGTGGTGATCCACTTTTCTGACATGATCACCACGCATTCATTTTGCCTCATGTCAATGGAACCCAAAGGTACAGAGTCTTTTGTCTCTGTTTTCCTTTCCTCAACGTGTTTCTGAGATTCATCTACGTTGTCGTGCCTATCCACAGTTCATTCTTCTTATTGCTGAGAAGTAGTCCGTTGTGCGGATATACCACAATTTGTTTATTCATTCATGGCCATTTGGGTTGTTTTCCGTTAGGGGCTATTACGAATAAAGCTGCTACGCTTTACAACAAAAGCCCCATTGGTGTTCCGTGGGAGAAAACTGTCTTGAAATAAAGGGTACTGGAGCAGCTGGATATCTATTTGGGAAAAAAGTAACCTTTACGTCTAGTTTACACATCACACAAAAATTGACGCAAGGTGGATCAGAGGGCTGAAGTAGGGAGGTAAAACACTTTTCTACGAGAAAACATAGGAGAATATTTTCATGACCTTGGGAAGAGCAAGCATGTTTTAAACAGGACATAAGGGGCGCCTGGGTGGCGCAGTCGGTTAAGCATCCGACTTCAGCCAGGTCACGATCTCGCGGTCCGTGAGTTCGAGCCCCGTGTCAGGCTCTGGGCTGATGGCTCGGAGCCTGGAGCCTGTTTCCGATTCTGTGTCTCCCTCTCTCTCTGCCCCTCCCCGTTCATGCTCTGTCTCTCTCTGTCCCCAAAAAAATAAATAAATAAACGTTGAAAAAAAAATAAACAGGACATAAAAGGCATTACCCATTAAAGAAAAAATAAAAAGAAAGTGGGCTTCATTAAAATTAATAACCTTTTCATCAAAAGACATCATTAAGGGGGCACGTGGGTGGCTCAGTCGGTTAAACATCTGACTCTTGATTTGGGCTCAGGTCATGATCTCATGATTTGTGAGATCGAGCCCTGCATCGGGCTCTGAGATGACAGTGCAGAGCTTGCTTAAGATTCTCTCTCTCCCCCTCTCTCTCTCTGCCCCTCCCGCACTTGCAGTCTCTGTCTCTCTCAAAAAGAGGGAAAAAAAAAAGACTTGGGGCACCTGGGTGGCTCAGTCAGTTGAGCGTCCAGCTCTTGGTTTCAGCTCAGGTCATGATCTCACAGTTTCATGAGTCTGAGCTCCACATCAGGCTCCAAGCTGACAGCGTGGAGTCTGCTTGGGATTGTCTCTCCCTCTCTCTCTCTGTCCCTCCCCCACTTGTACTGTCTCTCTTAAAATAAATAAACTTTAAAAAATTTATAAAAAAAAGATTTCATCAAGTATCTGAATAGATAAGCCAAAGACTCGTAGATGTTTGCTATATACATATGTGTGTGTGTGTGTGTGTGTGTGTGTGTATACATATATATACATCTGAGAAAGCAGTGCTATTCATAATGTTTACTTTTAAAACGCCACAAGTCAAATATAAGTAAGGAAAGAAACAACTCAGTTAAAAAAAGTATGTAGCGGTGCCTGGGTGGCTCAGGCGGTTAAATGTCCACCTCTTGGTTTCTGCCCAGGTCTTGAGCTCACAGTTCATGGGTTGAGCCCTGTCTCGGGCTCTGTGTTAACAGTGTGGAGCCTGCTTGGGATCGTCTCTCCCCCCCTCTCTCTACCCCTACTCTGTTTGTGCATGCTCTTGCTCGCTCTCTCTCAAAATCAATACAATAAAATTTTTAAAATTCTTTAAAAAATATGTGAACTATTTGAACAGAAACTTTTCGACAGATACGCAGGATGGCTGGTAAGCCTAGGAAAAGATGCCCAACATCAACATTCACCAGAGCAATGTAACTTAAAACCACAATGAGACCCTACTGCCTACACGTCAGAAAGACTGACGTTAAAGACACTGACGACACCAAGTGTTGGGGAGGATGTGGAGCACCTGGAACTGCCGTAAGCGGCAGGCGGGAGGGTGAGTTGGTTCAGCCACTTTGGAAAAGCATTTGGTAGGGGCTACTAAAGGTGAATAGCACCCTGTGTCCCAGCAACTCCACCTCTAGGTATATAACCAACAGGAAGCGTGAGTATTCACGAACAAGAATGACGATAGCAGCCTTCCCCATAATGCCCAGCGTACTTTAATCCAGATAAAATAGAAATGTCACTTCTAGGATGCCTTTGGTCCTAGGTTTGAGAGGACACAGGGTCAGAAAGGACTATGCGGAAAGCTTCGAAGCTCGGCTCAGGAAGGAGACTGATAACAAAGTGGGAAGGGAAACAGGTGGTCCCTAGAAGATCATGATGAACCTGCAGATGGGGGTGACTGTGATCTCAGCTAGCTAAGGGGGCCCCGTGGAGCCAGCCTTGAGCTTGGGATGGGGAGCGAGAAGCCAGGGGGAGTGAGGTCTTTGAGGGGGAACTTCTCCGTTTTTCACGTCATGAGTGGGCACCCACTGTCCGGTGAGACCCGTGAACACTGGGATCCAGGTCACCTGCGCCAAGCCGCAGGTGGAACTGGTCCTGCTTCCAGAGAGCCGGACCTTCAGCCCCTCTGCTTGCCCAGGCACATCTACCAGCTCTTCTCCTCCCAATGCCACTGCCACTGCCGGGGAAGGGCTGTGCCAATGCGGATCCGGGAAACCCCTGGACCAGGGGCCCTGTATCTAC
Source organism: Felis catus (assembly GCF_018350175.1). Taxonomy (NCBI): domain Eukaryota; kingdom Metazoa; phylum Chordata; class Mammalia; order Carnivora; family Felidae; genus Felis; species Felis catus. Next base: position 6,958,106 of record NC_058373.1, on the reverse strand, counting down.
CCACGTTGGCTTGTGTGCCCAACATGACATCTTTCCTGAGAACAGAAATAACCTCATCCAGACACAGAACGGAAGGCACATTCGACAAGGGGACACGTAAGCATTTCCTAGAGCAGACACCATGGCTTCAGAGCCCGCAGGCAAAGAACACACGTGGGGCTTGGTCCTAAGGGACCTGGATATTACACAGGAAATATTTGGGTAAACCTCCCACCTCAACACCCACACTTGCTTAAACTTCACCTCCTGGTGATAGGGGAGAACCAAAGAAATGTGTCATTTTTAGTAAGAGGAACTCTTGAAAAATATTGTTAGGAAAAAAATAGAAATAAATAGAAATTTCACCTGCTTTCAAAGCAAATAGCCCACAGGAAGCCACAGGACTATTTTAAAATCTCATATTGAAAGTCCAGGAGAGACGTGAGCTGGGGCTCCAAAGAAGTAGCTGCTAAAAAATGAACCTGTTTTGCTGGCCCAGGTCATTAGTAGAGGAAACATGTCATTTCAAAAATGGGAAGGGAGGGGCGCCTGGGGGGCTCAGTCGGTTAAGTGTCTGACTCTTGGTTTCAGCTCAGGTCATGATCTCAGGGTTGTGAGATTGAGCCCTGCGTCGGGCTCTGTGCTGAGTGTGGAGCCTGCTTAAGATTCTCTCCCTCTCCCTCTGCCTCTCCCTCCCCGTTTGTGCTCTATAATTTTTTTCACTTTAAAAAATGGGAAGTGAGTCTAAGGAAACACTAGAACGCAGAAGTCCCCGCAGGGAGGCAACTGGTCTGCCCAGCCAGGGGGCTGAGCCTGCCCCTGCCTGGTCACACCTGTACCTCTTCCTGATCTGTTTAAGGCCCTGCACTGTCCTTCTCTGTGCATTCGAACTTCTTCTTATAGAAGCACCGAGTTCTCTCTCCCATAAGCCTTTCTTCTTCTTCTTTTTTTAATGTTTATTTACTTGAGAGAGAGTGAGAGAGAGAGAGAGAGAGAGAGAGGGAGTGGAGGAGCAGAGAAAGGGGGGCGGACAGAGGATCTGAAGCAGGCTCCATGTGCACTGTCGGTACAGAGACCGACATGGGACTCAAACTCACAGACCGCGAGATCATGACCTGAGCCAAAGTCGGACGCTTAACCAACTGAGCCACCCAGGTGCCCCCATAAGCCTTTCTTTTATGGGCTGTCTTGATAAGGTTTCTGGGTCAAAAGTGTGATTCAAGGAACTTCTTACATGAGACATCTCAAACCAATAACACAAGCTAAACTGAGTGTGTTAAATGCTCTGAGTGAGGGAGTGCAGGAGACTTTGGGAGCCCAGAGGAGGACACCCAGCCCCTCCGGGGGTAGCAGGGAGGCCTTCCAGTGACCCAGTGCTTGAGCTGGGTCTTGAGCCAGAAGAAAAGAAGGAAGGACCTTCCAGGGGGAGAAGCCCCACGTGCAAGAGCACAGAGCTGTGACTGCTTAGCAGGTGGCAGAAGCCCTGAGGGAGAGAAGCCGGACGGGAGGAGAGAAGGCCAGACCTGAAGGAGGCATTTATGCCTCACCCCTCTTTTCAATTTACCCTGAAGGCACACACGTGGGTAGGCAGCATGGGTCTCATGCTGTGGGGCCGCGTCCGACTCCCCTCCCCAGGGATAAAGGCACTGCTACAGGAAGGGAGGCTCGGAAAAGAGCAATTACACCTATCAGGGCACAGAGAACCTAGTCTGCAAATAGATGTAAGTATTTGTCTTGTTCGGTCTCAAGAGAATCGAGAAGAGACAAAGTCTTCACGTCAAGAGGCACACGGAGAAGGCTCAGCACTTCAAAATGGTGGCAGTGGGGAGTACCCCCAAGAAGCTTAGAAAGGGGTGTTTGGGGAGGAATGACAGCGAGCAGTACTTTACGCAGGAAGCTGCAAACATCTGGAATTAATCCACCCTAGGGATGGTAGGGAGGCAAACAGAAATCGGTTCAAGGAGGGTTTTGATGATTTCAGGGGCGGGAGGGCACAGTGATTATTAAGGGAAGCTGGGGATGTTTGGGATTTAGGCCCAACCGCTTGAGGTTGGAGTCTTGGAGCACCAGCATGCTTTCCCAGCAAGCTTTGCAGACGGGGCAGACCAAGGGCTGGGTCAGACTGACCACTCACCCAACCCAGCTGGCACGGCCACTACTTCCTGCATCACTGACCACAAGCCCGGCTGACCCTGGTTCTGATAATGACGGGGAAGCAGGACTCAGAGAGGGAGGGGTCGAGCCTGTGAACTCACCCTACATAACCCACCCTATTCTCTTCCCTAGTTGCACACAGATGGTGCCAACCTCCAGTTCCTGAGAAGGGCTATGGATGGACGCCCCGTCCATGGGCTTTGAGCAGCATCTGAGCTTGCTTTCTTCGTAGGGGTCTCTTTATCGCAACAGGAAAAGGCCTATTTTCACATGGATATCACTTACGGGTGCCATGAGGGCCAGATGTGAGGTTTCTCCGCTCAGCGTCAGCGTCAGGGACATGGAGACAGTAAAGAAAACAACCCGATAATCATAAGGAGGAGGAGATGCCGAGAATAGGGGACAGAAAAATGGAGACAGCAATACCGCTATAAGCAGGAGCAGTCATAATGGTGAGGCTGACGGATGAGACTGAGCCCTGGAAGGAAAGGTGGAGAAGGCAGAGTGGAGGTATTGTAGGAGATGAAGCCAGTGGAGATGAAGATAAATCCGTGGTGTTAGTGAAGGCAGAAACGACGGAGGCGTGAAGGCACAGGAGGTGATGACGGGGGTGAGGGTAAACGGAGACCGTCAGGGATTCCTGGAGCGTGTGGGTCTTGAGCCAGCATTTACACACTCGTAGAGTTTACATAGAGAAGATAGAGAGGGACATCCCAAGCCAGGGAAATGTTAGTGCGAATCTGAGGGGACAGAATAAGCTGGTTGTATCTGTGGGGCAGGGAAGACGGCGTCCAGGAGCGGGGCACCCGAACGCTGGCCTGGCACGGGGAATGGAGCGCAACGAGGAGAGTAAACCCAGACGGAGGCGTTCAGACTCTGGGTGGTGAACGGAGAGCCCTGGAAGCCTGGAGCAAGGCAGGGCTGTTAGAGAAGAAGGTGTGCTGTGGGTGGTCTGGAAACGGTGAGCCGGCTGCTGGGAGGTGCGGCTTGGGGCTCAGAGACGCCGAACCCTCCGGACTGCAGCCACGAGCGCCAGGTTCCTGCCAGGGAAGGGGCTGGCTCCGGCTGGAGGCTCGCTGAACCCCAAGTCTGAGTATTTTCTCCTTTCCTGAAGTCCAGATCCGAACCACTCCCATACCTTAGCTCTAATTCAGTGACACCCGAGAATCAGGATGCATTTCGTCACATCTGACCCTTTGTCGGGCTGGATGGCGGTTAGCGTGCTGTAGCCAACTCGAATGGGCCTGTGACAGCTGATTGTGCAAATGTCTTCTCAAATTCAAGTTCAGTGACATAAGCGTTGGTAGCTTGATATCAGCTGTGGGAGCATTTTAGACCACAGACACTGGCAAATGCTCTAAGTTGGCTTTTCTGTTCCTGGAGATCCATCCGATTGTTAAACATTTACCACCACCCCGCTGACCGCTCTCCGGGAGCCCCAACAAGAGCGAGGATACTCCCCATGCCAGGCCTGGGCACACAGCACATCCCTGCATTCTAATGTCATCTGTGAGGTTTCAAACCGAACTCGTGTTACAGTAATTTCGAACCCCCGATAGGCAGGGAAACTCATCAGGCAGGCCTGGATATTTTCCCCAGCTTCTTATTATAATAAAATTCAAAATGTGCACGAAAGTGGAAGGAACACACAATGACCATGCATATACTTTCCAAATGCATAATCAAATTTTTGTCCATTGTCTAGAGAATGGCTTTTTCTGTTTTCTCTCCCAAATAAGGATCCAATTAAAGTTCCCCAATGCATTTAGTTGTTTTGCTCCTTAACTCTGTGTTTCTTCTTCTTTAGTCTCTTTTCATTTAGAGCAAGGGTCTGAATTTTTCTGCAAAGGGCCAGATAGTAAACATTTTATGTTTATGTTTTGCAAACCAAGAAGCAAAATCAAGGTCGGTACTCAGATTAACAACCATTTCAGGCCGGGGCGCCTGGGTGGCTCGGTCGGTGAAGCATCCGACTCTTTGATTTCAGCTCGGGTCATGATCTCATGGTTAATGAGGTGGAGCCCTGCATCCGTGCTAACAGTGCAGAGCCTGCTTGGAATTCTCTCTCCCTCTCTCTGCCTCTCCCTTTCTCTCTCTTAAAAATAAATGAAAATTTTAAAAAATTAAAATGTGAAAGGCTTTCTTAGCTTACAGCTGAACAGCAACAACAAAAAAGCAATGAGCTAAATCTGCCTTTTGAGCTGTAGGTTGCTAACCTCTGATTTAGAGCTCTTTGTCCTCATTTTCTGCCCCATGACCATGGATGTGTGACCTGTGCATTTGAACAGGGCCGTGGGTGCTCAGAAGGACCCAGTGCTTGGTATGATGTTTCTCCTTGAAATTTTTTTTCCCCCTGAAATTTGATCTTTAACTTCTAAGTGAAGTCTGATGAACAGACTGTGGATAATGTGCATGAGCAGAGGAGACGTACACAGTATGCACGAGTGGCCATTGCCAGCCACCCATCTGTGCACAGTGTCTCCAGTACCCCGTGAGCACACCGTTCCAGGGGACCCAGGATGTATGTTACACCTACAACAGAGTAAACAGGGCACCTTTGTTCAAAACAGGGGCTTTCTATTCAAACCAGAACTAGCTTCAAATGCAGAAAGAAGGCAAGAGGGTTCTAAGAAACACACATGGCCAAGAAGCTCTGTCACACCCATCCCTACTCACCTGACTTCCCAGGGACTGGCTTCCTTGTAACTTACCCCACAAATGAGGACATTCAAGGGAAGGAAATGATAGAGCAATCTTTTCCTTCCAAGACCTCCTTATTTATAAATGCATGGATGGTAGAGAGGGTTGGCAGAGTATATCAGGAAGTGATATAAAAACAGCTGTGTTAGTTTTGTGCAACATTTCCATGGTTCTGGTAAGAACCAAACACATATGCATGTACAAAGTATGAGACATGAAATGTGTAATTTTGGTGATTCCACATATGAGCTAAATGCTTTTATGTTTGTGTTTACAAGTGGCATTGGGGTGCCTGGGTGGCTCAGTCCGTTAAGCGTCCGACTTCGGCTCAGGTCATGATCTCGCAGTTCGTGAGTTCGAGCCCCGCGTCGGGCTCTGTGCTGACAGCTCAGAGCCTGGAGCCTGCTTCGGATTCTATGCCTCTCTCTTTCTCTGCCCCTCCCTTGCTCATGCTCTGTCCTCTCTCTCTCTCTCAAAAATAAACATTAAAAAATTTATTTTTAATAAAAAAATAAAAAATAAAATGGCATTGCACACGGGGTGCCTGGGTGACTCAGTCAGTTGAGTGTCTGACTCCTGATTTCAGCTCCGGTCATGATCCCAGGGTCATGGACTGCTTAGGATTCTTTCTTTCCATCTGGCTCTCTCCCCTGCAATCAATCAATCAATCAATAAATTGAATGATATGCCCATGCCATGTATTTTTTTTGATGTTTTTAATTACTTTTGAGAGAGAGAAAAAGAACACAAGTGGGGGAGGGGCAGAGCGAGAGGGAGACACAGAATCCGAAGCAGGCTCCAGATGCTGAGCTGTCAGCACAGAGCCCAACACAGGGCTCGAACTCGATAACTGCGAGATCATGACCTGAGCCGAAGTTGGATGCTTAACCCACTGAGACGCTCAGGCGCCCCGATGCCAAGTTTTTTTTTTTTTTTTTTAAAGTTGTTTGAAATAATTATTCTCTCCTGAAAGTAATATCAATTCAACAGGGAGCTGGGTTCATTCGCTTCTGCTTGTATTCAGTTTTAGGGTTTTATTTCGTTTTATTTTCAAATGTGTAAAGCGTTTGCACAGTTCAAAAGTTAAAATGATATAAAAGGATGTACTCAGAAATGTCTACCCATCATCTTTATCTTTTCCAGCTCATTCCGCGAACTATGTCAATACCTAGTTACTATTTTCACTTTTTCCTTACACAGAAGGTAACACTATGTACTCTTTTAGGCGTCTTGTTTTTTTCCACTGAACAATATATTCTAGAAATCGCCCTACGTGTATTCACAGGGGCTTTCCTCATCCTGTTTTAGGCCTGCCTGGTGCTCGCGAGGCGGACCCACCACAGCATATTCAACCAGTCCCCTACCGATAGGCGTTTGGCTGCTTCCTATCTTTTGTTTTACCCACAATGCTGAAGTGAGTAACCACGTACTTGTTTATCGACTTGTATTTTCAGCGTTAGATCCCTGGAATTAGATGGTTGGTCCAAGCCTACCCGCCTACGCCACTGGATTAGACGTCAAGCTCCCCGCCATTTTGCACTCCCACAGAGCGGCCTCAGAGAGAACTGCCAAGCTTTGGGATTTCTGCCGACTTGATAAGGGAGAAATGATGGTTTAATAAAGTCTCAACATGCATTTCTCTCATTGCTTGCGAGACTGAACACAGTTTAACATGTTTGACGTATTTACCTCCCTTTTTCTGTGAATGGTCTGCTGGTGTCATACACCCATTTTTCTATTATGTTTTTTTAATTTTTTTTAAAATGCTTTATTTATTTTTGAGACAGAGAGAGACAGAGCGTGAGCAGGGGAGGAGCAGAGAGCGAGACACAGAATCCAAAGAGGCTCCAGGCTCCGAGCTGTCGGCACAGAGCCCGACGCGGGGCTCGAACTCACAAACCGCGAGATCATGACCTGAGCTGAAGTCGGACGCTCAACCGACTGAGCCACCAGGCGCCCCTATTACGTTTTTGCTCCTTTTCTTCTCAGTTTCAAGGTGCGACTCACACGCCAATGCTTTACCTGTGATACAGACCGCAAATATCCGCCTCCACCTCCCCAAGGGTGTCATTTTGTCTTTTGACTTGGTTTATGGTGCTTTTGGAGAGATTTTGTTTTTAGGGGAAGGGGGAAAGCAAGAGGCAAAATCGACCAGCACTTCCTCGGCCGTGTCCTCAGGATCTCAGGCCACAGTTGCCCTTCCCAGGCCCATGAAAACTACCTGGAATCAGATGTGCAAACACGCAGGAGCTGGTGAGACACCGAGCCACGGAGATGAGCGTGAGCACGGTGATGGCTACCACACCTCCTCCCCTCCAAGAGCTTAGGTGGGGGCCAGCAGGCGGCGGGGGACCAGCCCTAAGGGAGAGGCCGGGGTCAGTCCCTCCACGGGCTGGGTCTGTCCAGAGGCTGTGAAATTCCTCCTGAGCTCGACAGGACGTGGCTTTTGGACTCCGGTGAGCAAAGCATTCCACACCCCACCCAGACTGAGGCATGAAGGAGGCCAGTCATGAGAGGGGAGGGGCAGGACCCTGAGTCAGTCCTTCTGAGTGGGACCCTTGCTGACTCACCCAGGCTGTGGGCCCTTCCCACACCTGGAAGGACAGAAAAACACCAGCGATGCCGATTCTAGGACTGGGGGCACAGTGCTCATTCCCAGCTGCCTCCCTCTGGGTGCACGAAATACAACGACTAAAATTATAACTGATAATACTAAGTGTTAATATCTCTCAACACTCACACAGTCCAGTTTGAATGAGATGAAATTTCCACCCCCGTGGGCCCAGACAGCTTGAGTCCTGGCAGTTCCGTAAGGCCAGATCTGAAACGTAGCAGGATGTCCTAGGTATTTTCTATGTATCGTGTCATTTGATTCGCACACCTCTACAAGGTAAGGGTCTCACCTGAAGAATCGAGGCCCAGAGGAGGAAGACCCACCCTCAGCACCTGCCTCTTCTCTCTTCCTGTCTGTCTGCAAGACTTTTCCCAGACCAGGGCTCGTTCACTGCCAAGGGCAAGCCTCAGCCAGTGGGGACAGGAGCTCGTGGGTTTGTGCTCCAACCCCCTGCCCTGGGCAGTCGAGGAGGACGCAAGTCTGAGCCACGTTCTACGTGATTTCTCAGACCTCAGTCTCAAGTGACACGGAGCCTCAGTTGCTCAATCTGTCCCCAGCCCATTAACATAGTCTGTATGGGGGGCGCCTGGGTGGCTCAGTCGGTTGGGCGGCCGACTTCAGCTCAGGTCATGATCTCACAGCTCGAGAGTTCGAGCCCTGCATCGGGTTCTGTACTGACAGCTCGGAGCCTGGAGGCTGCTTCGGATTCTGTGTCTCCCTCTCTCTCTGCCCCTCCCCTGCTCGCACGCTGTCTCTCTCTGTCTCAAAGGTAAATAAACATAAAAAAAAAATTTAAAAACATAGTCTATATGGGTTTTCCTCTCTTTCCTGTCTCACTTTGCCCACTCCCTCACTAGGATGACCTATCAAATAAGCCACCTGCTTCCAATGACTTGTCTCGTGGACACTTGGCTTCCGGTTTGGACTCTACTTATTAGTTACACGGCACTCCCTCCAGGTCTCAGTTTCCCTGCTGGAAAGGGGGGGCTACCGTCTCTCACGGCAGAGAACGCGTGGTGTGAGATCATGATTTCTCAGAGGCAACGAACATGCCCTGCCCGGCAAAGGGGTCGACACGAAGGATGTGTCGTATCACCTATCAACTGTGCTAGAGTGAAGACACCAAAGTGATTCTGTGGAAGCCAGGGACATACCCCAGAACAGTAGCAAAAATTAAAATAATGGCCCTCTCCCCTTCTGTCCTTTCTCTAGGCCAGCTTCTCTGACTTCTGACCTGGCCATTTGTCTTCTGCATTTTCTAACAGGCCCGTGATGGCCATGAGAGCTTTGATGACGCCAGCCTGCTCGTGTGAGTGTTGTCCTTCTAAACGATGTCTTTTTAGGAAGCAAAAGGAGCGTTGGCATTCACGGAGTGGCTACCCTGCTGAACGCTTTATATAAATGATCCTTTTTAGTCCTCATAAGAACACTGCCCCAGCAGTGTCAGGAGCTCCACTTTATAGATGAGGAAAACAATGCCCAGAGGTTAATGTCTAAGGTCGCTCGACAAAAAGTGGGACAGCCGCCATCCAAACCCAAGGCCATCTGCCTCCCAAAGCCTGAGTTCCTCCAAGAGTCTACACATTCATCAGGAGGCCAAGCACCGTGTCCAGTGACACTGTCATGGGTCACAAACTTTCCTTAAGAATTGTCTTCAGGGGCGCCCGGGTGGCTCAGTCGGTTAGGCGGCCGACTTCGGCTCAGGTCATGATCTCGCGGTCCGTGAGTTCGAGCCCCGCGTCGGGCTCTGTGCTGACAGCTCAGAGCCTGGAGCCTGTTTCAGATTCTGTGTCTCCCTCTCTCTGACCCTCCCCCATTCATGCTTTGTCTCTCTCGGTCTCAAAAATAAACGTCAAAAAAAAAAAAAAAAAAAAGAACTGTCTTCATTGCTAAAACAACTAGGCTCATTGAAATTTGGTTGTTGTTTATTGGTTAGCCTTTTGCTTTCTCCTCTTCTCCCTGGAAGCAGCACAGTGTGGAAGTTAAACTGGCAGACTCAGGTATCAGACCAGCGGGTTTGAATCTGCTTCCCTGCTGTTTGACCCTGGACAAGTTACTTAACCTCTCTGCGTCCTCATATGTAAACTGAGGACAAGGGAATCCTATTGGGTCTCTCTGGAAGGGCTGTGAGGACAAAGCAAGATAATCAATGCTTGTAAAGTGCTTAGCACCACACCTAGTGCATAAAGGGTGTTCGGTAAACACTGGTAATTACTATCCTTCCCAGGAAAGCCCTGGAAGATTCCCCATCCCTTCCATGTGTGCTTAGGGCTCCCTCGTCTGCACCCCAGGCTGCCTGTCGTTGTCATTTAACCCTTGGGTATTGTCTTGTCTGCCACCTTATACCAGGCATAGTAAGTTCTGTTCTCTGCGGGCTGGGGTCATTCCCAGACCCGGTGGGCCAGGGGGGTTCTTAGCATGATGACCGCCAACCTGCTAATCACCCCTAGCAAACGATGAGCACCCTCAGGATATTCTCTTCCCCATGCACCCAGAACAATGCCGGGCTCATAGCAGACCACGGACGAGTGAGGTCCAAATGACCATTAGCTATTTTTAATTTTAAAACATCAACCATCTCCGCTGAGAAAATTCAAGATCGTTTAGAGAAGGGGCTGGGAGTCGTTCCTCAAATAGTGGCAGCCTCACTGGACATGTGAGAATCCAGCCTCCCCGGGGAGCGAACTCATTTGCATGGGTAAATTCTGATCTGTGGGTTTTCAAATCAGTGCTTCTTTGTGCCCCTCGCAGCGCTGTGCACACAGTAGGAGCTCAATAAATAGGTGTTTATTTATTGAAGTACTCCAGAGCCCCCCAATTTGCAAACAGAAACCAGAATCAGAGCCTCCTCCCTTACAGGCCAGGCCTTGGTCCATCTGGGCAGACAGATGACCATTCACTGGCCTGCTCCCTCTGGGAATACTGTCCTGGCTGCAAGCAGGGCTGCTGAAAGGGGGCCATTCTCTCATCTCAGAAGGGCCTGAGACACTTCACAGTGAGCATTTTTTTCTCAACTGCCTCGCTTGACCTTCGGGCCTAACGGCAGTGGGCAAAGCCCAGGAAAGGCCTGTAACGAACGGCCTTCCACCAGTCCACGACTTACTCTGCTCTTTTGGACTTCCCATCCGGCACTCTCTGGGCTTTCTGGGACCTTGGAAAGCACAGAAGACCACAACATTCCCTTCCTTCCCACCGGGGTGGGCGTTGGTCTGCACCAACAGTTAGGAGGCTCCTTCCTGTGGCCACAGAACCTGCACCTCCATGTTCTCCCTTTCCCTGTCTCCCTCCGCCATGGGAGGGAATCATGGTGCTCAGGTATCTTAAATTGCAACAAAAGTACCGACTAACCAGTATGAGGATTCCAGACAGTCCAGGCAATTACAGCATACCTCCCCTTGCAGACTGGCATGCTTGGGAAGGGCAGGTACTGCTGGTCACTGGCCTAGAAACCCGCGCCCCCTTGAGTAGGTCTGGGGGTGGCTAGCGGAGAAGGTGGGACATAATGGAGCCAGGTGGGAGGATGTGGGGCGTGAGTGTGTGTTTGGAGAAGGAAGAGAGCTCTAACAGGAGACACTCGGGCGTGTCCTGAGAGATCCAAGTCAACTGGTGTCATCTCTTGCTTTTGATATCTCTCCCCAACCTTCCAGCATCTTCATAGGGTCATTTACTAGAGACCATACAGGACAGAGCACCATGATCCCACCACAGGTCTAGATACTAGTCGAGGGTTTAGGTTCTGGGGACTCGGAGGCCTGAGTTCAAATTCCCATTTACCAGGTGACCTTGGGCAAGTCAGGAACTATTCTAAGTGTCAGTTTCCTCATCTGTCAAAAGACAGAGGCTAATACTTCCTACCTTGTAGAACTGGGATATGGAAAGCACAGAACCTAACACAGCGTGAGTGCTGAGCATGCATGAGCTACCATGATTATCAAATGCAAAAACAGAAGGGTGCACAGCCAGCAAGAGGTTGTCCTAATTGGCTGGAGCTGGGGGCAGGTGTGAAATGTCATGTGAAATGGCACAAAAGACAGATTGGAGGCCATGCTACGGCTGTGGCGGGTAGGAATTTTATACTTCATTCAGTAGACATGGGGAGCCATCGAAGGTTTGTGAGCAGGAGAGAGATGAGAGCAGGGCTGGGGCCAGGGAACACGGTGAGAACGGAGAGTTTACCGAGAGAGGAGGATTCAGCCTGTGGCCTTGTCACCAATGCCTGTGTGTTCAGACCAGGCCAACCCCACTCCCCACCCTCAGCCAACTCAGCAAACAGAGGCAGCCTTGCCATTGAAGATCCTGGCTGTCTTCTCTCCTGCCCCTGGACGTGAACGTGAAATCCTGCTCGAATAACAGGACTCAGTGAGAAAGAGCAGCTCTGCACGCCTCTCTAACCCGGCCCTGGTTTATTTCATGCTGATCCAGGGTGAGCGCCTCATTTTCACACATGTTTCTTCTCACTTCCCTGGGATTTCTTCCCCCGCCCCGGCTCTGCAGTTCTCTGCCAACCTCCGATAAGGCGATCCTTAGCAAATAACTGCCCAGGCCTGGCGGTCTGTCCCATGTACCCGTCATGTTGAATCTGTAGGTAGGGAGAGCTAGGGCCAGCGGGGAGCCATCTGCCAAAGCCAATGTAATCACAGCGAAGGAACAGCCTTTGGAGTCAGGCCACAGGACCCCTGAGGGCAGACACTGGGTCTGCCTTGTTCTCTGATGTATTCCCGGCACTTGGAACAGTGCCTGGCACACAGCAGGCGCTCAATAAATGGATGCTAAGCAGAGCAGTGAGTGAGGGATGCCGCCCACTTGCTGTGCAAGCGTAAGGAATACTGTGCAGGGTCTGGGGACATCCAGCTCACAGGAGCCTTGCTGCCGTTCGCCAGGCGTTGGGAAAGGGCAGCCGCTCCTCGAGGTGTGCGGTGGGGGGTGGGTCGTGAGCCCGTGCTGGAGGAGAGGGCAGGTGGGCAGGGGCGTGTTGGCAGAGCCACCTCTTCGGAGGAGTCTGGCCAGGGAATGCGCAGGGAGAGATGCTACGTCCAAACAGCTCGGCGCCCACGTCCTCGTCGGCCCCACCCTCAGCCAGCACCCGCATCCACGCCCACCGCGGGGGTGATCACGACGAGGGCACCCTCGCTGGCCTCCGCCGGCGGCGGGTGCCCGTGACCCACCGGCAGGGGGCCAAGCAGGCGGGGTCTGCGGGCCCGGCCTTGCAGGGCCGCGCGGAGCCCCGGGCAGGCCCCCAGGAGCCCTGGCAGAGCGCCCCCCAGCAGGCGTTCGCGTCAGGCGGCACGTCCCCTTCCCGGCGCTGTCGGGACGCCGGGCCGCGCGCGCGGGACGGAGAGGACCCCGGGAGGTCTGGGCGCAGGGCACGCGTCCGAGGCCGCCGAACAAGGGCGGGCTTTGTGCAGCGGGCGGGCGGCAGGACGGCCAGTCCCCGCGCCCCGCCCGGCCCCGTCCCGGCCGCTGCCCGCGGATTCCTGCGGCCGCCGGGGCTTGGCGGCGCGGCGCGGCGGGCGGCGGGCTGGGCCCCGGGCCCTGGCGCTCCCCCTCTCTCCGGGACAGGAGCTCCGGAGCCGAGAGAGGCGCCCGGACCTCCGACGGAGGCACATCGTCCACCGAGTCAACAGACTGCGGCGGGCGATCTCCGCACGGGCTTGCTCTCCGCGCTCCGCGAGCCGGCGCCGAGGCCAACCCGGGGCCCACCTGGGGCGCCTCTTGCCCACCTGACGGGCCCCAACGTACTACCCCCCCGCGGGGTTTGGGGTGCTAGGGAGCCCTCCCTCCCGACCTCCCGCGCCCGGCCTCCCATGGTCCTCAGGAGTGAGGGGCTTGCACACCTGAGACACCTGAGTGAGTCGAGCCTGGTCCTGCCCCCGGGGAGTCTGTGCTGAGCCCACGACCGACCAGGAGGCGCAGGTGGGAGCCCCAGCGAGGTCTCTCACCCAAGCCACACCCACCAGGTGCTCCCAGAGCCTTGGCCACAGCCTACCTGATCCCCCGGCTCTCTCCCCCACCCGACTGGGGTCCATGTGACCTCGGGAAGGGAATTGTTGGAATGTTCTCTGGGACTTCCTACACTGCTAGAAAATGTCCACACAAAGGAGTGTGACATTTTGGGAGGCAACTTGGCAACATCCGGCAAGGCCTTTAAAATGGTTCTTCCTTCTGATCAGCAGTTTTAAGGAAGTGATCCTAAGGGAGGAATTATAAATGTGCGCAAAGATGTTCACTGTGGCATTACTCATAATACCAAAGCAACTGGAAACAAATTTATGGCCAACAATTAACTATTATATACACATTGCAAGGCATGGACATGAGAAAAACTGTCATGACATACATTTGGTGGGGAAAACGTAAGCCACAGAGCCATATGTTTTCAGTTGTAAGAGCTCTGGTAGGTCCTGAGGAAGCCAATGTTCTGCGTATGCAGAAGCTGAACACTAAAATAAAAAGAAACCAGGATTTCCAAATACACACCATGCCTAACAACATATTATGCAGGGATTTCTAGACGACCAAATAAAATAGTACTAGCCAGCATTCACTGTTTATGATGTACAGGGAAATTTTTAAAAATTAGATGAAGACACTAGAAAAGCAGAAAAGGGGTAAAAGATGCATAGGAAATGCAAGATAAATAGAAAACATACAGTAAGATGGCAAAAATAACTAATCATTACAGACGGTAAAAGTTTAACCATTTAAAAGTTTGCTGACTCGGTTAAAAATACACGCAAATCAAAAAGGAGAAATTTATAAATCCACAATCCTGTAATATTTACAAGAGAAACAATCAAAACATGAAAGAGAAAGGCTAAACTAAGGCTGAAAACAATATACCAAGAAACAAACCCCTTCCTGCCCCACATACAAAGCTGCTGTGGCCATGTTAAACTTGAAGGGAAAAGCTATTGTTGAGAATCTCAATAACCGCATGATTATAAAAGGAGTAATTCGCCAGGAGGCTATAACAATTGTAACAACATAATACATTTAGCACCCAAATCTATAAAACAAAAAGTGATAGAGCTACAAAGGAAAATGTATAAATCCTCAATTATAATGGGAGATTTTATTATGCTTCTCTGATACATCAAGCAGACAAAAATTTTGGAAGGAGAGAATATTTGCATAATACAATTAATATTTAATCTACGAACATCTATAGAACCATTCACTTCTACGTGTACCCAACACTTAAAAATACTTTTCAAGAACACAGAACATATTTGTGAAAATTAATTACTTACTAGGCACAGAGAAAATCATAATAAAAACTAGAATTGGTATCATATAAACCATATGCTCTGTTTGCAGGGCAGTTAAGACAGAAATCAAGAACCAAAAGAAAACAAGTATGATCCTGTACATTTTTGGAAAATTTAAAACACACTTCTAGATAACTCACGCGTTACAGAAAAACCAAACTTGGAAGTTAGAAGTTATTTAGAACTGAATGACATTGACAATATTATGTATCAAAACTTCTGGGATGTCCTTCTCCTTCCTTTCCCTTCCTGACCCCTTCAGCCCTAAGCCACTAGTTGGACAGAGCAAGGTAACCGATAGATGCCCATCAAGAGGTGACCTGGAACGGGTGTCGCAGCCCGAGAAGAGTGAGGAGCACGTCCGTGCAGTGGGGAGGCTTGGCATGGGGAGTCAGAGCCTGAGCTGGGACAGGAGGGCATCTGTGTACGGAAGCAGCCCGGCGTGAGGTGCTAAAGCCCAAACCTGGTGAGGACAGCATCCACCAGCCTATGGGGGGTGCCTGATGGGAGGTGCCTGAGTCCAAACTGCTTGAGAAGGACACCCACAGACCTCACACTAATGCCTCCAGTTCCAATCCAACATCAAGGATTCATTCAGTTTTCTTCTCTCCATAGGTACAACTCCTTCTCCAACAGTGAGAAACCTGGCTGGCTCCCGTCCTCCCTAATATAGTGACACGTTTTGTCCACAAGAATGCTGTTCGCGGTGTTGTTCGTAATAGTCAAAAAATGACAGGGGCGCCTGGGTGGCGCAGTCGGTTAAGCATCCGACTTCAGCCAGGTCATGATCTCGCGGTCTGTGAGTTCGAGCCCCGCGTCAGGCTCTGGGCTGATGGCTCAGAGCCTGGAGCCTGTTTCCGATTCTGTGTCTCCCTCTCTCTCTGCCCCTCCCCCATTCATGCTCTGTCTCTCTCTGTCCCAAAAATAAACATTGAAAAAAAATTAAAAAAAAAAAATGAAAGCAAATGAAGTGCCGATAGAATGGATTTTTAAAATTGTGATCTTGGGGCGCCTGGGTGGCTCAGTCGGTGAAACGTCCATCTTTGGCTCAGGTCATGATTTCATGGCTTGTGAGCTGGAGCCCTGCATCGGTCTCTGTGCTGACAGCTCAGAGCCTGGAGCCTGCTTTGGATTCTCTGTCTCCTTCTCTTTCTACCCCTCCCCCACTTGTGCTCTGTCTCTGTCTCTCAAAAATAAATAAATGTAAAAAAAAAATTTTTTTTTAGATCATGATCTGGGGCGCCTGGGTGGCTCAGTCAGTGAAGCGTTTGACTTCAGCTCAGGTCATGGTCCTATAGTTGGTGAGTTCAAGCCCTGTGTTGGGCTCTGTGCTGACAGCTCAGAGCTTGGAGCCTGCTTCGGATCCTGTGTCTCCCTCTCTCTCTGCCCCTCCCCTGCTCACACTCTGTCTCTGTCTCTCAAAAATGAATAAGTGTTAAAAAAATTAAAAATCAGGGGCGCCTGGGTGGCGCAGTCGGTTAAGCGTCCGACTTCAGCCAGGTCACGATCTTGCGGTCCGTGAGTTCAAGCCCCGTGTCAGGCTCTGGGCTGATGGCTCAGAGCCTGGAGCCTGTTTCTGATTCTGTGTCTCCCTCTCTCTCTGCCCCTTCCCCATTCATGCTCTGTCTCTCTCTGTCCCAAAAATAAATAAAAACGTTGAAAAAAAATTAAAAATCAAATCAAATCAATTAAAAATGGTGATCTATTCTTACAACATAATACCATAGATCAACACGAATGAAACACAGCTACACTTCTCACCACAGAGGCAAAAAATCACGATGGTCAACAATAACTGGTGACAGAAGAATTCATGTTTCTGAAAATATTTCAGGAAAACAGGCTAATGTATTTATGCCCTCAGGACTGGGAAGAATGTCTTACATAAGACATAGAAAGACATACAAATAAAATATGAAAGACTGATAAATTTGACAATCTTCACACTAAAGCTTCCTGCATGACAAGACATTATAGACAAAAGAGAAAGACAAGCCACAGGCTGGGAGAAGATATTTACAGCAGATCAAGCTGACAATGGATTGGTCTCCAGAATTTATAAAAGAATTCTTAAATATCCACAAAAAATCACGCTCCATAGTAAAAGGATATGAAGATCCACTTTTAGAAAAGGAAGGTGGAATGACTACCAAAGTTGAGAAGATGCTCTACCGCTCTGGGGCTGGGGGGATGCAAATTAAAACTCGGTGCTTACAGCTTAGCTCCCTGCTCCGGGAGCTCAACACCATGCCTACCATCCTGTGCTGTCATACCCCACTCTCCACCACTCATCTTCAGTCCCAAGGGCTGCTGACCACAGCCCAGTGCTCTCTACTGCCCCTCCAAGGTGCCACAGCTCTCCTGTCTCCCGCCCAGGGGTATGCTCTATTCCAACTGTCTGGGTCCCCGGGAGTTAGACACGCACAGCCCCTTCTTCCTCAAGCCGCTTGTACACTTCAGCGGGGCTGGGCTCTGGCAGGTTCATCTCACAGCCACACAGTGTGACTCATGAAATGCTGGTCCCCTTCAAAACTCCAGCCCGTTGCTGAGTCCGACTCACCGTGGCTGGTCCTCTTTTCTCCCTCACGGATTTTCTTCCAGGTTCTCAAACATTCATCTCCCTTGCAATTAGGTGTCTGTTGGCTTCTCCACCCCATTCCTGTGTGTTTGAACCCCCAAGTGTGGATGTGGTTTGGAATCATTCCCAGAAGGCTCCCAGTCCCCATCAATATCAACGGATGCCAAACATAATTCATGGTTTTCTTCATTTCTTTTTCTGAGAAGGTACAAATTGCTAGTGTTTTCATCAAGGCAGAAGGTAAAAACAAGGAAGTCTGGAATAACCAGGCGTTATCACAGGCTTTCACTCCTGAATTGTTCTACTTTGGCCAAGGTACCACCTGTAGCCTTCTTGACACTCCTACGTTGTGCCTGGGAGAAGAGTAAAACCAGTCTATCTCGGTTCAGGTCATGATCTCACAGTTTGTGAGTTCGAGCCCCGCATCGAAATCTGTGCGGACGGTGCAGAGCCTGCTTGGAATTCTCTCTCACTCTATCTCTGCCCCTCCCCACTCGCTCTGTCTCGCTCTCAAAAATAAATAACTTAAAAACTTTTTTAATTAAAAAAAAAAAAAGAATAAAACCGGTCGAGGAAATACGTGCTTCTTTCTCAACTGGCTGTAAATGAAGTCATACTGGAGAACTGGTAAGAGTCACCTGCCATGTCACAGGAAGCCGGTAGTGGTCATCCAGTTCAGGCTCTCACCCATGGCCAGAATGCCCTCTACGACTTTCCTGAGCTGATGACAATGAACTCTGCCTGTCTCTCCAGAGGACAGAGAGGTGAAGTCACAATAACAGAGGGGGCGTCTCCAGACATGGACAACAGCCCTGCGGCACTCAATATATGCTGAGCAAATAAGTGAGTTTGTCACTCACTGAAGTATCTATTAAAAGCTTCATTCGAATGTGGTCTTTGACCTATTAGCTTTATTTTGTGCCTTGGGATGACATTTCTGTATTTTTACACGAGAGTTACATTTAGAATCTAACCGCCCTCAGAAAATAGCTTTTTGTGAGACTGAAACTTCTCCAGCTTGCTGTTTCAATGAGTGGAAACAACATTTCTGTAAATGGTTTCTTTAAAAGCAGACATAAATCAGCACCACTTTTACTGGCTACAAAAATATGGATGCGACTAACGGATTAAAAGTTATTTGCAGATGGTAGCATGCTAAATTTGTCCCGAAAATCTACTCATGTCACCAAATATGGGTTTCTCTATACTACTGAAAAATAAAGTTATTTTTAAATGTAATATAACCCAAATGTCAACGGTCCCCTCATTCCTCCTCATTCTTTCCTCTCCTATGTCCACTTCAGCAGTGGCTGGAAATAAAATGTCTTCACGTGGTTATATTAATATTGCATAAAATTCAGAGAATAAGAGGAAAACATTAGCAAACCAATGAAAGAATTTTTGTGACTTTCTTTCTTCCTTTCTTTTTTTTCCTTTTTGTTGTTGTTGTTCATCCACAAATATATCGCATGGTTTGTTTGCTGACATAATTTTTGTGCCTCATTCTTTACTTTCCTGAAAATGCCCCCTGCCCCATCCCCTCAGTGTCACTAGTTCCTTCCCTCTTGTCTTCTCTGTAATCCCCTCTAGGGCACAGGTCATGTCTTTGCCTCTCAGTGATCCTCTGAAGGGCACAGCACAAGGCCCATGGCTGTGTGCTCTAAATAATGTTCACGAAAATTCTCAGTAATATTCACTGAAATCACCGAAGAGCAAAGAACACTCTAAATCTTCAGAATTATGGTGTATCATGGTATGCATCAATCTCACGGCATTATTACGAGGAAGATACTGCTGAATTCCACAGTTGATATATGAGAAGGTTCAGATTCAGCGAGTTTAAATAACCTGTCCCAGTCCACACAGCTGACGAGTGGCCCGGCTAAGATTCACTCACGGGCCTAATAAATCCCAACTCCAGACGCCTACCCAGCTTACATGATGACTGTCAACCAAATGCAGAAGTCTCTCACGTTAATGATGGCTCTATTCCAAAGCTGGAGAGCCTCTACCATTGGAGAAAAAAAGCCAAGTGTACCTTTTGATTACGGCTGGCTTTGCTGTTAGTGTTCACATCCAATCCTGGTCTTCTCTACTCCAGGCCACTTATCACCATGTCTCTTTTTCTTTTTAATATTTCTTTTTTTTAATTTTATTTCTTATTTTTTAAAATTTACATCCAAATTAGTTAGCATATAGTGCAACAATGATATCAGGAGTAGATTCCTCAGTGCCCCTGACCCATTTAGCCCATCCCCTCTCCCCACAAACCCTCCAGCAACCCTCAGTTTGTTCTCCATATTTATGAGTCTCTTCTGTTTTGTCCCCCTCCCTGTTTTTGTATTATTTTTGTTTCCCTTCCCTTATGTTCATCTGTTTTGTCTCTTAAAGTCCTCATATGAGTGAAGTCATATGACACTCGTCTTTCTCTGACTAATTTCGCTTAGCATAATACCCTCTAGTTCCATCCATGTAGTTGCAAATGGCAAGATTTCATTCTTTTGATTGCCGAGTAATACTCCATTGTTTATATATATATATATATATATATATATATATATATATATATACACACACACATACATATATACATATATATACATATATATGTATACATATATACATATACATATACATATACATATATATGTATACATATATACATATATGTATATATACATATATACATATATATACATATATATACATGTATATATATATACATATATATACACATATATTCATGTATATATATATATAAATACTCCATTGTTTATATATGGATAAAGAAGATGTGGTGTATATATATATATATATACACATATATATATGATATATAAGATATACATATATAAGATATATATAAGATATATCTATCTACATCTATATATCTATATAAGATATATATATATAAGATATATATATCATATCTATATCTATATATAGATATATAGATATATAGATATATAAAAGAAGATGTGGTATACCACATCTTCTTTATCCATTCATCCATTGATGGACATTTGGGCTCTTTCCATACTTTGGCCATTGTTGGTAGTGCTGCTATAAACATGAGGGGGCATGTGTCCCTTCGAAACAGCACACCTGTATCCTGTGGATAAATGCCTAGCAGTGCTATTGCTGGGTCATAGGGTAGTTCTATTTTTAGTTTTTTGAGGAACCTCCGTACTGTTTTCCAGAGTGGCTGCACCAGCTTGCATTCCCATCACCACGTTTCTTAAACTTTCCTTCATTGAGAAGGTTTCTTGTCTTCCTATCATTATCAGCCTTTTCTGGAAGTGTTTGAGTTTCTGCATATATTACTTCAAATATGGTGTCAGAAACAGCAAACAATCTACAAAGTAATTGAGAAAATGATCCTACTTACAGAAGCATCCAAAAGAATGATACTGAGGAGTTAAGTTAACCGGGGAGGCCAAGGACTTACACTCTGAAAATCACAACACAGAGCTGAAAGAAATGAAAGAAGACACAAATAAATGGGAAAACACCTGTGTTCATGGGTTGGAAAGTTTAATATTGTTAAAATGTCCACACTACCCAAAGTGATCTTACAGATTCAACACAATCCCTGTCAAAATCCCAATGGCACTTTTAAAAACAGAAATAGAACAAAAGTAATCCTGAAATTCATATGGAACCACAAAGGAACCCAAACAGCCAAAACCACCTCAAGAAAGGAGAACAAAGCTGAAGGCCTCACCCTTCCTGATTTCGAAACATATTATTTCAGGTTTTCAGTAGTGCCCTCGTCTTTTGCCACACCTAACAATTCCATTTTCTGGGAGTGTATCCTAGGAAAATAAGCAGGAATATGTGGAAAGATTTAGCATTGAGGATGACATTGTTTGAAATATTACTCAGCGATCAAGAAGAATGAAATCTTGGGGCACCTGGGTGACTGTCGGTTGAGCATCCGACCTCAGCCCAGGTCATGATCTGGCAGTTTGTGAGTTTGAGCCCCACATTGGGCTCGCTGCTGTCGGCCTGTCAGTGCCGAGCCCACTTTGAATCCTCTTCCCCCCTCTCTCTGCCCCTCCCCGGTTGGCGCTCTCTCAAAAATAAATAAACGTTAAAAAAAAAAAGAATGAAAGCTTGCCATTTGCAACAATGTGGATGGAGCTAGAATGTGTTATACTAAGAGAAATTAGTCAGAGAAAGAGATCGTATGATTTCATTCCTATGTGGAACTTAAGAAACAGAGCAGACGAGCATAGGGGAAGGGAAGGGAAAATAAGATAAAAACAGAAAGGGAGGCAAACCATAAAAGACTCTAAAATACGGAGAACTGAGGGCTGCTGGAAAGGAGGTGGGTGAAGGGATGGGCTAAATGGGCGAAGGGCATTAAGGAGGGTGCTTGTTGGGATGAGAACTGGGTGTTATATGAAAGTGATGAATCACCAAATTCTACTCCTGAAACCATTACTACACTATATGTTAAGTAGCTTGGATTTAAATAAAATTTAAACACAGAAAAAAATTGGAAAAAAAAAAGATGACGGTGTTTATAAAGGAGAAACAGCATGTGTCCAGCAATAGACTATTAGCTCTAAATTTTGAAAAAAAATAATACCTCCATCAAATGGAATAAATGCCAAGTAGCCATTAAAAATCACGCTGTAAAAAAAATCATGCTATAGCAGAACATTTTATTGATATGATTAAATGTTCAAGATATGTTATGGGAAAAAACCTATTACAATGTAGTGTTTATACTATGATTCCAATGCTATAAAATATTTCAGTATATATAGAAAAAAAAAGGCTAGGGGCACCTGGGTGGCTCACTCCATTAAGCGGCCAGCTCTTGGTCATGATCTCGTGGTTCGTGGGTTCGAGCCCTGCGTTGGGCTCCACACTGACAGGGCAGAGCCTTCTTGGGTTTCTCTCTTCCCTCCTTCTCTCTCTGCCCCTCCCCGCTCCCACACTCTCTCTCTCAAAATAAATAAATAAACTTAAAAGCTAGAAGGATATATATGAAGCCATTAATTGTTATTATAGGGGGCAGGATTACATACAGGCAGTTTCCCTTTTCTCAATTTCAATATTTTCCTATTTTTCTGCAATAAAAACATAGTACTTTTATTTTTATTTATTTTTAATTTTTTAGTCTTTATTTTTGAAAGAGAGAGAGACACAGCGTGAGCAGGGGAGGGGCAGAGAGGGAGGGAGACACAGAATCCGAAGCAGGCTCCAGGCTCTGAGCTGTCAGCACAGAGCCCGACACGGGGCTCAAAACTACCAGCCGTGAGATCACGGACCTGAGCTGAAGTCAGACGCTTAACCGACTGAGCCACCCAGGCGCCCCATATGACTTTTATAATTTAAGAGAAAAAGAGTGTTTGTTTTGTAGGGGATACCCAGAACAGAGTACAATATTCTATGATAAGCGTAGAGAGCAGGACAAAGTACAAATGCCTCCTTGATGATCCCAGACACTAACTCTGATCATATTAACACTGCAGCTCCAATGCTGTAGGCACATATTGAGTTCAAGGTTAATTACATCCTCCTTGTCCTTTCCTCTTGGATATGCGCAGTCATGACCTCAAGTGTAACTTGTTAAAACAGGACTCATTTTCCTCTGGCTCCCCATCTGTACACCCTCCCCCCACCTGCACACACACACACACACACACACACACACACACACACACACACCCCCTGCACCAGACCTTCCGACTCCTCCTCCCCTCACACCCAGACCTCCAGATTTTCCTCCGGAACACCCTGCGCATTTGTCCCCTTCTGGCAAACAGTTCAGGTTTTCCAATCTGATAAGATATCTCAAACTGTCGGCCTGGAAACCAAACCTTGGCCACAAATCAGTTTTGCCTGGCCCACGGCCTACTGAATTAGAGACCCACAGTGAATAACTGAGAAACTTCACACAAAAACATAGATTTCTTGCTTCTCACACACACACGGAGTGACACTGATGCTGTCTGACTTCCCCTTTGGACACAGATGGTTCTTTCCAGTTGTCCAGGCTCCATCCAGAACTCCCCAGTGTACCTCTAACACTGAGAGTCCCAGGGGTCATTTAATGTCAAGATTACTGAGTTGTTTCTCTGGCACAGTCCCTGTGACCATTTGATTCTGTGACTCCAGCCTAGATTCGTGGAAATGTCATTATAAGCAGTCTTTAAAATCCTTTTAGAGAAGGAGCATCTTCTATATATTTTAAAAATAGTGTTTCCCTCTTGCTCTAATGAATCCCAAAGTGATAGACTGCCTACAAATTAGTAAGGTAGAGAAATGCATCCTACCTTTTCTCTTTTCTTCTCAGAGCAAACAGGAAGAGGAAGCCTGAGTTGACCACATAATGCAACATTTGCAGTCCTGGCTGAAGAAACCTAACTTTTCTTTAAAAACCATACATTTCAGCTTTCCTCTATACGTTGTTATTTAAAAAGAATTGGGTCTCGGGTGCTGGGTGGCTCAGTCAGTTAAATGTCCGACATTGGCTCAGGTCATGATCTTGCGGTTTGTGGGCTCGATCCCCATGTCAGGCTCTGTGCTGACGGCTCAGAGCCTGGAGCCTGCTTCGGATTCTGTGTCTCCCTCTCTCTCTGCCCCTTCCCCACTCGCGCTCTGTCTCTCTCTCTCATTCAAAAATAAGTAAACATTAAAAAAACTTTTTAAATAAAAAAAATAAATAAAAAGAATTGTGTCTTTCATGGAAGAAGATAAACAAAATACACTTATTGCTTTCCTTACAAACTACTATTTCTCACTTCTTAGCAACTGCCTCAGCAGCATTTGTGGAGAAAGAAGATATTATTCAATTTTCTTTTTCTTCCTTTCTTTCCTTCCCTTTCTTTCTTCCTTTCTTTCCCTTTCTTTCTTTCTTTCCTTCCTTCCCTCCTTCCTTCCTTCCTTCTTTCCTTTCTCTCTCTCTCTCTCTTTTTCTAGGGTGCACACATGAGCTTGGGAGGGGCAGAGAGAGAGGGAGAGAGAGAATCCCAAGCAGCCTCTGTGCCCTCAGCACAGAGCCATACGTGGGGCTCTATCCCACAAACTACGAGATCACAACCTGAGCCAACATCAAGAGTCGGATGCTTAACTGACTAAACCAGCCAGGCCCCCTCAATTTTCTGTTGCAGATGCAAAGCAAAGCAACAAAATAAATCACTGCTTAAAATTCCCAGGTCCCTCTTCAGAATAGGAAGCCTATCTATCTCTTACATGATAAAGAAGACGTAACAAAGAGCGAGTATCCCAAGGACAAAAGATTAAGATTAGAACAAGCCTTCTCAAGAGAGATTTCTGAACTGTGGTTCAAATGCTCTTGATTGGCTTTGAATCAATACAACCTTGGAAACTATGCTGTGTTCTGATCGGATCAAGAGACTCGGAGTGTCTCTTAAATCCAATAATAAAATAATAGAATGATTGTAAGTCTGTGACCTCTAGAATGCATTGGCCAGGAAGGGAGACCAGTGACCCGGCAG
Organism: Felis catus; assembly: GCF_018350175.1. Taxonomy (NCBI): domain Eukaryota; kingdom Metazoa; phylum Chordata; class Mammalia; order Carnivora; family Felidae; genus Felis; species Felis catus. Next base: position 6,933,338 of record NC_058373.1, on the reverse strand, counting down.
AGCCAACTCATGGACCTGTGCCCCAGAGGGAGAGACAGCAAGACAGAACATGACAGTGTCCTTTGCAGCCCTGTCAACTCTCCCCCCCTCTGAGAATCAGTGTGAGTTGAACCGTCTCTGACCACCTCTGCTCTTACCTGGTCCCCACCTTGAGACAAGTCTAATATCATCCCCCTCCCCCCAAAGCCCAAGTACAAAAGGGTTTGAAAGTAATTATAGGTTTACTGGGGGTCCCTGGGGAGACAGAGAAGGGACTCACACCATATTATATCCCACCCAACAGAACTTTATCAAGTCTCTCTTAGTCATGTCTGTTTTCTCTCTCTAGTCCCTTTTCAGGACCACCTTGTACCTGTTTCCCCCCCCCCCCCCACCGCCTCCCCCTACTGTGGCTTCCTCCCACCGCCTGGACTATTCTTTCTAGATCCTGCTACACCGGCCCTTCTCCACACTGGTTCGCCTCAGGAGCCCCCGGGGGAGCTTATAAAGCAAACCAGTGCCAGAGCCCCACTCCCAGAGACACTATCCAACCCATCCTGCGGTAGGAGCTGAACCTACTATCGTCTGAATGCTACTCAGGTGTCTCTGCTATGCTCCCAGGGCCTCTGCCCTTCAGATTTGCTCACGTGGGGCATCTGACTTTCTCTGATAGAGGTCCTTACCCCTCACACAACCCTCTGAGGAAGGCCATGGGGAGGTTTTCTGTTGTCATATTAAGAGTCAACAAGCTCGTCTCTTGTAAGCTTAAAGCATGAGGATTCATCCCGTCAGAGCCTAAAAACTTGTTTGGAAATTCTTTCCCTTTGGCATGATGATCAGAAGACCACCATGGGACATAATCATAAATGTGTGCTATGATTCCATTCCAAGGACACTCACAGTTTATAACAGTAAAAACAGATGATCCAGCAGGAGAGCTGGTTAAATGAATGGCAGTATTATTTCTACAGTGAAACAGTATGCAGATCAAAATTACAGTATTTTGTGAAGGAACCTATCATAATGTAATAACTTCCTCTTTGCATTTTAAAAACACCAAACTGGCAGAAATTTAAATTGTACAATGCCTACCAATATATCTTTCATCTACATCCATCTATTGCTAACATTTGCCACATTCTCTTCTTCTCCTACTGTATTCATATTTGGGTGTATGTTTTTTTTTTTTTTTTTTTGGCAGAATCCTTTGAAAGTCAACTGCAGCATTCTCCCTCTGGCCCTAAGCCCCGCAGCATGGGTCTCATCTCCAAGAACTAACACCGTGTCCTTTGTAAGCCCAGTCTCATTATCACACCCAACATGGCAGTACTAATAGAATTATATGATCTCACATAGCGTCCATATTCGACTTTCTCTATGTGTCCCCAAAATGTCCTTCATGGCTATTTTCTTTTTTTTTTTTTTTAATGTTTTTATTTTTTTTTGAGACAGAGAGAGACAGAGCATGAATGGGGGAGGGGCAGAGAGAGAGGGAGACACAGAATCGGAAGCAGGCTCCAGGCTCTGAGCCATCAGCCCAGAGCCCGATGCGGGGCTCGAACTCACGGACCGCAAGATCGTGACCTGAGCTGAAGTCGGATGCTTAACCGACTGAGCCACCCAGGCGCCCCCATAGCTATTTTCTTAAATCCGGCTCCCATCAAGGATCATGTGTCCCATCTGGTTGTGACGGCTCCTTAGTCTCCTTTTAATCTATAGCAGTCACAAGCCTTGTTCATTTCTTCTTTCATGATGCTGACTTCTTTTTAAGTTTATTCATTTATTATTTGGGAGAGTGAGAGAGAGAGAGAGAGAGAGAGAGAGAGAGAGAGAGAGAGAGAGTTCAGGGCTGGGGCAGAGAGAGAGAGAGAGAAAGAGAGAGAGAGAGAGAGAGAGAGAGAGAGAGAGAGAGAATCCCAAGTAGGCTCCGTGCTGTCAGCACAGAGCCAGATGCGGGGCTCAATCCCAACAACTGTGAGATCATGACCTGAGCTGAAATCAAGAGTCAGATGCTTAACCGTCTGAGCCACCCAGGCGCTCTGACTTTTTTTTTTTTTTTTGAAGAGTTCAGGCCTGTTTTGCCCAAACTGCCACCATCTGAATGTCTACAGGTTTCTTCATGATTGTGTTTAGATTAGATCCTTTCAACAAAAATACCAGCCGGGCAAGGTTGTGTTCTTCCCCTTCTATCACACCAAAGGCCCGTCAGCTTGTTCACTACTTTGATCCCTTCCCTAAAGTGATGGCTGCCAGACCTCTCCAGTGTAAACGCGCTTTTATCTTTTTTTGCAAATAGTAAGTACGTGGTAGGGTGATACCTTGACACGGCGTGAATATCCTTTCCCCAAAAATCTTTCATCCGAGGCACCCACCGATAACCTCGTCTGAATCAATTATTACAATGATGGATGCAGAATGGTTCCCAACATAATGTTACATGGAAAAAAAAAAAAACATCAGGGCACACGGCTACACCGCATTCGACCTCAGCCAGCGGCATGCCACAGCTGATTCTTACAGGCCTACAAAAGCCAAATGTTGAGATCTTTAGGAACGTCTAAAGTCAGCTGTTCAATTCTGGTTGCTTGAAATCAGCCACAGTAAAAGTATTTCCAAGGTAGATGTAGGCTGATTCTACAAACAAAGAGCCACGGGACCACTTCCTAAAAGGCTAAATCAGAACCTTCTGGATGGGATCCAGCTTCACCTAGTGATGTCTAGCCAGGAGACACTAACATCAAGGTATGCAAGGTTGGACAGGAACACGCTTGAAGGAGAGGCTGTCGGCAGAGGCCCCCAAGGCTCAGTCTTTGGTTACTCCCACTCTCCTTCACCCATTTTGCCCATCCCCCTCTCCCCTCTGGCCACTATCAATTGTTTTCTGTATTTATGGGTCTGATTCTGCTGTTCGTTTGTTTGTTTCTTCATTTGTCTTCATAGATTCCATGTACGAGTGAAATCATATGTTATTTGTTCTCGTCTGACCTATTTCACTTTGTCTAGGTCCATCCATGTTGTCATGAATGGCATGATCTTATCCTTCTTTAGGCCTGCATAATATTCCTCTGTGTGTGTGTGTGTGTGTGTGTGTGTGTGTGTGTGTGTGTGTGTGTGTGTAGACACCACATTCCTTATTCATTTGTCTATTGGTGGACACTTAAGCAGCTTCCATATCTTGGCTACTGTAAATAATGCTGCAATGAACACAGGGGTCCATGTATCTTTTTGAGTTAGTGTCTTTATTTTCTTTGGGTAAATACCTACAGGCTGCTGCTTATATATGTTCATTTAAACTCTAAGCACTCTGGCACACGTTATCACATCCGATCCTCACTATACCTTGCAGCCGACAGGCCAGGCTGCATTATGCATTTCCAAAGGGAAATCATTTAATGCTTAGAGAAATAAAATGAGTTGCCCGAGGCTCACAGTCTCTGATATGCAAAGACTGGCCGTGGGTGGACCTCAGAGTTTCTTCACACTCGGTGTGTCAGGAGAGGGAAGTACAAACGGATTCAGAGGACGTGGCCTGCCCAAGAATGGCTGTCCTTTGCTGGAGCATCCTGGAGAACCAAGGTGGCTGGATGAATTTGGAGCCGGACGCGGGAAGCAGATCGCCTGGTTGTAGATCTGGCTACTGGCCAGCGTGATCCTGGCAAATCCCTCCCCTTCTCCCACCCCAGGTCTCCCATCTTTTAATCCGGGAAGAACTGAACAGGAGGTCTCTAAGGTAAGGGCTGGCTCTAGGGTGTGGATTCTTTCTGTTCATCTTCTTCACTCTGTTTGGTATTCTATAGTTTATGCTTTTGGAAAGCAAATCCACTTGATTTCTTATTATAAATATTTCACCTTCCTTCATATAAATGCTAGTGAGTATGAAGTTATATGTCCCCAGAGGGACTTTATTTTCCATGCCAAACCACAAAGCCTGTTACATGACCAAAAAAAAGCTACAGCTTTAATCTCCTGATGACAGCTCTGAGAGATAAATGCAGAGGGCAGGGAGGCACTAGGCCAGCAGTATCAGGACATCATCCCAAACCTCAACCATCTTTGAATCATCCTCCTGAGCAGCCTTCCGAGGCTCCAGCTGAGCCCGAAGACCTGACACTCCATAATAACAGTTACTATTTACTGAGCACTTATTATGTGCTAAGCACTGTTCTCTGGGCTTTCTATACATTTGTTTATTTACTCCTCACAACACTTCTATAAAGTTGTTTTTATTCCCAATGCACACATGAGAAAAAGGAGGCCCAGAAAGGGTAGGTAATCTTGTACCAGGTCACACAGCAAGTAAGTGGCAGAATCATCAGGATTCAAACCCAAGCATTCCGCCTCTAGACTGGTTTATCACAGCACGTTAACACGATTATAATCAGTAAGATCAAGAAACGTTACTCTGGGATAAGCATGTTGCCACTGTGCTTAGATAATATTTTGAAGTGTTAATTGTGGTGTTTTTCTCCCCCTTTGAATCTTCTATTCCCAAGCCCTTTCCCTATTCCAGCAGACTTACCGTATAGCATCCTGTGCCTCAGGGAAGAGACAATGAAGCAGAATGACAGAGAAAAATGAGAGAATGAGTCTTTTCCTGGCCTCAGAGTTGAGGCCCAGGAGATAACGAGAAGGGTTTAGCAAAGGCATTCGGTTTGGGAGAACGTCTGACGTCAGCGCAAGGCTTGGAGCCTTGACTACAGGCAGGGGACCCGGACGGGAGGCAAAAAGCACAGAGACACAGGTGTGTCCACAGGCAGTGAAGCCGTTTCTGTCCCACCCCTGACCGGGTGGGGGTGACAGAACCCAGACAGGTTCAGGAAATCCGAGGGCAGTGGAGAGATGGTAACAACCTCAAGTAGAAATGTGCGATCGGGACGCCTAGGCAGCCAGGATGCGGTGAGACTGCCCAGCTGCCGAGACCCACGAGGGCAGCCAGACACCCGTGTGTGCGACGGGGACTCTAAAGGACAAGGACAGTTATCCGGCCCGAAGGGCCTCTTATACAGGGGCGAGAATGACACAGGAAGGGCCCGCAGTGCCAGCCCCATCCCTCAGCACCAGGACTCTGGCAGGGAAGGGAGAGGAAGCACAGGCCGGCTGAGACCATTCCCACCGCCCGGCAGAAGCAGGGATAAGTCACGAGAGGTTCTCTCTGTCGAGCACATTGGACTGTGTGGGCTGAAATCTGTACCCAATCTTTTAAACAACAGGATTCTGCAAGCATGAAATAGGGATCCTCTTTTCAAGTTACTCCCAACCCGGGCAGGAAGCGACTGTGCCTCGGCGGGCAGGCCCAGGCCGCGAGGTGAGGTCCGAGGGCCTGCTCTCAAGTGTGGCTCTCACTTCCCACACCAGCCTGAGCCTCAGGGCCCTTCGCCTGGAAAACTCACGCATGGTGCTAACTCGCTAAGTATTGGGTATATTCAACAAAAGGCAGGTGGAGGAATTTTATAAAACCTTGGGGTGCCCTACGAATGGAAGAAATTATGCTTATAATTATCATCGCCCAGAACCATAAAAGAATTCGAGAACTCAAGACAGGCCATCATCCCAGAAATGCTCTGGGAGCTCATGCTCGAGACAGGCAGTGCACGGTGGGTGCAGAGGAGGTCAAGAAGGACTAGATAGGGGCGCCTGGGTGGCTCAGTCGGCTGGGCGTCTGACTTCGGCTCAGGTCATGATTTCACAGTCCGTGGGTTCGAGCCCTGCGTCGGGCTCTGTGCTGACAGCTGGGATCCTAGAGCCTGCTTCAGATTCTGTGCCTCCCCCCTCTCTGCTCCTCCCCCACTTTCTCTCTCTCAAAAATAAACATTAAAAAAGAGAAGTCTTGGGGTGCCTGGGTGGCGCAGTCGGTTAAGCGTCTGACTTCAGCCAGGTCACGATCTCGTGGTCCGGGAGTTAGAGCCCCGCATCAGGCTCTGGGCTGATGGCTCAGAGCCTGGAGCCTGTTTCGGATTCTGTGTCTCCCTCTCTCTCTGCCCCTCCCCCGTTCATGCTCTGTCTCTCTCTGTCCCAAAAAAAAAAAAAAAAAAAAAAGAGAAGTCTTGGGGCGCCTGGGTGGCTCAGTCGGTTAAGCGGCCGACTTCGGCTCGGGTCACGATCTCGCGGTCCGTGGGTTCGAGCCCTGCGTCGGGCTCTGTGCTGACAGCTCGGAGCCTGGAGCCTGTTTCGGATTCTGTGTCTCCCTCTTTCTCTGACCCTCCCCTGTTCATGCTCTCTCTCTCTCTCTGTCTCAAAAATAAATAAATGTTAAAAAAAATTAAAAAAATAAAAAAAAAGAAGGACTAGATATGCCACCACGTATGAAGTGGGAAAGCAAAATGCCCTCTTCACCCGCTTCCAAATTACTGGGATGTCACTACACTGTTCCTCTGCAAAGGAAGGGTCACAACAACACACGTACGTCCCAGCCACTTAGCCCGGCCTCTGTGCCCTTGGCAGCCCGGCCCCAGCCCGTCCTGTGCGTCTTCTTCACAAACCGGCTCCTGACTGCCCATGCCTGGTGCGTCCCCTCGGCCAGGCGCGTGGCCCCCCACTCGTCCAGCTCCAGTTGTCCAGACCCCCAGGGCCATGCCCGGTGCCAGGCACGGTGAGAACATAAGCTCAACCTTTTCTTGAGCGATGTGCGCGGCCTCTGCTTCCAAACCCACTCTCAGCGCCATTTCCTTTGTGAGACCCCTCCTTTCTGCTCTTTTACTGCTTCCCCCCAGGAGTGACTGTTGCCTCATCTGTGACTTTATCCAGACTCTCGTCACCGGAGCCTCTGTCACAGTCTACCTCTCTTACGAGGCAGCACCCTTGCGGGGGGGGGGGGGGGCGGGGGTCTGCACGCACCCCATCCTTACAAGGCACGACACAGACCCTCCCACTTAGAAGGCTGTTGAGAAAGAGACAGTGGAGGGAAGAAGATATAAAAACACACTTGTGTCATTAAACCAAAAGGTTAAGGATGTGTTTGTGGTAAATATTCCAATGACAAAGGAGATAAATGTAGAAAACAGAGCTCCCCTGACTTTTCTCCCAGGCCCAAAGGCAGCCACTGTTGTCATTTTCTTGTGTATCCTTCTAGAAATAACCCTGTGCTTGTGTTTTTGTGTAGCCCCTGTACCCAGTGAATGAAGACACATAATAACAAATTACCACGGAGGACGGAGAAAGGGGGCTGAATGGATGCTTAGGTGAGGGCCCGGGAGAAATGCTCTGGGAGTCAGGATGAGATTGCACAGGCACTGGCAGAGCCTAGAACTTTCTCAAGCGACCTGGGCCTGAAGCCAGGAAAGTCCCCAAAGCAGAGAATGTTCTCCAAGAGAAATCTGTTTAGACAAGGAAGGGGCGGCCAAACCCATCCTTTCTCAAAAGTGTGGCCCTAAAGGAGGTTCCCAGGAGAGACACGGGTATGGGCTTCGTGAATTCTCAGTTCTCAACTTTCCTGAAGTTTTTGAAGCGCAGAAGATGGCCGTGCCGCCATGAAGGCAACACTGTGAAAGAACAGGATGTCCTGAACGGGTGTGTGGTGTCGGGGAGGGAGACGGCTCAGGGCTATCACAGGGAGACAGAGCATGCAGAGGGGCAGGCCAGCGGAACCTCCAAGAGAAGGGGCAGAGGTGCACGATGGTGCACGTGGGAACGTCAGCTGGACCGGCCTGAGAGCAGCCCAGCGTGGAAGAGAGGCCAGGACCGCAGGGTGCTTCGGGGACAGCACCGGCCAGGCAGGCGTCGTGGGCAGAGGAAGGCGGCTGCCAGCTCTGGACAAGAGGGCAGATGCAGAGGGGCAGGGATAGGTCTAAAGAGGGAAGCTCGGTGCAGAACTGGGGGCTCGGCAGCCACCCTCACACTTAAGCCCACCTGCCCTCATCTGCAGTCCCAGCCCAGTGCGGACTCCTGTCCACGTCCATGGGAGTTAACAGGCTCTAGGGGCACCTGGGTGGCTCAGTCGGTTGAGCGTCTGATGTCCGACTTTGGCTCAGGTCATGATCTCATGGCTCGTGGGTTCGAGCCCTGCATCAGGCTCTGTGCTGACAGAGCCTGGAGCCTGCTTTGGATTCTGTGTCTCTGAATCGCTCTCTGCCCCACCCCCCACCCCCCGCCCCAAGTAAAACAAAAAAAGATTTTAAAAAAAGAGGCTGTACACACTTTTCGGGCACGGAAACCCCCAGTCCAGTGAAACACGTTGTTGATCCTGCTCTGACTTGGCACCCCGATCTAGGGGCTGCCCTGATGATCACTGGCTTCCCCAGGCCGGGACCTCCAGGATGTCCTTCCGAGAGCTCCGAGGGCCGGGCGTCCAGCGCCTTATGCGAGCCTTGCTATTTGCCACCACCAGGCCTTTCTGATGCACTGGCCACTCAGATCTCTGGGCGGCGCCTCCTGTAGCCCTCCCAGTGCTGAGTTCTATGCACCTGCTGAGGCGCCCACCTGCTCCATGCTGAGCCTCCTGCCCTCAGAGCCCATCCCCCACTGAGCCCTCCCCCCAGACACCACACCGCCCAGAAGCCGAGGGCACCTGCCCAGGCAGCCTTTTCCGTGCACTACCCACCACACTCAGGTGAATGTCACTGGTGCCTAAGTTCCCGGTGGCTCGCTTGCTCAGCAAATGTCTATGGAGCCCCAACTATGCCCAGGCACTATGGACACAGATGAGAACAAAATCAACAAAATCAACTCTCTTCCCTCGGTTTCTCAGAGCCAAGTTCTGCATTTTATTTTATTAAGTTTATTTATTTATTTTGGGAGCGAGCACGTGCATGAGTGGGGCAGGGGCAGAGAAAGAGGGAGAGAGAGAATTTCAAGCAGGCCCCACGCCGACACAGCTCAGAGCCTGACGTGGGGCTCAAACTCAGGAACTGTCAGATCATGACCTGAGCCAAAACCAAGAGTCGGATGGTTAACCAGCTGAGCCGCCCAGGCGCCCCTCCCTTCACCACTTTATAACTAGATTTTTAATTTCTTCCTTTGGGGATGAGGGTGTTCCAGTGGAAAGAACAGGAATTTTACGCCAGAGAACTCTGTGTTGGAATGAGGATGGGCTCCGATACTCTCCGAGTGGAATAAGCTAATTTTCCTGTCTGGGACTCTGTTTTCTCTTCTGTGAAGTAAGGACACATGTGTACTTCACAGGCTTTTTCTTTTTCTTCTCTGAGAGTTAAGTAAGACAATGTACATAAAACTCTAGTTACAAAGCAGAGTTTTGATAACATTAATTGCCCTCTCTTTAAAGATTTTTTAAATGTTTATTTTTGAGAGAGACGGAGAAAGAGAGCGAGTGGAGGAGGAGCAGAGAGAGAGACACACACAGAAGCCGAAGCAGGCTCCAGGCTCTGAGCGGTCAGCACAGAGCCTGACGCAGGGCTTGAACCCATGAACCGCGAGATCATGACCTGAGACGAAGTCGGACACTTAACCAGCTGAGCCACCCAGGCGCCCCTTGCCTTCTCTTTAAAAATATCTCTTTGCCCATCGCAGATAGCAGACACCATAAACGCTCCATGCCTTGTCCCTTTATCCGTTCTGTGAGCCCCTCCCTAGCTTCTGTGTGCTTTGCTTTTAAAGATTCACATCTGTGATCTTCAGAGGTCTGTAGAGCCATTCCCCAGAAGCAGGAAATGCCTGGGAATTGATGTCCGCTCCTACACACACACACACACACACACACACACACACACGGGAAGGGGCAGCCAGCAGCCAGTGACTGATTCTTACAGAAGGAAAATTCTGAGATGTAATGTGTGCTCCAGAGCTCCCCTCGGGATCAGGCTGAGCCTGGAACCGGGCTTCACACAGTCCCACTGCCTGACTTCTTCCCCTTCCCTGTCTTACACTCTCCTCTCCACCCCCACCCCACCTCCTTCCAGTTCCTCAGGAGGATTTTCTCCATCAATCACACACACATCCTCACCTCCCAGCCTGCTTCTGGGAAACCAGACTAAGATACTCAGTGCTATAGACTGAATGTTTGTGTCTCCTTCCCCAAATTCCTATGCTGAAATTCTAACCCCTAAAGTGATGGTGTTAGGAGCTGGGGCTTCTGGGAGCTGACTGGGTCATGAAGGTGGAGCCCTCAGGAATGGGATCAGTGCCCTTAACCCCAGAGAGCTCCTTCACCCCTGCCACCAGGTAAAGACACCATGAGAAGAGGTAGTCTATGACCCAGGAAGCAGGTCACCAGATAGAATCTGCCAGTGCCTTGATCATGGACTTCCCAGCTTCCAGAAGTGGGAGGAATAATAGTTTGTTGCTTAAGCCACTCAGCTTATGTTAGTTTATGACAGCAGCCTGAATGAATGAAGACACTCAGAGAGCTTTTGTTCTAGTAATGGAGACGGACAGTAGACAAGAGAAAAAAGGAAAATGTGCAGTATGTTAGCGATAAATGTAGAACAGGAAATAAAGCAAGGAAAGAGGGAATACAGTATAGAGGGGGACTGAATTTTTTTAAGTTTATTTATTTTGGAGAAAGAGAGAGTGGGAGAGCAGGGGAGGGGCAGAGAGAGAGAGTGGGAGAGCAGGGGAGGGGCAGAGAGAGAGAGTGGGAGAGCAGGGGAGGGGGAGAGAGAGAGTGGGAGAGCAGGGGAGGGGGAGAGAGAGAGTGGGGGACATCAGGGAAGGGGGAGAGAGAGAGAGTGGGACAGCAGGGGAGGGGCAGAGAGACAGAGAGAGAGAGTGGGAAAGAAGGGGGGGCAGAGAGAGACAGAGTGAAAGAGAGTGGGAGAGCAGGGGAGGGGGAGAGAGAGAGTGGGGGACATCAGGGAAGGGGGAGAGAGAGAGAGTGGGACAGCAGGGGAGGGGCAGAGAGACAGAGAGAGAGAGTGGGAAAGAAGGGGGGGCAGAGAGAGACAGAGTGAAAGAGAGTGGGAGAGCAGGGGAGGGGGAGAGAGAGAGAGAGTGGGAGAGCAGGGGAGGGGGACAGAGAGAGAGAGTGGGAGAGCAGGGGAGGGGGGGAGAGAGAGAGAGTGGGACATCAGGGGAGGGGGAGAGAGAGAGAGTGGGACAGCAGGGGAGGGGCAGAGAGACAGAGAGAGAGAGTGGGAAAGAAGGGGGGGCAGAGAGAGACAGAGTGAGAGAGAGTGGGAGAGCAGGGGAGGGGGAGAGAGAGAGTGGGGGACATCAGGGAAGGGGGAGAGAGAGAGAGTGGGACAGCAGGGGAGGGGCAGAGAGACAGAGAGAGAGAGTGGGAAAGAAGGGGGGGCAGAGAGAGACAGAGTGAAAGAGAGTGGGAGAGCAGGGGAGGGGGAGAGAGAGAGTGGGGGACATCAGGGAAGGGGGAGAGAGAGAGAGTGGGACAGCAGGGGAGGGGCAGAGAGACAGAGAGAGAGAGTGGGAAAGAAGGGGGGGCAGAGAGAGACAGAGTGAAAGAGAGTGGGAGAGCAGGGGAGGGGGAGAGAGAGAGAGAGTGGGAGAGCAGGGGAGGGGGACAGAGAGAGAGAGTGGGAGAGCAGGGGAGGGGGGGAGAGAGAGAGAGTGGGACATCAGGGGAGGGGGAGAGAGAGAGAGTGGGACAGCAGGGGAGGGGCAGAGAGACAGAGAGAGAGAGTGGGAAAGAAGGGGGGGCAGAGAGAGACAGAGTGAGAGAGAGTGGGAGAGCAGGGGAGGGGCAGAGAGAGAGAGAGGAAAAGAGAGAGAGGGAGAGAGAATCCTAAGCAGGTTCCACACTGACAGCATAGAGCCCAACACGGGGCTCGAACTCATGAAGTGTGAGATCATGACCTGAGCCAAAATCAAGGGTGAGACGCTTCACCGACTGAGCCACACAGGCGCCCCGAGGGGGCCTGAATTTTTGATAGAATGACATGAGTATGTGACATTTGAATGCAAATTGGGAGACAGAGCATGTGTTTGGGCAAGTGAGCAAAGAAGACAGAGCTCAGAGGAATAACACACATAAAGGCCCTGTGGCAGGAGTGTGCCTGGCATGTTCTGGGAACAAGGTGGAGGAGAGCAGCTGTGGTGGAGTAAGGGAGTGAGCAAAAGGAGACGAGGACAGTGAAGGAAGGGAGATGATGAATGGTTCTGAGTAGAGAAGCATCATGATCTGACTTGGGTTGTAACGCTGGCCTCTGTGTTGAGACCAACGGGGGACAAAATAGAACCAAACATACCTGCTAGGAGGCTACTGCCTGAGCCGTGACAGTGGTGTGGACCACGGTGCTAACAGTAAAAGTGGTGAGAAGTGGCTGGATTCTGGATACATCTTGAAGATAAAGTCAAAAGCATATCCTGATAGAAGTGAGAGAAAGAGGGGCTAAGAAGGACTCCAAGATTTTGTGCCGTGGGCACTGGAAGGCTGGGGTTGCCACTAACAGAGATGGGGAAGATTCTAGGAGGAGCAGATTTGTGAGACAGGATCAGGAGTTCATATCTGAGACGCCAGTTAGATACCTAAGTAGAGATGTCAGGTGGGCAGGGGGCATCTAGCTTAGAGCTGAGGAAAGGCCCCTCTTCTGCCTCATCTCACCATCCCATCACGTACAGAGCTCCTGGGCTGACTGATGAAATCACAAAGTCTAAAAGGAAGTCATGATGCCTGGTACCCTCAAACCTGGGCTTGTGGGTGACTCGGCAGGGGGCCTTGGGGAGCTTGGATCTCTGGGCGCTGCTGTCCGAACGTCATGGAGGCCAGCCGAATCCCTCGTGATGCAGCAGAGCCCAGTTTCACACCCCAACTGTCGTGTGGGATGGAGAAGGTAGCGGTACAAGTACCCATCACTGGGCAAGATAGCGTCGGGGGCTGGGCAGAGAGGCCGGGATGCTGGAGAAGCTTCTCTAAAAGAAATCTTTGCTTACCTCTTCATTCCTCTTGAACTCTGGGTTTTAAACGCCTGGACAGAAGCAATGGGGGAGCCATTCACGGCTTTTGCAGAGGAAAGTGATGTAACTCAACATTTGTTTCGGGAAGTTGGCGGCAAGGGTAACGGGACGCCCGACTGGAAAAACCAGGGACAAGGGAAAGGAAGACTTGCCAGAAGAATATCGCAGCGATACTGAAGACAGATGATGAAGGGCAGTAGCAAGAGGGGCAAAAAGTATCGAGCTGTCGTAAGATAAATGAAAAGGGCAAAATAAACAGAACCTGGAGACTCACCACATGGCTGGGACCAGGTATAAGGAGGTTGGACCGTGTCGGTGTTACGGGGTGTTTGGAAGAGGGAAAGAGGAGGAGGAACACATTTGGGAGAGAAGGTAATTCACTTTGGATGAGTGGTGTTGACATGACAGCGAGATACCCTGCTGTGTCAGTCAGCTATTGCCATGATAATGCTCTGTAACAAACCACCCTAAAGCTCAGCGTCTTAAATCCATAGTCATTCATTCTCATTCACATGTTTGTGGGTCAACGGTATGTTGGCGGATCTAGGCTGAGCTGTTCCATGTCTCTCTCATCATCCTTAGGCCAATGTGTTATCCAGGGTATGACCTTCTCGGGGCACTGACAAAAGCTTCAGAGGACAAACCCAACCACACAAGCACACTTCAAGTCTCTGCTTGTGTTACATATGCTGACGTGTGTTGGCCAAAGAAAGTCACATGACTGAGCCCAAAGTCCAGAGCCAGGAGGATGGGAGAAAGGAGTAAATAATTGCCAAAAGTAATCCAATCCAGGGCTCAGCTGACTATAAACTGTAGGCCAAATACAGTCTATCACCTGTTTTTGTAAATAAAGTTTTATTGGAACACAGTCATGCTTGTTTGCCTGTAGCTGCTTTCATGCTAAGCTCACAGAGTTGGATAGTGCAATACAGACTCCAGGGCCCGGGAAGCTGACAATATTTATGGTCTGGCCCTTTCCAGTAAAAGTTTGCAACCCCCTGATCTAATCTATCACACTGGCCAACGTACAATAATTAGACAGTCTTGACAGTCTAGCCCCTGAGTCCCAGTGGGCCCCACTGAAAGCATGTTATGTCACTCAGCCTACTTCTTAGCCCTCCGCTCCTGAGCTGTTTTATTATATCTCAAGCAAAGAAAAGAATGGGATCTTCACAGTAATGAGGGATACTAGGATGGTTTATGAAGTCTGCATTTGTTCCACAGGAAGCTATGCTTTGCCAAGGCCAGCACAGGTGATGAACTTTTTAAGATGCATTTCTTATCAGCACTGTCAATTACCACTTAGAAACTTAGATCTCACGCAAAGACTCGACAGTCTAGGATACAAATTGACTGTAGAGCTGTGGCTTAGGTCTATAATCTCTGCCCAAATTTGAGGATGCAAGGTTTACATTCTGCAGGACACAGAGCCCCCTGGAGGGAATGGGCTGTGGCAAGAAGCACGGGGCCAGCTAAAGTGCCCCACCAGCCCGGAATCAGCTAGGGAGGACGGGGGAAGCCTCAGAACACAGTTCTATTTGCAAACAGCCCTCACAAGTGGCCATGAGTTCAAGATGGAAATTTACTAAGTGCTGGGCATCAACCACCAGGAAAGAGACTTTCTACTGTGTTTTCTCCTAAGGCCCTTTGCCAAGTTTGCTGAGGCCGCTAGGCACATTCCCCAGATCACATTGTCACTTAGCTGCTGCTGCTGAATGCAGCACTCGGAGAGGCCAGCCGGCTCTTTTGCTCAAAGAGGTTCCACGTCTATCAATAGATATTTACCGAGAGCCTATCATGAGCCAAATACTGACATGGGCACTGCGCATAAAGCAGTGGACAAAACAGACAAACACCCCTGTCTGCATGGAGCTTACATTCTGGTGTGTGCAATGGGAGAAGGAAAGGAGAGACAGACAGCTGAAATAAGTGAGCAAAATACGTGGCATGTCGAGTGTCGGTAAGTGTAACGGAGAAAAAATGGAGAAAGGAGAAGAAATGCCAGCGTGGCAATGGCCTGCGGTGTTACACAGGGAAGCCTCACCGAGCAGGTCGCAGATGAGCAAGGACTTGAAGTGAATGAAGATGGGAGGTATGTAGGTATTTAGTGACACGGTGATCCAGGAGGCAGAACCAGCAAGTGCAAAGGCCCTGAGGTGGAAGCATGCTTGAGAAGAAACACTCATGTCCTCAGAAGCTGGTCCCAGACAGGCCTGCTCTTAAACCAGACTGAAGACAAGAAGTTGTTTTTAGGGGAGCCTGGGTGGCTCGCTTGGTTAGGCATCCGAATCTTGATGGCTCAGGTCATTATCCCACAATTCATGAATTCGAGCCCCACACTGGGCTCCTCACTGATCCCATGGCGCCTGCTTGGGATTCTGTCTCTTCCTCTCGGCTCCTCTCACACTCTATCTCATGCTCTCTCAAAATAAACAAACAACAACAAAAAAGAAATTGTTTCTAAATTAGAGCAGCTCCTCTCCTCAGAGTGACCAATTATTCCTTTTTTCTGGATTGGCTGGATATGTTTTCAGTGCAGAAATGTCCTCCCTGGCTCCTCTCCTGCTGCCTGCCCAGGTTACTGGTGGCCACTGCTCTCCTGGGGCTCCTGAGTTTGGCCTCGAATTCACCCCAAGGTCACTGTGTGGGGCAATGGGCACACCCAGAGCACAGGCCCCATTCCAGTACCAGCACGTACCCACAATGGAGAGGATTCTGGTTCCCACACCCATCTGTCCCACATAGTCTGTTTAACACCAGCTTTCGCAGCCGCAGTTAAAGCCAGCAGGGCAGACTTTGGGGAGGCAGTCGGGTCTGTGGATGTGGGGCCTGCTTCCCCAGGCTCACGTTCAAGCCCACCTCTCCATTCTCCCTCCTCTCCCCTCATCCTCCACGACTGGCATGCCACCCTATCCAGGAAGCCTCCTTCCGGATGAAAGAACTTCTCTCTTCTTTGGATTGACATAGCAATTCTCTCCCTCCTAAAATCAGAAGCCACAGCCTATTGTAATCCAGTTGGCTGAATCCACTTCCCCACGAAATGTAGACTCCTTGAGGCCAAAACTGGACTCACTCTTGCTTCCCCACTACACCTGAACAGGCCCTTTCACACGGCCGTAACCCGATAAAGTCTTTGTGGATTGACTTGAAGATGTTCCTTGTCACAGGCTGCTTAAACACCTTCCTCCCAAGCCCCAAGGCCGCATTCCTCCGGACCCAATATCCGACCTCTTCTGGCGGGGTAAGGCCTAAGGGGCATCCTGCAGTGTGTTGGCCTCCCCTCTCCCAGAAATCCACAGAAAATTTGCTGCCTACAGGCCCAGGGTGCTGCAGGTCAGAGGGTGAGGTCGCCCCTTCAAAACTGAATAGGCTATAATCATAAAAAGATTAAACATGAATGTTTTTTCTCAAAACACAAGGCTTTGGCCATCTTTGGCCTCACAGCCAATCTGAGCTCTTCTCTGGCATTGATTGGACTGGGCTCAGGAAGGACAGCGTGTTTTACAACTGTTTACAGGAGAAGGGGGAAACTCAAAGGAGCCAAAGAAAGAAATACTGTTAGGAGACCAGGGGAACTGAGGTGCAAAACGCGGGAAGGTCAGCATCACTGGTCAGCTCTAGGCCAGGGCCACAAGGTCACACAGAGGAGCTTGTTCTTTGGGTAAACAATACTGGGCAGTTTAAGAGGTACTTTGTGACCAGAGCTATGCAAATGTGATCGGCAGGTGACTGGAATGGGGTGAGCCCAGAGATGCAGCACAGAAAGGTCATTCAACCTGGACTTCAAATTCCAGTAAGTGCTTCAAACTCACACTTTTACAATTATCCCCAACGAGACCCTTCATACAGTCACAGACACCAGCTAGCAGCACGGATAGAAGAGGCCGACCATCACTTGACTCCAATGTCCCAGGACAGAGCCATGTAGCACTATGAAATAACAGGGCTTTATAAACCCCATCATCCTCTTGCAAACAGAGCAATTCTACTATACTGTGTTTTCGTAAAAGCATTCATTTTTGCCGATACTTAAAGTATTTTAAACATACCATGACTCCAAGAAGCAAAGATAGCCCAGCAGCAATGAGCACACCTAGTGCTCAGATCTTGGTCTCTAACATCATCCTCCACTAAAGGGAACCAGAGCTCCTCAAGAAAAGGCTGGTTCCAGCTGGTACAAGATGAGTCCAGAATATCCTGTTATGCCAGAAAATAGGTGCCCAAAGAGTGATGACCACATGTTATAAGGACATGGGATGCAGCTTGAAGAGACGGCCTCTGATGACATCCATAGCAGTTTGAGCACCAAGGTAATTAAGTACAGTGCTGGGCAATTAGATAGTAATGAATTATAAACCAGTGTAAAAGACAAAAATTCATGAGTCCATGCTGATAATAAATAGGTACATAAATAAACAGAGGACTGGAAGAACTCTTGGTTGAAACAGGACTCTTGAGGGTTGACTATTTTTTATTTTTAATTTTTTAAATTTATTTTTGAGAGAGAGAGAGAAAGAGAGAGAGAGAGACAGCGCAAGTGGGGGAGGGGCAGAGAGAGAGAGGGAGACACAGAATCCGAAGCAGGCTCCCGGCTCTGAGCTGGCAGCACAGAGCCTGATGCAGGGCTCAAACTCATGAACTATGAGATCATGACCTGAGCCGAAGTCGAATGCTCAACCGACTGAGCCACCAGGCGCCCCCTCAGGGTTGACTATTAAATGTGGTGGGATTGGTGAATTTGGGCAATCATCACTTTGCAACCATCCTGGTAAAGACTACATCAGTGGATGCTAAGTCTAGGGGGAAATTGAGATGAGGAACAGGATACTTACGTGGTCTTAAACTGTTCTTCCACAGATTGTATATTAGTTGCAAGGGAGAAAATAATGATTATACAAAGAAAAAATCGGATAACACCTAGAGTGGGTGATTAAAATTAGCATCATCGTTGAGAAATGGATGGGTACCATGTGCCTCCCAGACATGATACCCTGAGAAGGACACATTATCACCTATGCAGTATTCCAGTCAAGAATATAAACCCCAATCTAATCATCAGGAAAACATCAGGCAAACACAAAATGAGGCACATTCCGTTAGAAGGGGGAGCCAGGGCATGCTGTATTCCTTCAAAAATGTCAATGCCATGCAAGACAAAGAAAGCTGGGGAATGTTCCAAATTCAAGAAGGCTAAAGAGACAAGGCATTTAAACCCTGACCTTAATCTGGAACCTATATGGTGGGTGAGGGGTGGGGTGGGAACACTATGAAGGACATTACTGGGTGAACTGAGGAAACTGGAATACAAACAGTACATTTTACAAAAGTGCTATATCAATGTTAAATTTGCTGAAGCTTGTAACTGTACTACAGTTATGTACAAGAATATCTCTATTTTTAGAAAATACAAACTAAAAAAAAAAAAATTTAAGAAGGGGCGCCTGGGTGGCGCAGTCGGTTAAGCGTCCGACTTCAGCCAGGTCACGATCTCGCGGTCCGTGAGTTCGAGCCCCGCGTCAGGCTCTGGGCTGATGGCTCGGAGCCTGGAGCCTGTTTCCCATTCTGTGTCTCCCTCTCTCTCTGCCCCTCCCCCATTCATGCTCTGTCTCTCTCTGTCCCAAAAATAAATAAATGTTGGAAAAAAAAAAAAAGAAAATACAAACTGATATATTTAGGGACAGAGGGCCATGATATAAATAACTTAACTGCAAATGGCTCAGAAATTAGGTAGGTGATAGATGGATATATGATAGATGGATGGATGGATGGACGGACGGATGGACGGAAGGACGGACGGACAGATGAAAGAGGAAGACAGAGAAGCAAACGATAAAGCAGTTGGGTAAAGTGTTAGCAGGAGCTGAATCCGGATAAAGGGTGACAGGTATGTTTGTACTAGTTTTATTTGTGTGTGTTGTCTGTAAGATTGAAATTATTTCCAGATAAAACGAATTTTTAGATTTTTTCCACAACTTCTCTAGCCATGTTTTAGAATCTATTCATTTTTAATACGGCAAAAGTCTCCAAAAACGCAAGAGAGGCCCAGATCTCTTGTGATCTTTCAGTCGCAAGAGGCTCTCACTTGACCCCGCATCCTCTCTCTCCATAGAAGGGGGAAGGGCAGGGAGCCCTCGGAGGGACTGGTCCATGCTCGAGCACCAGCTGAACGACCAGAGACACAGCCGGCTCCATCCAGATTTTGATGAGTTGGAGACCCTCAGGGTTTTGTCCAGGTTCTTAAGCTGAGACCATGCTAATATGGAATGCTTTCAAATGGCTAGGTGCGTCCTCAATGCCAGGTCCCTTTCTCCCCTCTCCGTAGCCCTTCCCTTCCCTGGGCAAGGTCATCCTCCCCACCACTTTCGCTCACCACGTCCAAGGTGCTGACT